>NC_091284.1:781116586-781465753 GCF_032444005.1 Ranitomeya imitator
GGCGTTGCTTTATAAGCTCCCTGGACACTCAGTTCTATGCCTGGCAACGTAGTTATCAGAGCTAATCTGCTGTGCTCTTGTCTACTGATCCTGGTCCGGTTATTCAGCTAAGTCATTTACTTTGCTTTTTGCTATTTGTTTTTGGTTTTGTATTTTTGTCCAGCTTGTTCCTAATCTGTATCCTGACTTTTGCTGGAAGCTCTAGGGCGCTGGTGTTCTCCCCCCGGACCGTTAGACGGTTCGGGGGTTCTTGAATTTCCAGTGTGGATTTTTGATAGGGTTTTTTGTTGACCATATAAGTTACCTTTCTATATTCTGCTATTAGTTAGCGGGCCTCTCTGTGCTAAACCTGGTTCATTTCTGTGTTTGTCATTTCCTCTTACCTCACCGTTATTATTTGTGGGGGGCTTCTATCCTGCTTTGGGGTCCCTTTCTCTGGAGGCAAGAGAGGTCTTTGTTTTCCTCTACTAGGGGTATTTAGATTCTCCGGCTGGCGCGAGTCATCTAGGATCAACGTAGGTATGACCCCCGGCTACTTCTAGTGTTGGCGTTAGGAGTAGATATATGGTCAACACAGTTACCACTGCCCTATGAGCTGGATTTTTGTATCTTGCAGACTTCCACGTTCCTCTGAGACCCTCGCCATTGGGGTCATAACACTTGCGGGATCATAGTAACTGTGGACCAATAGGTCTTTTACATTTTTGCTTAGTCTAGCCACTAAGGATGGAGAGGGTGGAATGATTTTACGGAGAATAGGGTCAGTCATGGGGATATTCCAGTGTTTATTCAAGATGGTTCTGAGGTCACTCCATTGATTATTGAGAGTAGAAAAACATTGTAAAAAACACCAAGAAAAAGGCAAAGATTCTTACCTGCCCAGGCCTCAAAACAAATGCACTAACAGGGTGCAGTGGACCCAATTAAAGATGGCGTCTACACAGGTGCAGTAATACCAATGAGACAGCCAGCCTACAATCAGGGATTGGCCATTTGGTACACCAGTGCACAAAAAGATACAGTCTGTATGCGGCAATGTTCATACACAAGAGATGCAGAGCATCTGACTCACAGCCTATTAATGACGCCCATACTCTTAGATCAGGCGGGGGCTGCCCATTGCTAACTAAAATGCATCCTGTGTGAACAGAGGCCACAGTTGGGTCCACTACACCCTGTTAGCCTGTCTGATCTAAGAGTATGTGTGTTGTTGTTCAGTTTATCCATCTGGAGTTTAAGGTCATCTGTAGTTCCCTCCCACACAAACCAAACATCATCAATGTATCGCAAGGACCTGTGCACCATGCTAATTTCCGCAATGCCATACTCCTGGAATTTGTCCCTTTCCCATGCTCCCAAAAAGAGGTTTGCATAGGAGGGAGAACAGGAAGCCCCCATAGCTGTACCCTGTTGTTGCAGGTACGTATGTTTATTAAAGGTAAAAATGTTATGTTTAAGGACATATTCCAGGAGGATGAGATCCATAAGGTTGCTGGTTCTCAGATACAAAGCAGTCTCCCTCAGACCATCCTCATGTCTGATTGAGGTGTATAACCCTTCCATGTCCACTGTGACCATGATCATATGATCTTCCAGAAAGAGGTGATTTAGTCTCTGTACGGCGGCCGTGGTATCCTGTATATATGAGGGAAGTGATGATACCAGGGGTTTCAAGTAACGGTCAATGAAATTAGAAATTACCTCACCTAGACCCCCATTTCCTGCCACAACTGGTCTACCTCGGGGATCTCCAGGGTTTTTGTGGAGTTTCAAGGTTAGATAGAATGTGGGTAATTTCGGGTGCAGGTTGCGGATGGTGTCCACCATTTTTTTTAGAATAATGCCCTGATCAAAGGCCATTTCCTTTTGTCCTTCCCTTCTTACAAGAGCCATAACTTTTTTATTTTTCCGTCCACCATATCAAGGCTTGTTTTTTTGGGACAAGTAACTTTTGAATGACACCATTCATTTTATCATGTGGCACATTGGAAAGTGGAAAGAAATGTCGTGGCAAGTAAAAGTCATTGGGATCTTGAATCCTGTTGCAAAGGCTCAAAGCAGCCATGTAACATTACATCTTCATCCATTGACTTAAAGAGGATCTGTTGGCTTTCTTGACATGTCTGTTGGGGCAAATTCTTGTATTCCACATGAAATAACAATTCACAAAATAGCAAATCTTTTCCCTTAACTGTGTAACTTCACCTGTTATTCCCGTTAAATATTTCAGAATAAATTGACAAGTGGACATTATCATTTTATTTGACATATGGGTGTGTCCATATGCAGTCTGATACCATCAGCATTCACTGGATGGCATCATTATTCAGCGACACCCCCCCTTGTTGATAATTTAATTATAAATATACAGGGAGCATAACTGTAATGGTGCAGCACAAGGAAGGATGATCCAAGATTGTTATATCAGGACAAATCCAAGTATTTATTAAAATAAAAATGTCAGGAGAATTGAAAGGTCATCGTTACACGGCTGTTGCTTGATACTACAAGAACATTTCTGAAATAACATGCCTTCTTCCTATTTCACTAGCATTTACAGCTGTGTACAGATGAATAAAAGATATGAGCAAATAACAGAGACAAACAAATCCAATGTAATTGAAATACATCTTTTATTAACAAGCATATAAACTGAGCACGCTTATTTAAACACAGGTAAAACAACTGAAACAGGTTCCAAGTTCATTATTTGGTGTTTCCTCCGACTGTATATATATATATATATATATATATATATATATATATATACATTCAAGTTGGGTCTCCCCATGGTATCTTGTTACTGCTCAGCCTCCTCTTCTTCAACTCTTCGAGGTGTCATTTTTATCCTTTGTCCAAAGCTGAACTTTAACTTGAAACTTAGATCAATTGGTCAAGATTGACTATTTTTGTCCCTTGCCCACCACCTAGTATTCATATGAGTCCAATACTTTTCCTGTCCTTTATTAGTGATTCATCACATCCATAAAGAGCTATAGAAATGTCATACCTTGGAAAATTAAATGTGTATGTATATGTTTTTATAGAGACATTACCTCTCGTGTCTCCCCTTTTCCCCATAGTTTGTAAGCTTGTGAGCAGGGCCCTCACTCCTCTTGGTATCTATTTTGAACTGTGATTTCTGTTATGCTGTAATGTCTATTGTCTGTACAAGTCCCCTCTATAATTTGTAAAGCGCTGCGGAATATGTTGGCGCTATATAAATAAAATTATTATTATTATTATTATTATTATTATTTGACGATCTGCTTAGACCGATCATCCTTGATCTTACAACTGTCATTTCGTGCTGACTTAGGTGACTGTTCTCATTATTTTACAATATAAAGCATTAGCAGAGCTCTACAAGATGAAAGTCACTTGTCATGGTGCAACAGATCCAATTCTCACAATATATAGAGAATAAAGATGACCACAACGTCTCCGGTACAAGCAGACCCAGCCTTTAATAACCGGGTATCACAATAGCTACATGTCTTTCTCAGTGTCTTTGACCTGTCATGAGATTCATGGTGCCTGTACCTTAGGCAGCAAGACTGAGAAACCTGTCAGTCAAGGGGAGAAGAGCAGGGAGAAGTTGCCTCTTAGACTAGTCATCAGACATGCGTGGTCACCAGTGGCTTTGCAAGGTTTTCTGTGAAACGCCGTGGGAGAGATGTATCAACCATACACATGACGTCTAGGCCTCCATCGCATTTCACCCCTTTCTGTGCAGTATGTCTCATTTATAAAACCCTGTTGATGAATAAGTTGTAGTTGTCAAAAAATGAGTTTCATTAAAGCTTTACAAAAGTTTTAAAATGTATCTATTTAAAATGCAATCAATATATGAATCACATATCAATTTACGAATTATCTATCTCATATCTGTCCTTCCTGGTGTCACATAAAAGAAACATTCCTTAAGTGCTGTTTTCTTGAAAGTTTTCTGAGGCTACTTTGACACTTGAGAATCCCTTGTTTCCTGGAGCCTCCTGGGAGAGTATTATCTAGGTAAGGGCACAGTCAGACGGCCATATTATTTGGGCCACAATGCTCTTGACCTGAGCGTGACAGCTGCATAGAAATACATGAAGCTGTCATGACAGCCACCAGCCAGTCCATGCATAACAGTCTGATCTTGCTCCGATTTATACGGCCTTTCATTACGCCGTTTACTATCACTTTCTACAGATGTAGCAAAATTTAACTTGCTCCCTCCCATTACGTTTTTCTTTATTAAATGTGTGTATATATAAAATTGATGTAGCGTGAGTGTATTAGTATATTCACCCACCGCTGTTCTCTCGTGTCCAATGCTATTGCAACTATTCATGACTGCTTTTCAGACTGTCAGGAGTAGCTTTTACAATTTTAAAATGATAAAACTGGGTAAATCTGACAGGGAGAAGGACTTGGGGATCCTAGTTAATGATAAACTTACCTGGAGCAGCCAGTGCCAGGCAGCAGCTGCCAAGGCAAACAGGATCATGGGGTGCATTAAAAGAGGTCTGGATACACATGATGAGAGCATTATACTGCCTCTGTACAAATTCCTAGTTAGACCGCACATGGAGTAATGTGTCCAGTTTTGGGCACCGGTGCTCAGGAAGGATATAATGGAACTAGAGAGAGTACAAAGGAGGGCAACAAAATTAATAAAGGGGATGGGAGAACTACAATACCCAGATAGATTAGCAAAATTAGGATTATTTAATCTAGAAAAAAGACGACTGAGGGGCGATCTAATAACCATGTATAAGTATATAAGGGGACAATACAAATATCTCGCTGAGGATCTGTTTATACCAAGGAAGGTGACAGGCACAAGGGGGCATTCTTTGCGTCTGGAGGAGAGAAGGTTTTTCCACCAACATAGAAGAGGATTCTTTACTGTTAGGGCAGTGAGAATCTGGAATTGCTTGCCTGAGGAGGTGGTGATGGCGAACTCAGTCGAGGGGTTCAAGAGAGGCCTGGATGTCTTCCAGGAGCAGAACAATATTGTATCATACAATTATTAGGTTCTGTAGAAGGACGTAGATCTGGGGATTTATTATGATGGAATATAGGCTGAACTGGATGGACAAATGTCTTTTTTCGGCCTTACTAACTATGTATGTTACTATATATGTTACTATGTAAAACACACTTCCGGTTCACGCATAGAGAATAGAGCGAGCCGCATAGTCTGAAGTGCAGTGATGTCACTGAGAAGAGGAGCAGAACGGTGATGGTCACTGAGAAGAGGAGCAGAACGGTGCTGGTCACTGAGAAGAGGAGCAGAATGGTGCTGGTCACAGAGAAGAGGAGCAGAACGGCGCTGGACATTGGAGTCTTGTTTGAAAAAAGTTCTTTGATAGAAGCCGAAACGCTTCACCTTTTGATTGTACTGTATGATCTATGTAATAAAGTACTGCACTGAATGAAATCAATGTGAATGCCAGCCTTTATGCTGTTACAGTTTTTAACAGGGATAAACATGACCTGTCAGGGATGAAAATTCTCTATTCTGAGGGTCAGTGGGTCCCAGTGGTCGGACCCCCATCAACCAGTTAGATACAGTTAGGTCCATATATATTTGGACAGAGACAACATTTTTCTAATTTTGGTTATAGACATTACCACAATGAATTTTAAACAAAACAATTCAGATGCAGTTGAAGTTCAGACTTTCAGCTTTCATTTGATGGTATCCACATTAACATTGGATAAAAGGTTTAGGAGTTTCAGCTCCTTAACATGTGCCACCCTGTTTTTAAAGGGACCAAAAGTAATTGGACAATTGACTCCAAGGCTATTTCATGGACTGGTGTGGGCAATCCCTTCATTATGTCATTCTCAGTTAAGCAGATAAAAGGCCTGGAGTTGATTTGAGGTTTGGTACTTGCATTTGGAAGGTTTTGCTGTGAAGTAAACATGCGGTCAACGGAGCTCTCCATGCAGGTGAAACAAGCCATCCTTAAGCTGTGAAAACAGAAAAAAAAACACCCGAGAAATTGCTACAATATTAGGAGTGGCAAAATCTACAGTTTAGTACATCCTGAGAAAGAAAGAAAGCACTGGTGAACTCATCAATGCAAAAAGACCTGGGCGCCCACGGAAGACAACAGTGGTGGATGATCGCAGAATAATCTCCATGATGAAGAGAAACCCCTTCACAACAGCCAACCAAGTGAACAACACTCTCCAGGAGGTCGGCATATCAATATCCAAATCTACCATAAGGAGAAGACTGCATGAAAGTAAATACAGAGGGTTCACTGCACGGTGCAAGACACTCGTAAGCATCAAGAAGAAAAAGGCTAGACTGGACTTTGCTAAAAAACATCTAAAAATGCCAGCACAGTTCTGGAAGAACATTCTTTGGACAGATGAAACCAAGATCAACCTCTACCAGAATGATGGAAAGAGAAAAGTATGGCGAAGGCGTGGTACAGCTCATGATCCAAAGCATACCGCATCATCTGTAAAACACGGCGGAGGCAGTGTGATGGCTTGGGCATGCATGGCTGTCAGTGGCACTGGGTCACTAATGTTTATTGATGATGTGACACAGGACAGAAGCAGCCGAATGAATTCTGAGGTATTCAGAGCCATACTGTGTGCTCAGATCCAGCCAAATGCAGCCAAACTGATTGGTCGTTGTTTCATACTACAGATGGACAACGACCCAAAACATAAAACCAAAGCAACCCAGGAGTTTATTAAAGCAAAGAAGTGGAATATTCTTGAATGGCTAAGTCAGTCACCTGTTCTCAACCCAATTGAGCAGCATTTCACTTGTTAAAGACTAAACTTCAGACAGAAAGGCCCACAAACAAACAGCAACTTAAAGCCACCGCAGTGAAGGCCTGGCCGAGCATCAAAAAGGAGGGAACACAGCGTCTGGTAATGTCCATGAGTTCAAGACTTCAGGCAGTCATTGCCAGCAAAGGGTTATCAACCAAGTACTAGAAATGAACATTTTATTTAAAATTATTTGAATCCGTCCAATTACTTTTGGTCCCTTTAAAAACAGGGTGGCACATGTTAAGGAGCTGAAACTCTTAAACCCTTCATCCAATTTTAATGTGGATACCCTCAAATGAAAGCTGAAAGTCTGAACTTCAACTGCATCTGATTTCTTTTGTTTAAAATTCATTGTGGTAATGTCTATAACCAAAATTAGAAAAATGTTGTCTCTGTCCAAATATATATGGACCTAACTGTATATCAAAAATCCTGCAACTAAGTAACTTGTTTTCAATAGATAACCCATTGAGGTTATCTTAATCCTGTTAAATCAAAAAACTTTCTGTGACAACTTGTCAAGACGGTGCGTCAAGAACTTTGCTTCATCTGTATCTCTCCCTCTCTAAATTCACTCCAAATATGAAGAACTAACCCCGTGAAAGATTAAAGTCAAAGGCCCCTATTCATCAAGACTAAAGTTTTTCATGCCAGTCTAGATGAAGTGTACGCTAGAGTAAGACGTCTCAACTTTATTAACCCCTTTACCCCCAAGGGTGGTTTGCACGTTAATGACCGGGCCAATTTTTACAATTCTGACCACTGTCCCTTTATGAGGTTATAACTCTGGAACGCTTCAACAGATCCCGGTGATTCTGACACTGTTTTCTCGTGGCATATTGTACTTCATGATAGTGGTAAAATTTATTTGATATTACCTGCGTTTATTTGTGAAAAAAACGGAAATTTGGCGAAAATTTTGAAAATTTTGCAATTTTCCAAATTTGAATTTTTATGCAATTAAATCACAGAGATATGTCACACAAAATACTTAATAAGTAACATTTCCCACATGTCTACTTTACATCAGCACAATTTTGGAACCAAAATTTTTTTTGTTAGGGAGTTATAAGGGTTAAAAGTTGACCAGCAATTTCTCATTTTTACAACACCATTTTATTTTAGGGACCACATCTCATTTGAAGTCATTTTGAGGGGTCTATATGATAGAAAATACCCAAGTGTGACACCATTCTAAAAACTGCACCCCTCAAGGGGCTCAAAACCACATTCAAGAAGTTTATTAACCCTTCAGGTGTTTCACAGGAATTTTTGGAATGTTTAAATAAAAATGAACATTTAACTTTTTTTCACAAAAAATTTACTTCAGCTCCAATTTGTTTTATTTTACCAAGGGTTACAGGAGAAAATGGACCCCAAACCTTGTTGTACAATTGTCCTGAGTACGCCGATACCCCATAAGTGGAGGTAAACCACTGTTTGGGCGCATGACAGAGCTTGGAAGCGAAGGAGCGCCATTTGACTTTTCAATGCAAAATTGACTGGAATTGAGATGGGACGCTATGTTGCATTTGGAGAGCCACTGATGTGCCTAAACATTGAAACCCCCCACGAGTGACACCATTTTGGAAAGTAGACCCACTAAGGAACTTATCTAGAGGTGTGGTGAGCACTTTGACCCACCAAGTGCTTCACATAAGTTTATAATGCAGAACCATAAAAATAAAAAATCATTTTTTTCACAAAAATTATCTTTTCGCCCCCAATTTTTTATTTTCCCAATGGTAAGAGAAGAAATTGGAACCAAAAAGTTGTTGCAGAATTTGTCCTGAGTACTCTTATACCCCATATGTGGGGGTAAACCACTGTTTGGGCGCATGGGAGAGCTCGGAAGGGAAGGAGCGCCGTTTGACCTTTCAATGCAAAATTGACAGGAATTGAGATGGGACGCCATGTTGCCTTTGAAGAGTCACTGATGTGCCTAAACATTGAAACCCCCCACAAGTGACACCATTTTGGAAAGTAGACCCCCTAAGGAACTTATCTAGAGGTGTGGTGAGCACTTTGACCCACCAAGTGCTTCACAGAAGTTTATAATGCAGAACCGTAAAAATAAAAAATAATTTTTTTTTCACAAAAATTATCTTTTCGCCCCCAATTTTTTATTTTCCCAATGGTAAGAGAAGAAATTGAAACCAAAAAGTTGTTGTACAATTTGTCCTGAGTACGCTGATACACCATATGTGGGGGGAACCACCGTTTGGGCGCATGGGAGGGCTCGGAAGGAAGGAGCGCCATTTGGAATGCAGACTTAGATGGAATGGTCTGCAGGCGTCACATTGCGTTTGCAGAGCCCCTAATGTACCTAAACAGTAGAAACCCCCCACAAGTGACCCCATATTGGAAACTAGACCCCAAACGAACTTATCTAGATGTGTTGTGAGAACTTTGAGCCCCCAAGTGTTTCACTACAGTTTATAACGCAGAGCCGTGAAAATAAAAAATCTTTTTTTTTCCCACAAAAATTATCTTTTCGCCCCCAATTTTTTATTTTCCCAATGGTAAGAGAAGAAATTGGAACCAAAAAGTTGTTGTACAATTTGTCCTGAGTACGCTGATACACCATATGTGGGGGGAACCACCGTTTGGGCGCATGGGAGGGCTCGGAAGAAAGGAGCGCCATTTGGAATGCAGACTTAGATGGAATGGTCTGCAGGCGTCACATTGCGTTTGCAGAGCCCCTAATGTACCTAAACAGTAGAAACCCCCCACAAGTGACCCCATATTGGAAACTAGACCCCCACGAACTTATCTAGATGTGTTGTGAGAACTTTGAGCCCCCAAGTGTTTCACTACAGTTTATAACGCAGAGCCGTGAAAATGAAAAATCTTTTTTTTTCCCACAAAAATTAGTTTTTAGTCCCCAGTTTTGTATTTTCCCAAGGGTAACAGGAGAAATTGGGCCGCAAAAGTTATTGTCCAATTTGTCCTGAGTACGCTGATACCCCATATGTTGGGGTAAACTCCTGTTTGGGCACACGGGAGAGCTCGGAAGGGAAGGAGCACTGTTTTACTTTTTCAACGCAGAATTGGCTGGAATTGAGATTGGACGCCATGTCCCGTTTGGAGAGCCCCTGATGTGCCTAAACAGTGGAAACCCCCCAATTATAACTGATACCCTAATCCAAACACACCCCTAACCCTAATTCCAACGGTAACCCTAACCACACCTCTAACCCAGACACACCCCTAACCCTAATCCCAACCCTATTCCCAACCGCAAATGTAATCCTAACCCTAACTTTAGCCCCAACCCTAACTGTAGCCTTAACCCTAACTGTAGCCTTAACCCTAGCCCTAACCCTAGCCCTAACCAAAACCCTAGCCCTAGCCCTAACCATAACCCTATCCCTAGCCCTAACCCTAACCCTAGCCCTAACCCTAACCCTAGTCCTAACCCTATTTTTCCTCTCTGAACCCTGTTCACACAGGTTATATACAGATGATCAGGTTTTTGAATACATCAGATAGGGATTGCATACATTAGTTAGGACTGCTCTGATAAGGGTATACCGTGAAGATTGGTAGAGCAGCTTAGTATACATTTTTTGCAAAAAACGTATCAACCAAATACCCTGTTTTTACATCTTTTACTAGCACTTGCGGATTACTGCAACATTTTTTCAAACTGAGTGTTTTTGGTTTTACTATTCTCTTTTGTGTCTTCAGGTTTCTTGGTGGTGTGTGAACATGATCATACAGACTTGTTCACTGTGCAAGTAGCCCATGTGTTCCTGTTTCTAACCCTAGACCTAACCCTAACCCTAACCCTAGCCCTAACCCTAGCCCTAACCCTAATGGGAAAATGGAAATAAATACATTTTTTAATTTTTTTTATTTTTCCCTAACTAAGGGGGTGATGAAGGGGGGTTTGATTTACTTTTATAGCGGGTTTTTTAGTGGATTTTTATGATTGGCAGCCGTCACACACTGAAATACGCTTTTTATTGCAAAAAATATTTTTTGCGTTACCACATTTTGAGAGCTATAATTTTTCCATATTTGAGTCCACAGAGTCATGTGAGGTCTTATTTTTTGCGGGACGAGTTGATGTTTTTATTGGTAACATTTTTGGGCACGTGACATTTTTTGATCGCTTTTTATTCCGATTTTTGTGAGGCAGAATTACCAAAAACCAGCTATTCATGAATTTCTTTTGGGGGAGGCGTTTATACTGTTCCGCGTTTGGTAAAATTGATAAAGCAGTTTTATTCTTCGGGTCAGTACGATTACAGCGACACCTCATTTATATATTTTTTTATGTTTTGGCGCTTTTATACGATAAAAACTATTTTATAGAAAAAATAATTATTTTTGCATCGCTTTATTCTGAGGACTATAACTTTTTTATTTTTTTGCTGATGTTGCTGTATGGCAGCTCGTTTTTTGCGGAACAAGATGACGCTTTCAGCGGTACCATGGTTATTTATATCCGTCTTTTTGATCGCGTGTTATTCCACTTTTTGTTCTGCGGTATGATAATAAAGCGTTGTTTTTTGCCTCGTTTTTTTTTTTTTCTTACGGTGTTTACTGAAGGAGCTAACTAGTGGGCTAGTTTTATAGGTCGGGCCGTTACGGACGCGGCGATACTAAATATGTGTACTTTTATTGTTTTGTTTTTTTAATTTAGATAAAGAAATGTATTTATGGGAATAATATTTTTTTTTTCCATTATTTAGGATTTTTTTTTAAATTTTTTTTACACACTTGTAATAATTTTTTTTAACTTTTTTACTTTGTCCCAGGGGGGGACAATACAGATCGGTGATCTGACAGTTTGCACAGCACTCTGACAGATCACCGATCTGTTAAAGAGCGCTGCAGCGTTACCAAGTGCCTGCTCTGAGCAGGCACTTGGTAAGCCACCTCCCTCCCTGCAGGACCCGGATGCCGTGGCCATATTGGATCCGGGCATTGCTGCAGGGAGGAAGGTAGGAGACCCTTGCAGCAACGCGATCACATGCGGGGGTCTCAGGGAAGCCCGCAGGGAGCCCCCTCCCTGCGCGATGTTTCCCTGCACCGCCGGCACATCGCGATCATGTTTGATCGTGGTATGCCGGGGGTTAATGTGCCGGGGGCGGTCCGTGACTGCTCCTGGCACATAGTGCCGGATGTCAGCTGCGATAAGCAGCTGACACCCGGCCGCGATCGGCCGCGCTCCCCCCGTGAGCGCGGCCGATCGCCTATGACGTACTTGGGAAGTAGGGCCCACCCCACATGGACGGAATAGTACATCTAATGGCAGAAAGGGGTTAATAGATGTGCGCCACTTAATGAATTTGGCACATTTCAGCTGTCATGAACCACTTCAAGAAATATACTCAGCTCAGGGGTTGTTATACATCTCTGTCTTAATTTAAGCCACCTATGTGTTGTAAGTCATGATGAATTTGTTGGGCTCGATTGCCCATCTCCCCCTTTCTGCTCGAGTTCTGTCAACTTCTCAAAAGCATAGCACAGCTGGCTGGAACTGGCAACAAATGCCAACATTTTGCTTTGTTTCAAGACCACAGTGAGTCATTGGACGTGAGTCATTGGACGTGGTATATCTCGATTTTTCCAAAGCGTTTGATACCGTGCCGCACAAGAGGTTGGTACACAAAATGAGAATGCTTGGTCTGGGGGAAAATGTGTGTAAATGGGTTAGTAACTGGCTTAGTGATAGAAAGCAGAGGGTGGTTATAATGGTATAGTCTCTAACTGGGTCGCTGTGACCAGTGGGGTACCGCAGGGGTCGGTATTGGGACCTGTTCTCTTCAACATATTCATTAATGATCTGGTAGAAGGTTTACACAGTAAAATATCGATATTTGCAGATGATACAAAACTATGTAAAGCAGTTAATACAAGAGAAGATAGTATTCTGCTACAGATGGATCTGGATAAGTTGGAAACTTGGGCTGAAAGGTGGCAGATGAGGTTTAACAATGATAAATGTAAGGTTATACACATGGGAAGAAGGAATCAATATCACCATTACACACTGAACAGGAAACCACTGGGTAAATCTGACAG
Source organism: Ranitomeya imitator (assembly GCF_032444005.1). Taxonomy (NCBI): domain Eukaryota; kingdom Metazoa; phylum Chordata; class Amphibia; order Anura; family Dendrobatidae; genus Ranitomeya; species Ranitomeya imitator. The sequence continues at coordinate 781,129,412 of NC_091284.1, forward strand.
GGAGAAGGACTTGGGGATCCTAGTTAATGATAAACTTACCTGGAGCAGCCAGTGCCAGGCAGCAGCTGCCAAGGCAAACAGAATCATGGGGTGCATTAAAAGAGGTCTGGATACACATGATGAGAGCATTATACTGCCTCTGTACAAATCCCTAGTTAGACCGCACATGGAGTACTGTGTTCAGTTTTGGACACCGGTGCTCAGGAAGGATATAATGGAACTAGAGAGAGTACAAAGGAGGGCAACAAAATTAATAAAGGGGATGGGAAGTCTACAATACCCAGATAGATTAGCGAAATTAGGATTATTTAGTCTAGAAAAAAGACGACTGAGGGGCGATCTAATAACCATGTATAAGTATATAAGGGGACAATACAAATATCTCGCTGAGGATCTGTTTATACCAAGGAAGGTGACGGGCACAAGGGGGCATTCTTTGCGTCTGGAGGAGAGAAGTTTTTCCACCAACATAGAAGAGGATTCTTTACTGTTAGGGCAGTGAGAATCTGGAATTGCTTGCCTGAGGAGGTGGTGATGGCGAACTCAGTTGAGGGGTTCAAGAGAGGCCTAGATGTCTTCCTGGAGCAGAACAATATTGTATCATACAATTAGGTTCTGTAGAAGGACGTAGATCTGGGGATTTATTATGATGGAATATAGGCTGAACTGGATGGACAAATGTCTTTTTTTGGCCTTACTAACTATGTTACTATGTTACTATGTTTTATGCCAGGTTTCTGGTGTGTTTTTAGTCATGGACTGATATAGCCTGTGACTTCTTAGGCTATGTGCACACATTGCAGATTAGCCTTAGGAATTTCTGGTGCGGATTCTGCATCTCTTGGCAGAAAATGTTTTTGTGCGGATCAGCAGCGTTTTTGGTGTGGTTTTGCTGAAGATTTTTTTGCGGATTTTCAGTGTTTTTTACCCCTGCGGAATTCTATAATGGAATGGGTACAAAAACGGTGCAGATCCGCAAAAAAGAAGTGACATGCTACTTCTTTTAATCTGCAGAGTTTCCGCACAGAATTTTCCGCACCATCTGCACAGCGTTTTTTTTTCTCATTGATTTACATTGTACTGTAAATCAATTGCGGATCTGCAGTGTTTATGCCCGCAAGAAAACGGTGTGGATCCGCAGAGAATCCGCAACGTGTGCACATACCCTTACTATGACTGTATTAGAACTGGAAATCTTGACATTTCTGGGATGTGGCCTGTAATATAATATTGTACATGTACAATTTACAGTGTTTCCCTATATCTATGTCCTCCAAATGTTGTCCATCCTATAACAATGAAGAATATCCTTCTCCGATGTGTCAGGTCAGCTATGTCCATCTCTTATGAGACGTCTGCAGGCGTACAATTAAAAACTTAGAATAGAAATTGGGTTGGAGGCAATCTGATGGGTTGAGGATTTTATATCTTGCAGGGTGGTTGCATGAGCTCCTTCTAGCATAGAACAAATTAACCCAAGCAATAGATTTTCTGTTTTATTCATTAACTGCTGCATTATCTTGAGTATTTAATTGCAATCCTACTATTGCTGCCATCATCTTGAAACTATTGATTTGCTACAAAATGAACTATTGATCCTACTAATAGGATAAAGCTGAAGGAAGGCTCTAAAAATTGCATTTCAGCAAGGACTTAAACTTTTAAGAAAATCTTCTTATCTGTCCATGTGGACATTTTCCCCATTATCCTTTTTGTTGATCCAGAGGACCAATGATTCTCAAATTTGGTTTCATGGAAAACCAGTGGTTATTTAAACCCCAAAAAGGAATCTGTCACCAGGTTTTTGCTTCCTAATGTGATAGCAGAAAGTAGGGTCAGAGTCCCCAATTCCATGTGTCACTCATAGGGCAGCTTGCTGTTTTGATAATATTACTGTTTTATCTTTTAGTCTTCTCAGTGATTAACTTTGTCAAACTTCACCCACACAATTGATTGACAAGTTTCTGTGTGCACTATGCATAGGCAGAAAGTTTTCATTCAGTGGTGTGAGGTGAGGATAAATAGACCTCATGAATATCAACGAATACATTGCAGGAGCTCGTCAATGAGAAAACTTGCAAAGTTACCGTAGAAATAAGTGTTTTATCAAGGATAAAGTACCGAGCCGAGCTGTAGCTAGGTAGTTAAGCTCGGCAGGAAAAACACATCTGAGTGGGACTTTAACCTAGGTAATCATGTTTACAACTACAGTGGCACACCCTAATCATAGTGGGTAAAAGGAACCGCAGCAGATGATCTTAGTGCCCCACAAAAAAAGGTCCATCACTGTGCACCACCCATTACAAAGCAACAGCCCCCTTTGCAACCTCTAGATGGTAAAATTTCTCTCTACCAAATATTAGAGTCTTCAGTGAGTGCACTAGAATGTAATAATGGCTCCTGTATAGTGTTGAGCATTCCGATACTGCAAGTATCGGGTATCGGCCGATATTTGCAGTATCGGAGTTCCGATACTGAGTTCCGATACTTTTGCAATATTGAATACCGGATTTGGAAGTTCCCATAATGCTATGAGCCAGTTTGATTTATTTCAGCCAATGAGGAATCCTAAGAAGTGTGGGCACATCCTGTTATGCATGTTAGGCATGTAACTAATGGCATGGCTGTGATTGGCTGCTGAAATGATGTCATGATGCACTATAAAAGCCGCCGACTCCATTTTGGGTTCACTCTGCTGTGAATTCAGTTAGGGACAGGACGCTGCTGTTCTGACTGAGGGACAGTTTGAGATAGCGATTTGCTTCACTGTGCTTTACCCAGGCTACTGTAGCAACCGCTGTGTGAGAAGCTTTTTTTTGCCTTGCAGCGCTGTTCACGGCTGTCTGCAAGGTCTCTGTGTGAGTGCAGCTCATGCTGCAGTGTGTTCTGCAGCCACATCTGGTTGTAGTTCCCTCATACTGTTACATTGTCCTTTTTTGCATTTGTGCTGCTGCACGTTTTTTCTGATTTCTGCTATTAGTGTGTTTCCATCCGTATCCAGCTAGATAGCGTGCAAACACTATATAGGAGTAGATAGAGGAGCTTTTCTGCAGCCTTGCAGCGCCGTTCACGGTGGTCTGCGAGGTCACTGTGTGTGTGTGCAGCTCACGCTGTAGTCTGTTCTGCAGCCACATCGTGTTGTAGTCCGCTCAGCGTGCGCCACTGCCTCATACTGTTACATTGTCCTTTTTTTCATTAGTGCTGCTGCCCATTTTTCCTGATTTCTCCTATTAGTGTGTTTCCATCCGTATCCAGCTAGATGGCGAGCAAACACTATATAGGAGTAGATAGAGGAGCCTTTCTGCAGCCTTGTGCCCTGCAGCCCCAGCCAGATTAGTATTAGCCTATTTTTTGGAGCTTCATCTTTTGCATTGTAGGTTACCTTCCTGCATTGTAATAGTTACAAAAAGTTTGTGATACTATCGGTTTTACATATTTGGGCACATCCATTTTTTTTTGTAAAAAAAAAAAACCTAAATAAAGTTCACCAAACACTCCACTTTACAGTTGTGTAGGCCACATTAGCTCATAATAAAGTCTAGTCCACACTTTATAAAATTAGTTTTTTTTATACCTGTTAGTAGCTGTTCAAGAATAAGCACACTAAGTCCTTAGTACTTTTCTGCCTATCTTTATCAGTCTACCAAGAAAAAGAAGGCAGGGAGTAAGGCACGTGGTCGTGGGCATGGAGTTTCTGCAGGGAGAGGACGTGGGGATTCTGTGCCTGCTGTGGGCACCAGTGACTCAGCATCCCCGAGTTTTACCTGGAAACAGTCCTTTATGCGCAGCTTTGTAGGAGCTCACCATACCCCACTGCTGTGGGATGAACAAATTGAAGCCGTTGTCGGATGGATGGCAGCTAACGCATCGACTTCAATTAGTGCCACATCCTCTCAGGTCCAGAGCACTGAAGAGCACCCATCTGTCTCTTCACCACCTGCCAAATTTCCCAGGCAGTCAGAGAGCCCTGGACAGGAGCCATCTCTACTTCTGTTCTCTGAATCTCTTGGCTTGGAAAGAGGGGGCCAGCCAAGCAGCATTCGAGAAATGGAAGAAGAGGCAGTATGCAGTGATGCGCAACTGCTTTGTCTCTCTGAATCTGAAGAGGCAGGTGGGCCAGTGCCTACGGTCAGCACTCCTCAGTACGCATCTGATGATTAGACTCAGGTGCCACTTTCTGGTGCGTACTGTGCTGCCGAGACTACCCAGGAGAAGCAGTTGTTGGAAGAGGGTAGTGTAGATGATGAGATCCTTGACCCATCATGGCGTGAGGTACAGGAAGGTGGTGGGAGCAGCTCTGAGGAAGAGATTCCCCAAATGGCCCAAAAAGGAGGGAGAGGGAGGGGGCAGACTGGGTTGCCTGTAGCCTCCACTTCGGCACCCATTAGGAGCATGCCTCTTCCAAAACCCAAAACGGGCGCTCCCAAGACTTGCAGTGCCTGGTCCTTTTTTGACACAGCTGCAGATGACATTTGTTTTGTCAAATGCAAGCTGTGTAATCAGAAAGTGAAAAGAGGGAAAAGTGTCAGCAACCTCAATGCCACAAATATGTGGAAACATGTGCGGACCAAGCACGTGGTGGAGTTACAAAGAAACACTGAAGACCTAGGCCAACCTACAGCGCCACCTACCACCTCTTCAGCTCGTGTTGAAGCCTCTTCCTCCAGCTCACACACAGCTGGTTTGGCTTCCTTACAGGATTGCCATGGAAGAACCTCTGGCACTTTTCTACAGAGACCCAGTGTAATTCCACCCACAGCACCATGTTCCCTGTCATCCTCACACTCCCAGGCCAGTCTACAGCCATCGGTAGCACAGGCATGGGAGAAAAGGCGGCCATACTCGGCACAGACTCTGAATGCTGGCTTTGCAAAACTACTGTCCCTTGAAATGCTCTCATTCAGGCTGGTGGAGATTGACACCTTCCGTAACTTCATGGCATTGGCAGTCCCACAATACAACGTGCTTTTGTTTCAGCAGGCCAGCCGTCCCTGCCCTGCAAAAGCATGTGGAGGGAAACATTAAACATGTGCTATTAAACGCTGTCAGTAGCAAGGTCCACCTGACCACCGATGCGTGGACCAGTAACCAAGGACAGGGGCGATACCTTTCCCTCACTGCCCATTGGGTAAATGTTGTGGAGCCAGTTACAGATCTTGAGAGTGGCGCTGTACATGTTCTGCCAACTCCGAGGATTGCAGGAATCCAGTCTGTACACATTGACTCCTTCTCATACTCCAGTTCCTCTGAATCATCGCTGCAGGAGCCGTCACAGTCTACCTCCACATGGACCCGTGAACGCTTACCTATCACGACCGATATGAGCACAGCCATGGCCAAACGTCAAAAGGCCGTATTGAAATTAATTTCTTTGGGGTATCGAAGCCCCACAGCGCAGGAGCTCTGGAATGCCATCAAGCAGGAGAGCAACGTGTGTTTTGTGCCAGCGAATCTCCAGCCAGGCATGATAGTGTGTGACAATGGCCGAAATCTGGTGGCAGCTCTGGGCCTAGGCAACCTCACTCACATTCCATGTCTGGCACATGTACTCAACTTGGTCATGCAGAGTTTTTTGAGGGACTATCCGGATCTTGATGCACTGCTGCACAAGGTCCACCTAGAGTGCATTCACTTGCGGCGTTCCAGCATGGCAAGATCGCGCATTGCAGCTCTGCAGCGCCGATTCCGCCTTCCGTAACATTGCATCATATGTGACCTACCCACCAGGTGGAATTCAACGTTACATATGTTGGAGCGGTTATGTGAGCAGCAGGCAGCAGTAATTGAGTACCAGCTGCATCAGGCGCAAACAAGTCGCACTGCGCGACGTTCACACTTCACTACCACTGAGTGGGCCTCTATGAAGGACATCTGTCATGTTTTGCGTGCCTTCGATGATTCCACGCGGATGGCGAGTGCAGATGATGCACTAGTCAGCATGACTATCCCCCTTATCTGCCTGCTTGAAAAAACACTGCAAGCACTAAGGGAGGAGGTTGTGGAAAAGGTGGAGGATGAGGAGTCACAAATGACATCTGCTTCTGGACAGTCTGCACAACGTGGTTCCTCACAAAGGCCTAGGCAGGGGACACTTTGTGAGGAGGATGAGGATGATGCACTAGTCAGCATGACTATCCCCCTTATCTGCCTGCTTGAAAAAACACTGCAAGCACTAAGGGAGGAGGTTGTGGAAAAGGTGGAGGATGAGGAGTCACAAATGCCATCTGCTTCTGGACAGTCTGCACAAAGTGGTTCCTCACAAAGGCCTAGGCAGGGGACACTTTGTGAGGAGGATGAGGAGTCAATGGAGGAGGAAGACATCTGTCCAGAGGAGGGAGTTACACAATGCTCTAGTTGTCAGTATCTAGAGTGAGGGTGGGGTGATGCAGAGCAGGCAGAGATGACGCCTTAAGCAGGGGACAGCATTTCTTGGCCAGTTGGCAGTCTGCAGCACATGGTTGATTTCATGCTGCAGTGCCTGAGAAACGACCGCCGCATTGCCCACATTCTCAACACGGCTGATTATTGGGTGTACACCCTCCTAGATCCTCGCTACCGGGACAACTTACAAAGCCTCATAACACCGTTGAACCGGGAGCGTAAAATGCGGAGTACCAAGACACACTGGTGCTTTCCATCATGTTCTCCATTCCAACCAAGATCAGAGCTGCTAGTGCTTTACAAAGCAGCTCAGTGCGTCGAGGCAGTGGAGGAAGCTCTACACAAAGTGGGAGCAGAAGCAGTGCCTCAGCACAAGGCAAGACCAGCATGGCCCAAATGTGGCAAAGTTTTGTGTCCCCGCCACAAATGTCTACACTATCACAGACGGCTCCAGTCAGCAGGAGGCAACGTTTCCGTCAGATGGTGACAGACTACATGTCTTGCCCTCTCAGTGTACTCCCAGACGGCTCTTCTCCCTTCAAGTTTTGGGTCTCTAAGCTGAATACATGGCCAGAGCTTAGCCAGTATGCTTTGGAAGTGCTGGCTTGCCCTGCTGCTAGTGTATTATCGGAACGCGTCTTTAGTGCTGCAGGTGGTGTACTAACAGACCGTCGCATGCGACTATCTTCCGATAATGTTGACCGGCTTACTTTTCTGAAAATGAACAAGGCCTGGATCTCGAAGGAATTTGCCAGTCCTCTTCCAGATTAAATAATAGGTTGTCAACAGTATCCAGGTCTCCTGTTGTGTTCATGTTTCTACCACCTGAACTGTAATCTCTGGGCTCCAACACCGCCAGTTGCTGTTCAGAAGTGCCGTCTACACAGTCAACACTTGCTGCCATGATATTAGGGTTCAATAACGTCAGCTGATCCCCTGCTGTGTATCCGTCAATTTCTAATGCTTCGTCCACTCTCACACTACAACAGATATTAAACTTGCTCCAATTAGGCCTCAGACTACCCTCTGTTTCAAGCAGACCCTGGGCTCCAACACTGCCAGTCGTTGCTCAGAAGTGCCGTCTGCACAGTCAACACTTGCTGCCGTGTTATTGGGGTTCAGTAACGTCAGCTGCTTGCCTGCTGTGTATCCGGCAATTTCTCATGCTCCGTCCACACTCACACTACAACAGAAATTAAACTTGCTCCGATTAGGCCTCAGCCTACACTCTGTTTCTAGCATTGAACCTGGGCTCCAACACTGCCAGTTGCTGCTCAGAAGTGCCGTCTGCACAGTCAACACTTGCTGCCGTGTTATTGGGGTTCAGTAACGTCAGCTGCTCCCCTGCTGTGTATCCGGCAATTTACCCTCCTCCCTCCACTCTCACACTACAACAGATATTAAACTTGCTCCAATTAGGCCTCAGCCTACACTCTGTTTCTAGCATTGACCCTGGGCTCCAACACTGCCAGTTGCTGCTGAGAAGTGCCGTCTGCACAGTCAACACTTGCTGCCGTGTTATTGGGGTTCAGTAACGTCAGCTGCTTGCCTGCTGTGTATCCGGCAATTTCTCATGCTCCGTCCACTCTCACACTACAACAGAAATTAAACTTGCTCCAAGTAGGCCTCAGCCTACACTCTGTTTCTAGCATTGAACCTGGGCTCCAACACTGCCAGTTGCTGCTCAGAAGTGCCGTCTGCACAGTCAACACTTGCTGCCATGTTATTGGGGTTCAGTAAAGTCAGCTGCTTCCCTGCTGTGTATCCGGCAATTTCTCCTGCTCCATCCACTCTCACACTACAACAGATATTAAACTTGCTCCGATTAGGCCTCAGCCTACACTCTGTTTCTAGCATTGATCCTGGCATCAGCTGGTCTTCGGAAGTTCCATTGGCTCTTGTACCTTCGGCTACCCATCCGGGTTCCAGTACCATCAGCTGGTTCTCGGCAGTGTCTTTGGCATGGGTACTCCCTCCTGCCCAGCCTGGTTCCAGCACGCCAGCTGTTTCCGGGTAGTGTCAAGGTCACTTAGCCTCCAATACGTGTCCTGTCGAGTTAGCCGACTCTATGGTGCCTGCAGTTTAGGTGCTTCAGTTGTGGGCTGCGGGTGACTAGCGGGAACTGGTTCCGTAGTGCCAATAGGACAAGCTCCCCTGTAGGATTGTGAGTTTTCGGTAACTCCGGCCGGCTCGCGGCCTTTCAATTTTTTTTTCATGTGGACCTTCTGCTGCCTATCTGAGTTCCAGCACCATTAGCTGGTTTTTTGGAAGTCAATCTTGAATAGGTCCCCCTGGGTTCCAGTACCGTCAGCTGGTTCCAGGCAGAGCCTTTGGCTTAGGTGCCTCCTTCTCGGTATCCGAGTTGCACCAACGTCTGGTGGTCCTTGGTAGTGCTTTTTGGCATGGGTACCACCTGCTTAGTAACTGGGTTCCAGTACCGTCAGCTGGACCTCGGTAGTTCCTTTGGCTCTTGTACCTTCGGCTACCCATCCGAGTTCCAGTACCGTCAGCTGGTTCTCGGCAGTTCCTCAGCCTTCTTGTACCTTCTGTTACATTTCCAAGTTCAAGCTTTTTGAAATGGTTTTTGGTAATCACTCTGGATCTCCCTTATGACGACCCTAAAGATGACGACCCTGAAGACCACACCGAAGAAGACGACGACCCCGGAGATGACGACCCCGGAGACGACGGCCCTGGAGACGACCACCCTGAAGACCACCCTGAAGAAGACGACCCCGGAGATGACGACCCCGGAGACGATGACCCTGGAGACGACGACCCTGAAGACCACCCCGGAGAAGATGACGACTCCAGAGACGACGACCCCAGACACGACAACTCTGGAGACGACGACCCTGAAGACCACCCCGAAGAAAACCAAGAAGATGACTCTGAAGAAGATGACCAAGAGGACAAAGAACAAGAAGACAAACACCAAGATGCAGAAGAACAAGAGACGGAAGACCAAGAAGCAGAAGAACAAGAACCTGCAGAACAAAAAGCAGAAGAACATTAAGCATAAGACTAAAAATCAGAGCAAAAGATATTATCTAAATTATAAGCAGAAGAAGACTAAGCAGTGTATGGGGGTGAGTCCGTTCCTCCTCGTGGTGCCCCTGGAAAAAACCTGCTGCTGCAGGCTAAACTGAACGCGGACAAATCCTGTTGTAAATCTTTTGTGACAGGCAGAACGGAAGGTGTAATCTTCAAACTTTTATAGATAACAACTACATGAATGCCTGTCACAAATAAGAATATGATGAAGAAGAAGAATATGAAGAAGATGAAGAAGTAGAATATGAAGAAGAATAATAGTTGAATAAAAAGAATATGAAGAATGTAAAAAAAAGAATAATAGGAAGAAGGTGAAGAAGAAGAAGATAAATAAGGTGAAGAAGAAGTTGATGAAAAACATCCTGCTGCTGAGGCTGATGAAGGAGAAAGTGTGGGAGAAGTAAAAAAGAAGGTGAAGAGCATGGAAGTAGTGAAACATAAATATCTGACAAAATATAGAAAAGCTTAACATAGTCAATATCTTTGTAACTCCGAATGTCTTAAAAAAAAAAATTAATTCCTTCTATTCCATTTGATTGGGCTAAACCTCTATGCCTTTAATGTCTCCTCCACCTCCCCCAATACATTCTACATTATTCTTATTTGTTGTCCTTCATGTAGAATTAACCTACAAGGAAAGAAAGGGTTTATTTTAATTCCGATATTTGTGTCCCATTAACTTGCATTGGTTTCCGGTATCGGAATCGGCGATAATCGATATTTTTTGGGTATCGGTCCGGTCCAATCCGATCCAATATTTTCGGATATCGGAAGGTATTGCTCAATACTACTCCTGTATGCACATTTGAGAGTTACAATCCACTGAGCGCCCTTTTAATGGAATAATGTCTCTGAAGTACCTATTTAATATTTAATAATTTTCTGAGTGCCCCTCAAATACAGTAATAATGTTCCATGTTCCCTCCACATACAGTAATAAAGGCCTCAGAGTTCCCTCAAAAAAGTAATGCGCCAGAAAAAATAAATAAAATACATATACACAGAGCTACCATCACCACTCAATATAATAACCTCCAAAGCCTCCCCCACAACCCCCACACACTGTATTATCCCCCAAACAATGTATTATCCCCACCTCCAGTATGATTCCCATACAGAGTATGATACCCAACAGCTCCCACACATAGTATAATTCTTCCACAGCACCCCACACTGTAAAATAACACACAGCTCCCAACACATAGCGTAATCCCCTGCAATCCTCCCTCACATAGTATAATGCCATCACAATTCCCCCTCACAGTATGATTACGCCAGACCACCATACACAGTATAATGCCCCTACAACTCTCAACATAGTTTGATCCCCCATAGCTACCTACACATATCATAATCCGCTAAACAGTGTGATTTCTTTCACAGCTCTCCACACACAGTTTAATCCCACACATCTCTTCCACAGCGTCACACACTCAGTATGATCCCCCACAAATTGTATGATCCTCACAGCTCTCCACACACAATATGATTCCCCACAGGTCCCCATACACAGCATGATCCCCCCACACATGTGCGTGGGCCGGGGCGACATTCCCCTATGCCCAATTGGTAGCTATACTATTGTGGCGCCCCAGGGTCCTGGTTGTCACAGTAGCATTGCTTTCCTCACGGGGAGAGTAGTGTTATGCTTGAAGGTAAGAAGGGATAACTGTACCCAGGTACCACAAACATGCAACACATTCACACTCCAGGCCACCAGGGGGAGCTTTTGATCCTATTTACTAGGTGACTCCCCATATATATATATCTGGTAGTCTGTAGGGAGAGTCAGTCACTACTTGCCAGGAGACAGACTGGATCAGTCTGAGACAGAGGTGGGTTTACGGAGCTGTGTAGCCGCAGTGCAGCAGTTCCCGGAAAGAGACATTCAGAAAGCTGAATTGATTGCAGTGAACGTGCAGGAGAGCAAAGCACAGGAGAGAATATCAGGGGGAGACCAGCCCCTCCTTCTGAGGCGCAGAGACCGGTAGCCGGAACACCGAGGTTGTAAGGACCTCTCTGACTTACATCAGAGACCGGCAGGACAGCTGAACTCCAAGTTACCCGTTCGACCTAATACCGAGGAGGCACGGTGACACCCTTAGAGGCTGGGACATGCTAGAGTCCCTATAAACCGCCTCAAGTCAACAGTCATACGGGGTTATGTCCTATCCTATCCAGGGGACAGAGAGAGAGATAACAGCTGTGAGGACCTTATGTGAAGCAATAGGCAGTAAGGGACTACACCACCACGGCGCTAGAGGAAGGCTTTGATTTCCACCTGGATAAGGGCACTCCTAACTTGCCTCCAAGCCGGCCGGACCCTGCCTGCCCTGTGAACCGGTGCCCTGGACTGTGGCTGCCTGAAGTCATCAGTAAACAAGGTAAAGAGACTGCAAACCTTCGTCCTCGTTCTTTACTGCACCATTCACCATCTTCCATCTACACACCAGGAGCCCTGGGGATATACTTCACCTGTGGGAAGTTATACCATCTAGCTGCCATAACATCACCCCAGAGGACCCCTTAAAGCAACGTCGGTCCCCAGTGACCGAATACCACAGGTGGCGTCACGAACATAAACTTCATTCTCTTTAAAGACCCTTCCCTTTTAAATGGGCGCCCTGGGCCACGGACCGGGTCGCCACCATGACATCCCCCTGTGAAACAGCAGAACCGAGTACCCCACGGCCCAGGCGGGGCAACTCATTTCTTTGCGTCACGAACAGGATGGACTGACTCAGCAAATCGGGTCATGTGTGCCTAAGAAAAATAAAGACTGTGCCTGAACCGTGCTTTAATGAAAGACTGTGTACTGTGAAATACCGCCAAAAATTGTGGCCAAAACCGCGGCCATTACAGCACCATGTGGCGTGCAGGAGGAGTGGGGCGTGTTGTCGTGGGCAGAGCTTGGAAAAACGGCATGAAAGTAGTAGCCGCCCCTCATAGATACTACTATATCCGAAGTATATGCTCATCAACAAAAGAGATCCGCCTCCTATTCTGGGATGTAGGGGGAAGGAGCAGAAACCACCCAGAACAGGAAGACGCCGACGAGAACCTGGTTGGCAAGATGGCGAGCGGAGGTCACCCAGAGGAGGGGGAGGATGCCTGCAGCTATTCCCACCAATCGGAGGCAGAAAGGGTCCCATCGTCACCGATGGACCTGGAGGTTCCTGGCGCAGAGGTGGAGGAGCTATGCCATCAGCTCTGGTGTTCTTGGTACCGTGCAGCCGCAAATGTCAGTGAGCAGCAGCGCGGCCAACCCCAGGAGCCCAAGCTTGCAGTGGAAGGGTCCCGCACCGGAGACACTGCAGGCAGGAACACCAACCCTGCCCTGGTAGCCGAGGAAACCCTACTAGTGCCCATAGACGCTTCCCAACCACCACCACCCGGTCAGGTGTGTAACCTCTTAGAACGGGAACGGCGCTGGGAGACTTTAAGGACCCCTGACGCCCTGCTGCAGCCAGCGAGGAAGACCTAGACATCCAGGAAGAATGGATTACCTTCCGGTGGAAGCACACCAGTACTGACCTGATCGGGTTCCGCGGGGAGGCCCAAACAGAAGGGGAGCAGGTAGAAATCAAAAACCAGGAGGAGTATCGTCAGCAGCAGGCGCTCCAACGAGAGCAGGAAGAAAGGGAGCAGGACCTCCGACACCAGGCCGCAAAGGAAAAAGACTTGCAGGCTAAGGCCTGGGCCAGGAAGGGAAGTTATAAGGACAGGGGCCCGCGGAGGCAAGATACCATGGTGACATTCCGCCTTAAATTTGGATGGGGGTTTATCAAGAAACCTGACCTGTACTCAGAGATATTTGTTACCAGACTAGATGTGGAGGCTCACCTAATAGAGGGACACTCGGACAGGGACCACAGGGACCTACCCCAGTGACCGTGTCACCTATACCAGACACTGGGGAGAAAAAGGGTGGTACGCCCTACACGTGCACAGATGTGTACCAAAGATTCCGGAATCCCCAGCTCATGACCTTGAGCCATCGTCACCAGTGGCCCCACGTTGCCTGCCGACGTCCTCACCTGGCAAGGTGACATCAGCATCTACACCCCACAGAGTGTTATGTTTGCTAATGACAGGTGTTATGAAGGCAATCCAGAAACACAGTGTGCTTAGCGATCAGAGCGCACACAGTGATCTGACAAATACCCAAAAATACAAGAACGAGCTCTGAGACGTGGAAACTCTGTAGACTGCACACCTGATCCTATCCTAAACACAACTAAAAGCGGCTGTGGATTGCGCCTAACAACTACCTAGGCAACTCGGCACAGCCTAAGAAACTAGCTAGCCTGAAGATAGAAAAATAGGCCTGACTTGCCCCAGAGAAATTCCCCAAAGGAAAAGGCAGCCCCCCACATATAATGACTGTGAGTAAGATGAAAAGACAAAACGTAGGGATGAAATAGATTCAGCAAAGTGGGGCCCGATATTCTAGGACAGAGCGAGGACAGTAAAGCGAACTTTGCAGTCTACAAAAAACCCTAAAGCAAAACCACGCAAAGGGGGCAAAAAACCCCCACCGTGCCGAACTAACGGCACGGCGGTACACCCTTTGCGTCTCAGAGCTTCCAGCAAAACAAAAGACAAGCTGGACAGAAAAAAAGAAACAAAAAAGCAAAAAGCACTTAGCTATACAGAGCAGCAGGTCACAGGAATAATCAGGAGAAGCTCAGATCCAACACTGAAACATTGACAAGGAGCAAGGATAGCAGCATCAGGCGGAGTTAAGTAATGAAGCAGTTAACGAGCTCACCAGAACACCTGAGGGAGGAAGCTCAGAAGCTGCAGTACCACTTGTGACCACAGGAGTGAATTCAGCCACAGAATTCACAACAGTACCCCCCCCTTGAGGAGGGGTCACCGAACCCTCACCAGAGCCCCCAGGCCGACCAGGATGAGCCGCATGAAAGGCACGAACAAGATCGGAAGCATGAACATCAGAGGCAAAAACCCAGGAATTATCTTCCTGAGCATAACCCTTCCATTTAACCAGATACTGGAGTTTCCGTCTAGAAACACGAGAATCCAAAATCTTCTCCACAATATACTCCAATTCCCCCTCCACCAAAACCGGGGCAGGAGGCTCAACAGATGGAACCATAGGTGCCACGTATCTCCGCAACAACGACCTATGGAATACATTATGTATGGAAAAGGAGTCTGGGAGGGTCAAACGAAAAGACACAGGATTGAGAACCTCAGAAATCCTATACGGACCAATAAAACGAGGTTTAAATTTAGGAGAGGAAACCTTCATAGGAATATGACGAGAAGATAACCAAACCAGATCCCCAACACGAAGTCGGGGACCCACACGGCGTCTGCGATTAGCGAAAAGTTGAGCTTTCTCCTGGGACAAGATCAAATTGTCCACTACCTGAGTCCAGATCTGCTGCAACCTATCCACCACAGAATCCACACCAGGACAGTCCGAAGACTCAACCTGTCCTGAAGAGAAACGAGGATGGAACCCAGAATTGCAAAAAAATGGAGAAACCAAGGTAGCCGAGCTGGCCCGATTATTAAGGGCGAACTCAGCCAACGGCAAAAAGGACACCCAATCATCCTGGTCTGCAGAAACAAAACATCTCAGATATGTTTCCAAGGTCTGATTGGTTCGTTCGGTCTGGCCATTAGTCTGAGGATGGAAAGCCGAGGAAAAGGATAGGTCAATGCCCATCCTACCACAAAAGGCTCGCCAAAACCTTGAAACAAACTGGGAACCTCTGTCAGAAACAATATTCTCAGGAATGCCATGCAACCGAACCACATGCTGAAAGAACAAAGGTACCAAATCAGAGGAGGAAGGCAATTTAGCCAAGGGCACCAGATGGACCATTTTAGAAAAGCGATCACAGACCACCCAAATGACTGACATCTTTTGAGAAACGGGAAGGTCAGAAATGAAATCCATCGAAATATGTGTCCAAGGCCTCTTTGGGACCGGCAAGGGCAAAAGCAACCCACTGGCACGAGAACAGCAGGGCTTAGCCCTAGCACAAATCCCACAGGACTGCACAAAAGTACGTACATCCCGTGACAGAGATGGCCACCAGAAGGATCTAGCCACTAACTCTCTGGTACCAAAGATTCCAGGATGACCAGCCAACACCGAACAATGAAGTTCAGAGATAAGTTTATTAGTCCACCTATCAGGGACGAACAGTTTCTCTGCTGGACAACGATCAGGTTTATTCGCCTGAAATTTTTGCAGCACCCGCCGCAAATCAGGGGAGATGGCAGACACAATGACTCCTTCCTTGAGGATACCCGCTGGCTCAGATAAACCCGGAGAGTCGGGCACAAAACTCCTAGACAGAGCATCCGCCTTCACATTTTTAGAGCCCGGAAGGTACGAAATCACAAAGTCGAAGCGGGCAAAAAATAACGACCAACGGGCCTGTCTAGGATTCAAGCGCTTGGCAGACTCGAGATAAGTCAAGTTCTTATGATCAGTCAATACCACCACGCGATGCTTAGCTCCTTCAAGCCAATGACGCCACTCCTCGAATGCCCACTTCATGGCCAGCAACTCTCGATTGCCCACATCATAATTACGCTCAGCGGGCGAAAACTTCCTGGAAAAGAAAGCACATGGTTTCATCACTGAGCAATCAGAACCTCTCTGTGACAAAACCGCCCCTGCTCCAATCTCAGAAGCATCAACCTCGACCTGGAACGGAAGAGAAACATCTGGCTGACACAACACAGGGGCAGAACAAAAAGGACGCTTCAACTCCTGAAAAGCTTCCACAGCAGCAGAAGACCAATTAACCAAATCAGCACCCTTCTTGGTCAAATCGGTCAATGGTTTGGCAATGCTAGAAAAATTACAGATGAAGCGACGATAAAAATTAGCAAAGCCCAGGAACTTTTGCAGACTTTTCAGAGATGTCGGCTGAATCCAATCCTGGATGGCTTGGACCTTAACTGGATCCATCTCGATAGTAGAAGGGGTAAAGATGAACCCCAAAAATGAAACTTTCTGCACACCGAAGAGACACTTTGATCCCTTCACAAACAAAGAGTTAGCACGCAGGACCTGAAAAACCATTCTGACCTGCTTCACATGAGACTCCCAATCATCTGAGAAGATCAAAATGTCATCCAAGTAAACAATCAGGAATTTATCCAGATACTCACGGAAGATGTCATGCATAAAAGACTGAAACACAGATGGAGCATTGGCAAGTCCGAACGGCATCACTAGATACTCAAAATGACCCTCGGGCGTATTGAATGCAGTTTTCCATTCATCTCCTTGCCTGATTCTCACCAGATTATACGCACCACGAAGATCTATCTTAGTGAACCAACTAGCCCCCTTAATTCGAGCAAACAAGTCAGATAACAATGGCAAGGGATACTGAAATTTAACAGTGATCTTATTAAGAAGGCGGTAATCAATACACGGTCTCAGCGAACCATCCTTCTTGGCTACAAAGAAGAACCCTGCTCCCAGTGGTGATGACGATGGGCGAATATGTCCCTTCTCCAGGGATTCCTTCACATAACTGCGCATAGCGGCGTGTTCGGGCACGGATAAATTAAATAATCGACCTTTAGGGAATTTACTACCAGGAATCAAATTGATAGCACAATCACAATCCCTATGCGGAGGTAGAGCATCGGACTTGGGCTCTTCAAATACATCCTGATAATCAGACAAGAACTCTGGGACCTCAGAAGGGGTGGATGACGAAATCGACAAAAATGGAACATCACCATGTACCCCCTGACAACCCCAGCTGGATACCGACATGGAATTCCAATCCAATACTGGATTATGGGTTTGTAGCCATGGCAACCCCAACACGACCACATCATGCAGATTATGCAACACCAGAAAGCGAATAACTTCCTGATGTGCAGGAGCCATGCACATGGTCAGCTGGGTCCAGTATTGAGGTTTATTCTTGGCCAAAGGTGTAGCATCAATTCCTCTCAATGGAATAGGACACCGCAAAGGCTCCAAGAAAAACCCACAACGTTTAGCATAATCCAAATCCATCAGATTCAGGGCAGCGCCCGAATCCACAAACGCCATGACAGAAAACGACGACAAAGAGCATATCAAGGTAATGGACAGAAGGAATTTGGACTGTACAGTACCAATGACGGCAGACCTAGCGGACCGCTTAGTGCGCTTAGGACAATCAGAAATAGCATGAGTGGAATCACCACAGTAGAAACACAGACCATTCAGACGTCTGTATTCCTGCCGTTCAACTCTAGTCATAGTCCTATCGCACTGCATAGGCTCAGGTTTAACCTCAGGCAGTACCGCCAAATGGTGCACAGATTTACGCTCGCGCAAGCGTCGTCCGATCTGAATGGCCAAAGACAAAGACTCATTCAAACCAGCAGGCATAGGAAATCCCACCATGACATCCTTAAGAGCCTCAGAGAGACCCTTTCTGAACAAAGCTGCCAGCGCAGATTCATTCCACTGAGTGAGTACTGACCATTTCCTAAATTTCTGACATTATACTTCTATATCATCCTGACCCTGGCACAAAGCCAGCAAATTTTTCTCAGCCTGATCCACTGAATTAGGCTCATCGTACAGCAATCCGAGCGCCAGGAAAAACGCATCGACACTACTCAATGCAGGGTCTCCTGGCGCAAGAGAAAATGCCCAGTCTTGAGGGTCGCCGCGCAAAAAAGAAATAATAATCAAAACCTGTTGAATAGGATTACCAGAAGAATGAGGTTTCAAGGCCAGAAATAGCTTACAATTATTTTTGAAACTTAGAAACTTAGTTCTATCTCCAAAAAACAAATCAGGAATAGGAATTCTTGGTTCTAACATAGATTTCTGATCAATAGTATCTTGAATTTTTTGTACATTTATAACGAGATTATCCATTGAAGAGCACAGACCCTGAATATCCATGTCCACACCTGTGTCCAGAATCACCCAAATGTCTAGGGGAAAAAAAAAAAGTGAACACAGAGCAGAAAAAATAAAAAAATGATGTCAGAACTTTTTCTTTCCCTCTATTGAGAATCATTAGTTAGGCTCCTTGTACTGTTATTTATGTTTGCTAATGACAGGTGTTATGAAGGCAATCCAGAAACACAGTGTGCTTAGCGATCAGAGCGCACACAGTGATCTGACAAATACCCAAAAATACAAGAACGAGCTCTGAGACGTGGAAACTCTGTAGACTGCACACCTGATCCTATCCTAAACACAACTAAAAGCGGCTGTGGATTGCGTTTAACAACTACCTAGGCAACTCGGCACAGCCTAAGAAACTAGCTAGCCTGAAGATAGAAAAATAGGCCTGACTTGCCCCAGAGAAATTCCCCAAAGGAAAAGGCAGCCCCCCACATATAATGACTGTGAGTAAGATGAAAAGACAAAACGTAGGGATGAAATAGATTCAGCAAAGTGGGGCCCGATATTCTAGGACAGAGCGAGGACAGTAAAGCGAACTTTGCAGTCTACAAAAAACCCTAAAGCAAAACCACGCAAAGGGGGCAAAAAAAACCCACCGTGCCGAACTAACGGCACGGCGGTACACCCTTTGCGTCTCAGAGCTTCCAGCAAAACAAAAGACAAGCTGGACAGAAAAAAAGAAACAAAAAAGCAAAAAGCACTTAGCTATACAGAGCAGCAGGTCACAGGAACAATCAGGAGAAGCTCAGATCCAACACTGAAACATTGACAAGGAGCAAGGATAGCAGCATCAGGCGGAGTTAAGTAATGAAGCAGTTAACGAGCTCACCAGAACACCTGAGGGAGGAAGCTCAGAAGCTGCAGTACCACTTGTGACCACAGGAGTGAATTCAGCCACAGAATTCACAACAACAGAGCACCCGTCATCATGTGCTCAAAATGTTCACAAACTGTCATCGAACAAAAATCAGTGGGCACTCAGACTCCTATCCGGAGCGTGGACGCACTCTATGTGGTACCCAGTAGCTGCCCACATCCGCAGGGGCTACCTTGGATAATGCCACAGCTAAAGCAAAGTAACAATTCTGAACATGACTGTATATAGTTGAAAGTTAATCTATTGCTGCAAGTTTCAAAAATGACTGCACCGTTTAAAAGTTAAATAAACCTGACCAGGTTTATATTTAAAGGGGTCCCTCGTTTAAAGGGATCCTCTGTTGCAGAGTTCATCCATTTAAAGAACTGTGAATTATGGACCATGCATGATCACAAACTTTGTTGTAAATACAGTACAGACCAAAAGTATGGACACACCTCTCATTTAAAGATTTTTCTGTATTTTCATGACTATGAAAATTGTAAATTCACACTGAAGGCATCAACACTATGAATTAACACATTTGGAATTATATGCTTAACAAAAAAGTGTGTAACAACTGAAATTATGTCTTATATTCTAGGTTCTTCAAAGTAGCCATCATTTGCTTTGATGACTGCTTTGCACACTCTTGGCATTCTCTTGATGAGCTTCAAGAGGTAGTCACCGGGAATGGTTTTCACTTCACAGGTGTGCCCTGTCAGGTTTAATAAGTGGGATTTCTTGCCTTACAAATTGGGTTGGGACCATCAGTTGTGTTGTGCAGAAGCCTGGTGGATACACAGCTGATAGTCCTACTGAATAGACTGTTAGAATTTGTATTATGGCAAGAAAAAAGCAGCTAAGTAAAGAAAAACGAGTGACCATCATTACTTTAAGAAATAAAGGTCAGTCAGTCCGAAAAATTGGGAAAACTTTGAAAGTGTCCCCAAGTGCAGTGGCAAAAACCATCAAGCGCTACAAAGAAACTGGCTCACATGAGTACCGCCTCAGGAAAGGAAGACCAAGAGTCACCTCTGCTTCTGAGGATAAGTTTATCCGAGTCATCAGCCTCAGAAATCGCAGGTTAACAGCAGCTCAGATTAGAGACCAGGTCAATGCCACACAGAGTTCTAACAGCAGACACATCTCTACAACAACTGTTAAGAGTAGACTTTGTGCAACAGGCCTTCATGGTAAAATAGCTGCTAGAAAACCACTGTTAAGGACAAGCAACAAGCAGAAGAGACTTGTTTGGGCTAAAGAACACAAGGAATGGACATTAGACCAGTGGAAATCTGTGCTTTGGTCTGATGAGTCCAAATTTGAGATCTTTGGTTTCAACCACCGTCTTTGTGTGACGCAGAAAAGGTGAACAGATGGACTCTACATGCCTGGTTCCCGCCGTGAAGCATGGAGGAGGAGGTGTGATGGTGTGGGGGTGCTTTGCTGGTGACACTGTTGGGGATTTATTCAAAATTGAAGGCATACTGAACCAGCATGGCTACCACAGCATCTTGCAGCGGCATGCTATCCCATCCGGTTTGCGTTTAGTTGGACCTTCATTTATTTTTCAACGGAACAATGACCCCAAACACACCTCCAGGCTGTGTAAGGGCTATTAAGAAGGAGAGTGATGGAGTGCTACGCCAGATGACCTGGCCTCAACAGTCACTAGACCTGAACCCAATCCAGATGGTTTGGGGTGAGCTGGACCGCAGAGTGAAGGCAAAAGGGCTAACCAGTGCTAAGCATCTCTGGGAACTCCTTCAAGTTTGTTGGAAGATCATTCCCGGTGACTACCTCTTAAAGCTCATCAAGAGAATGCCAAGAGTGTGCGAAGCAGTCATCAAAGCAAAAGGTGGCTACTTTGAAGAACCTAGAATATAAGACATAATTTCAGTTGTTTCACACTTTTTAGTTAAGTATATAATTCCACATGTGTTAATTCATAGTTTTGATGCCTTCAGTGTGAATGTACGATTTTCATAGTCATGAAAATACAGAAAAATCTTTAAATGAGAAGGTGTGTCCAAACTCTTGGTCTGTACTGTAGTTTGCACCTTCTTAAAGGTGCTTCCTACTGCTTTTACAAAGGAGCTTTTAAAAAGACTGCTCTAACATTGCTGTGAAAGTTGCTTTGTTTTGCAGAGACCTGAAGAAAAACCTGTTTGGCGCTGCAGGATTCCAGGTCTGGATACACGCCTTGTAGCCTGCCCAAGACCAATGTTGGGGGTTAATGACGGGTCCCTCGCATCGTTGCTGCTGTTATAAAGTTATTGATTGACTTGAGTATTAATTGCACTACTTTAGTATTGAAAGACTTGAATGCTGACTTGTTGCACTTTGCTAGTTCGAATTGTGTGCTGCATGTTAGAAAGTTAATATATTAAAGAGTTAATATAGTGAATAAGAATAAAATTGAGACTTGAACTTAGACAGTGTTGTGCGCAGATACAGTAGCTATGAAGATATCTTATGATGCACCTTGAAATAAAATAAACAAGATATAGTGAGCCCGTGGGGGTTGGTTGAAAGTTTTGCACTCAAAGAAGAATAAAGATAAAATGTTTGTTTTAGCATTTAAAAGATAGTATACCCTTAGAGAGTAATGGCCTTTCGAGAGTAATGGCCTTTCGTAATAGTATTTAATAGTTAGTTCAGTATTATACTGTTCTATTAAATGTCTTTATTAGGGTTGAGCGAAACGGGTCGAACATTTTCAAAAGTCGCCGACTTTTGGCTAAGTCGGGGTTTCATGAAACCCGATCCGACCCCTGTGCGGGGTCGGCCATGCGGTACGCGACTTTCGCGCCAAAGTCGCGTTTCAATGACGCGAAAAGCGCCATTTCTCAGCCAATGAAGGTAAACGCAGAGTGTGGGCAGCGTGATGACATAGGTCCTGGTCCCCACCATCTTAGAGAAGGGCATTGCAGTGATTGGCTTGCTGTCTGCGACGTCACAGGGGCTATAAAGAGGCGTTCCCGCCGACCGCCATCTTACTGCTGCTGATCTGAGCTTAGGGAGAGGTTGCTGCCGCTTTGTCAGAAGCAGGGATAGCGTTAGGCAGGGTCCATTAACCACAAAACCGCTTGTGCTGCAGCGATTTGCACTGTCCAACACCACCCTCGGTGTGCAGGGACAGTGGAATTTTTTTTTTTTTTTTTCCCCTCAGCGCTGTAGCTCATTGGGCTGCCCTAGAAGGCTCCCTGATAGCTGCATTGCTGTGTGTACGCCGCTGTGCAAACCAACTGCTTTTTTCAAAGCACAAATCCTCTTGTTCCTTCCTTTCTGCACAGCTATCTTTTTTGTTTGTCCACACTTTTTATTTCATTTGTGCATCAGTCCACTCCTTATTGCTGCCTGCCATACCTGGCTGAGATTACTGCAGGCAGGGAGATAGTAGCTGCCTGCCATACCTGGCTGAGATTACTGCAGGCAGGGAGATAGTAATTGTAGGACATTCCCTGTTTTTTTTTTTTTTTTTTTTTTTGGTGGGAGATTAAGATTGGCAATTTGGCATTTCTGCTAGAGTGCCATCCCTGTGTGTGCCATCTCTCTCACATAGTGGGCCATAGAAAGCCTTTTCATTTTTCTGTATTTTTTTTTGTGGGGTGTATAAATTCTCCCTGATAAAAATACAGTGGGAGATTAATATTGGCCTTTGGGCTTGTGTGCCAGTCCTGAGTGTGCCATCTCTCTCACAAATAGTGGGCCATAGAAAGCCTATTTTATTTTTTTTTGGGTTTTATAAATTCTCCCTGAAAAAAAGGGAGATTAATATTGGCCTCTGGGCTTGTGTGCCAGTCCTGAGCGTGCCATCTGTGCCAGCCCTGAGCGTGCCATCTCTCTCACAAATAGTGGGCCATAGAAAGCCTATTTATTTTTTTTTTTGGTTTTATAAATTCTCCCTGAAAAAAAGGGAGATTAATATTGGCCTCTGGGCTTGTGTGCCAGTCCTGAGCGTTCCATCTGTGCCAGCCCTGAGCGTGCCATCTCTCTCACAAATAGTGGGCCATAGAAAGCCTATTTATTTTTTTTTTTGGTTTTATAAATTCTCCCTGAAAAAAAGGGAGATTAATATTGGCCTCTGGGCTTGTGTGCCAGTCCTGAGCGTGCCATCTGTGCCAGCCCTGAGCGTGCCATCTCTCTCACAAATAGTGGGCCATAGAAAGCCTATTTAATTTTTTTTTTTGTTTTATAAATTTTCCCTGAAAAAAGGGAGATTAATATTGGCCTCTGGGCTTGTGTGCCAGTTGTGAGCGTGCCATCTGTGCCAGTCCTGAGCGTGCCATCTCTCTCACAAATAGTGGGCCATAGAAAGCCTATTTAATTTTTTTTTTGGTTTTATAAATTTTCCCTGAAAAAAGGGAGATTAATATTGGCCTCTGGGCTTGTGTGCCAGTTGTGAGCGTGCCATCTGTGCCAGTCCTGAGCGTGCCATCTCTCTCACAAATAGTGGGCCATAGAAAGCCTATTTAAATATTTTTTTGGTTTTATAAATTCTCCCAGAAAAAAAGGGAGATTAATATTGGCCTCTGGGCTTCTGTGCCAGTCCTGAGCGTGCCATCTGTGCCAGTCCTGAGCGTCCCATCTCTCTCACAAATAGTGGGCCATAGAAAGCCTATTTTTTTTTTTTTTTGGGTTTTAGAAATTCTCCCTGGAAAAAAAAAGGGAGATTAATATTGCCCTTTGGGCTTGTGTGCCAGTACTAAGCGTTCCATCTCTCTCTCTCTCTCAGTCAGTGGGCCATAGAACGCCTATTTTTGGTTTTATTTGTTTTCTAAATTCTCCCTGAAAAAATCATTTTATTTTATTTGGTTTCTAAATTCTTCCTGATAAAATCATATTTTTTTTATTATTTTTTTTTCTAAAGTCTCCCTGAAAAAAAAAAAAAAAAACAGTGGGAGATTAATATTGGCCTTTCTGCTTGTGTGCCAGTCTTGACTCCTGGGTGCGTCATCTCTCAGTCAGTGGGCCATAGAACGCCTATTTTTGGTTTTATTTGTTTTCTAAATTCTCCCTGAAAAAATCATTTTATTTTATTTGGTTTCTAAATTCTTCCTGATAAAATCATATTTTTTTTATTATTTTTTTTTCTAAAGTCTCCCTGAAAAAAAAAAAAAAAAACAACCAAAAAAAACAGTGGGAGATTAATATTGGCCTTTCTGCTTGTGTGCCAGTCTTGACTCCTGGGTGTGCCATCTCTCTCTCTCTCTCTCTCTCTCTCTCTCTCCAATTGTGGTCCATAGAAAGCCTATATTTTTTTTCCTTGATTTGGGTTCTAAAATCTACCAGAGAAAATAACTACATCAATCATTGGTAGAAAAATATTGGCCTCTGGGTTTGTGTGCCACTCCTGACTCCTGTGTGCGTCATCTCTCAGTCAGTGGGCCATAGAACGCCTATTTTTGTTTTTATTTGTTTTATAAATTCTCCCTGAAAAAATCATTTTATTTTATTTGGTTTCTAAATTCTTCCTGATAAAATCATATTTTTTTTATTATTTTTTTTTCTAAAGTCTCCCTGAAAAAAAAAAAAAAAAAACAAACAAAAAAAACAGTGGGAGATTAATATTGGCCTTTCTGCTTGTGTGCCAGTCTTGACTCCTGGGTGTGCCATCTCTCTCTCTCTCTCTCTCTCTCTCCAATTGTGGTCCATAGAAAGCCTATATTTTTTTTCCTTGATTTGGGTTCCAAAATCTACCAGAGAAAATAACTACATCAATCATTGGTAGAAAAATATTGGCCTCTGGGCTTGTGTGCCACTCCTGACTCCTGTGTGCGTCATCTCTCAGTCAGTGGGCCATAGAACGCCTATTTTTGTTTTTATTTGTTTTATAAATTCTCCCTGAAAAAATCATTTTATTTTATTTGGTTTCTAAATTCTTCCTGATAAAATCATATTTTTTTTATTATTTTTTTTTCTAAAGTCTCCCTGAAAAAAAAAAAAAACAAAAAAAAAAAACAAAACCCCCCAAAAAATGGGAGATTAATATTGGCCTTTCTGCTTGTGTGCCAGTCTTGACTCCTGGGTGTGCCATCTCTCTCTCTCTCTCTCCAATTGTGGTCCATAGAAAGCCTACATTTTTTTTCCTTGATTTGGGTTCCAAAATCTACCAGAGAAAATAACTCCATCAATCATTGGTAGAAAAATATTGGCCTCTGGGCTTGTGTGCCACTCCTGATTCCTGTGTGCGTCATCTCTCACTCAGTGGCCCATAGAAAGCATATAGTTTGTTACATTTGTTTTCTAAATTCTCCCTGCAAAAATCTATTTTTTTTTTTTGGGGGGGTTTCTAAAGTGTTCCTGAAAAAAATAAAAATAAAAAAAAAATAATAGTGTGACATTAATATTAACATTTGTGCTTCAGTGACAGTCCTGCGTGTGGGGCATCTCTCTAATTTGCAGCCACCAAAAAAAGAGTGTGTAACATTGGGCCTGATTTTCGCTGTGGTCTCACCAACCTGTAAAGGGGTAGCTAAATCATACTGAAGTTATAGCT
Source organism: Ranitomeya imitator (assembly GCF_032444005.1). Taxonomy (NCBI): domain Eukaryota; kingdom Metazoa; phylum Chordata; class Amphibia; order Anura; family Dendrobatidae; genus Ranitomeya; species Ranitomeya imitator. The sequence continues at coordinate 781,155,131 of NC_091284.1, forward strand.
CACCGTGTAAGTTGTGTGACTGCAACAAATAACGTTAGTTTGGTTACGTTTTTAAAACAATGAGGAAGTCTAGTGGAAGAGGTCGTGGCCGGGGGCGTTCATTGTCAGCTGGTAATGAGGGTAGTGGTAGTGGTGGAGCATCAGGTGGTCGTGGGGAAAAAAATATTGCACCTAAGTCTGGAGCTGTGGAGCCAGGTTCGTCGTCCGGCTACACAAGGCCTCGAACGCTCCCTTTTCTGGGATTAGGAAAACCGCTTTTAAAGCCGGAGCAGCAAGAGCAAGTTTTGGCTTATCTTGCTGACTCAGCCTCTAGCTCTTTTGCCTCATCTCGTGAAACTGGTAAAAGTAAAAGCAGCGCGTCGTTAGTGGATGTTCACGGTCAGGGACAAGTCACTTCCTTGTCCTCTTCAGCAAAAACAACAACAGAGAAGAATGCAGCAGGCGACACAACGGGTTACTCCATGGAGCTCTTTACACATACCGTCCCTGGCTTAGAAAGTGAAGCAGTTAACAGTCCATGCCCATTACAAATTGAATCTGACATGGAGTGCACTGACGCACAGCCACAGCCAGACTACTATGCTGGTCCTTTGACTCAGACCACAACATTGCCCTCGCAGGGTGCTGATCAAGAATCAGACCCTGATGAGACTATGTTGCCCCATCACGAACGCTATACCACCGAACGACACGGTGACACAGACGAAGTTGCGCAGGAGGTACAAGAAGAGTTATTAGATGACCCAGTTCTTGACCCCGATTGGCAGCCATTGGGGGAACAGGGTGCAGGCGGCAGCAGTTCTGAAGCAGAGGAGGAGGAGGGGCCGCAGCAGGCATCAACATCGGCACAGGTTCCATCTGCCGGGCCCGTATCTTGCCCAAAACGCGTGGCAAAGCCAAAACCTGGTGGAGGACAGCGTGGCCATCCGGTTAAAGCTCAGTCTGCAATGCCTGAAAAGGTATCCGATGCTAGAAAGAGTGCAGTCTGGCATTTTTTTAAACAACATCCAATTGATCAGCGCAAAGTCATCTGTCAAAAATGTTCTACTTCCTTAAGCAGAGGTCAGAATCTGAAAAGTCTCAATACTAGTTGCATGCATAGACATTTAACCACCATGCATTTGAAAGCTTGGACTAACTACCAAACGTCCCTTAAGGTTGTTGCACCCTCGGCCAATGAAGCTAGTCATCAACGCAACATCCCTTCCGGCAGTGTAGGACCACCATTTAGCGCACCACCTGCTGTATCTGTGCAGGTATCTTTGCCAGGCCAAAGCAGTCAGGGTCAGGGAATCACCAGTTTCGTAGTAGGAAACACTGCATCTAGGGCACCGGCGGCAACAATACCATCTCCCACCGTCTCTCAGTCTGCCATGTCCACCGGCACCCCCGCTAGTTCCACGATCTCCAGCTCTCCAGTCCAGCTCACCCTACATGAGACTATGGTTAGAAAAAGGAAATACTTAGCCTCGCATCCGCGTACACAGGGTTTGAACGCCCACATAGCTAGACTAATCTCGTTAGAGATGATGCCCTACCGGTTAGTTGAAAGCGAAGCTTTCAAAGACCTGATGGACTACGCTGTACCACGCTACGAGCTACCCAGTCGACACTTTTTTTCCAGAAAAGCCATCCCAGCCCTCCACCAGCATGTTAAAGAGCGCATCGTCCATGCACTCAGGCAATCTGTGAGCACAAAGGTGCACCTGACAACAGATGCATGGACCAGTAGGCATGGCCAGGGACGTTACGTGTCCATCACGGCACACTGGGTAAATGTGGTGGATTCAGGGTCCACAGGGGACAGCAAGTTTGGGACAGTTCTGCCTAGCCCACGGTCTAGTAAACAGTTGTCTGTAGCCGTTCGCACCCCCTCCTCCTCCTCCTCCTCCTCGTCCTCCTGCAGAAGCAAGAGCTCGTCCACAGACCGCAGTCGCACAAACACTCCATCCGCACCTGCCACTGTTGCACACCAGGTCTCCCATTATGGGGCAGCTACTGGCATACGTCAGCAGGCTGTATTGGCTATGAAGTGTTTGGGCGACAATAGACACACCGCGGAAGTTCTGTCCGAGTTCTTGCAGCAAGAAACGCAGTCGTGGCTGGGCACTGTAGATCTTGAGGCAGGCAAGGTAGTGAGTGATAACGGAAGGAATTTCATGGCTGCCATCTCCCTTTCCCAACTGAAACACATTCCTTGCCTGGCTCACACCTTAAACCTGGTGGTGCAGTGCTTCCTGAAAAGTTATCCGGGGTTATCCGACCTGCTCCTCAAAGTGCGTGGACTTTGCGCACATATCCGCCGTTCGCCTGTACACTCCAGCCGTATGCAGACCTATCAGCGTTCTTTGAACCTTCCCCAGCATCGCCTAATCATAGACGTTGCAACAAGGTGGAACTCAACACTGCACATGCTTCAGAGACTGTGCGAACAGAGGCGGGCTGTTATGTTTTTGTGGGAGGATACACATACACGGGCAGGCAGTAGGATGGCAGACATGGAGTTGTCAGGTGTGCAGTGGTCGAAGATTCAAGACATGTGTCAAGTCCTTCAGTGTTTTGAGGAATGCACACGGCTGGTTAGTGCAGACAACGCCATAATAAGCATGAGCATCCCCCTAATGCGTCTGCTGATGCAAAGTTTGACGCACATAAAGGATCAGGCGTCTGCACCAGAGGAAGAGGAAAGCCTTGATGACAGTCAGCGATTGTCTGGTCAGGGCAGTGTACATGACGAGGTACCGGGCGAAGAGGAGGTGGAGGATGAGGAGGATGATGGGGATGAGTATATTTTTAATGAGGAAGCTTTCCCGGGGGCACGGGAAATTGGTGGCGTGGCAAGGCCGGGTTCTGGTTTTTTGAGGGACACAAGTGACGTAGATTTGCCTGCAACTGCCCCTCAACCAAGCACAACCGCAGATTTGACAACGGGAACTTTGGCCCACATGGCGGATTATGCCTTGCGTATCCTCAAAAGGGACACACGCATTACAAAAATGATGAACGATGACGATTACTGGTTGGCCTGCCTCCTTGATCCTCGCTATAAAGGCAAATTGCAAAATATTATGCCACATGAGAACTTGGAACTAATATTAGCAACAAAACAATCAACTCTTGTTGACCGTTTGCTTCTGGCATTCCCTGCACACAGCGCCCGTGATCGTTCTCACACGAGCTCCAGGGGCCAGCAGACCAGAGGTGTTAGAGGGGCAGAAATCAGAAGTGGCGTTGGCCAGAGGGGTTTTCTGACCAGGTTGTGGAGTGATTTTTCTATGACCGCAGACAGGACAGGTACTGCAGCATCAATTCAAAGTGACAGGAGACAACATTTGTCCAGTATGGTTACAAACTATTTTTCATCCCTTATCGACGTTCTCCCTCAACCGTCATTCCCATTTGATTACTGGGCATCCAAATTAGACACCTGGCCAGAATTGGCAGAATATGCATTGCAGGAGCTTGCTTGCCCGGCAGCTAGTGTCCTATCAGAAAGAGTATTCAGTGCTGCAGGTTCAATACTAACAGAAAAAAGGACTCGTCTGGCTACCCAAAATGTAGATGATCTAACCTTCATTAAAATGAACCACAACTGGATTTCAAAATCTTTTGCCCCACCCTGCCCGGCTGACACCTAGCTTTCCTATGAAAAGGTCTTGCCTGTGGACTATTCTGAATGACTTTTCCAATCTCGTAATTTTCTTCACCTGATTGTCCAGCATACGACATGTTTCCACCTCACGAAATGGCCAAACTCCCCACACGGGGCCGTGCTATCGCCACTTTGCGCTTGGACCCTTGAGAGTGCTGTTTGTCTGAAGAGGTGGGTGTGGCCGCTTTTGGTCGACGGCACTGCCACTGGGTCCCTCATAGTACAATAAAGTGTCTCTGGCGGTGGTGGTGCGCACCCAACGTCAGACACACCGTTGTAATATGAGGGGCCCTGTGCCTGTACCGCCGGCCACAAGACAGTTCCCCCCCCCAGCTCAAACAGTGCTCTACCACTAGCAAAATTATCTCTCACAGCTTCACCAATGTGTAGTCTAGGCGCTGACATCCTTCAATGCCTGGCACTGACAATACCATTGTTTTGACATTTTTGTTATGTTAGGCCTTCGAAGCCTGTCTGCGGTCCCTTCTTTCTACAACTACTACACTGACCAGGCCACTGCTGGCCGTGTTACCCTGGAACCAATTTAAAAGTGCCTACAGTCAGCCCAATTTTGTTATGTTAGGCCTTGGAAGCCTGTCTGCGGTCACTCCTTCCACTAGACTTCCACTGACCAGACCACTGCTGCCCGTGTACCCCTGGAACCAATTTAAAAGTGCCTACAGCCAGCCCAAGTTTGTTATGTTAGGCCTTGGAAGCCTGTCTGGGGTCACTCCTTCCACTAGACTTCCACTGACCAGACCACTGCTGCCCGTGTACCCCTGGAACCAATTTAAAAGTGCCTACAGCCAGCCCAAGTTTGTTATGTTAGGCCTTCGAAGCCTGTCTGCGGTCACTCCTTCCACTAGACTTCCACAGACCAGACCACTGCTGCCCGTGTACCCCTGGAACCAATTTAAAAGTGCCTACAGCCAGCCCAAGTTTGTTATGTTAGGCCTTGGAAGCCTGTCTGCGGTCACTCCTTCCACTAGACTTCCACTGACCAGACCACTGCTGCCCGTGTACCCCTGGAACCAATTTAAAAGTGCCTACAGCCAGCCCAAGTTTGTTATGTTAGGCCTTCGAAGCCTGTCTGCGGTCACTCCTTCCACTAGACTTCCACAGACCAGACCACTGCTGCCCGTGTACCCCTGGAACCAATTTAAAAGTGCCTACAGCCAGCCCAAGTTTGTTATGTTAGGCCTTGGAAGCCTGTCTGCGGTCACTCCTTCCACTAGACTTCCACTGACCAGACCACTGCTGCCCGTGTACCCCTGGAACCAATTTAAAAGTGCCTACAGCCAGCCCAAGTTTGTTATGTTAGGCCTTCGAAGCCTGTCTGCGGTCACTCCTTCCACTAGACTTCCACAGACCAGACCACTGCTGCCCGTGTACCCCTGGAACCAATTTAAAAGTGCCTACAGCCAGCCCAAGTTTGTTATGTTAGGCCTTGGAAGCCTGTCTGCGGTCACTCCTTCCACTAGACTTCCACTGACCAGACCACTGCTGCCCGTGTACCCCTGGAACCAATTTAAAAGTGCCTACAGCCAGCCCAAGTTTGTTATGTTAGGCCTTGGAAGCCTGTCTGCGGTCACTCCTTCCACTAGACTTCCACTGACCATACACTGCTGCCCATGTACCCCTGGAACAAATTTAAAAGTGCCTACAGCCAGCCCAAGTTTGTTATGTTAGGCCTTCGAAGCCTGTCTGCGTCCCGTTCTTTCAACTACAACTACACTGACCAGGCCACTGATGGCCGTGTTCCCCTGGAACCAATTTTAACTTGCCTACAGCCAGCCCAATGTTAGGCCTTTGATGCCTGTCTGCCGTCACTCCTTCCACTAGGCCTCCACTGACCTGTCTATTGCTGCCCGTGTACCCCTTGAACCAACATCATTAAATATAAAAAAAATTAATTTGATTATAAAAAATAAGATCGTGTTGAGATCTCAAATGCAGACATTTTAACAATCAAAACAAACACACAACAAATATCTGGAACTGTACTACAAAGGTCCAACAGCTACAATTTCTTTGTCCTGCAAGAAGTTAACTGAAAGTTTTTTGGAGTTGTTAACACAGATATGGCATCCACCGAGTGTTGTCCTGTCGCGTCTCCTTTAAATTATTTCCAATAAGATGTTAAACTATTAATTTAATAAAATCAATAATTAAAAAAATAATTGAGTAAGTCAAAAGCACATTGCAAATAAACATTAATTACAAATCAAGAAGCATGGCGCGTCCGAGGGTGAGTAGATACCGAATAAGAATATAATCACCCTCGGACGCGCAATGCTTATTTACAACAGCCTTCCTTCCTAAGAATCAGCCCTTTCGTGGTGTAGAGAGAGGTTGTGTTACACTCCAAGGTGTTCCCCGGGTTGCCTTTCATGAGCTTCGATCTTCCGGCTCTCGTTTAGTAGTTGGTGGAAAAGTACACAGCATTAGGCCTACAAAATGGGTATGGGGTGGAGAGAGATGGTGTGTTACACTCCAAGGTGTTCCCCAGGTTGCCTTTCCTGAGCTTCGATCTTCATGCTCTCGTTTAGTAGGTGTCGGAAAGTAGGCTGCATTAGGCCTACAAATTGGGTATGGGGTGGAGAGAGATGGTGTGTTACACTCCAAGGTGTTCCCCAGGTTTCCTTGCCATTGCTTCGGTCTTCCGACTCTCGTTTAGTAGTTGTAGAAAAGTACACAGCATTAGGCCTACAAAATGGGTATGGGGTGGAGAGAGATGGTGTGTTACACTCCAAGGTGTTCCCCAGGTTGCCTTTCCTGAGCTTCGATCTTCATGCTCTCGTTTAGTAGGTGTCGGAAAGTAGGCTGCATTAGGCCTAAAAAATGGGGAATGGGGTGGAGAGAGATGGTGTGTTACACTCCAAGGTGTTCCCCAGGTTTCCTTGCCATTGCTTCGGTCTTCCGACTCTCGTTTAGTAGTTGTAGAAAAGTACACTGCATTAGGCCTAAAAAATGGGTATGGGGTGGAGAGAGATGGTGTGTTACACTCCAAGGTGTTCCCCAGGTTGCCTTTCCTGAGCTTCGATCTTCATGCTCTCGTTTAGTAGGTGTCGGAAAGTAGGCTGCATTAGGCCTACAAATTGGGTATGGGGTGGAGAGAGATGGTGTGTTACACTCCAAGGTGTTCCCCAGGTTTCCTTGCCATTGCTTCGGTCTTCCGACTCTCGTTTAGTAGTTGTAGAAAAGTACACAGCATTAGGCCTACAAAATGGGTATGGGGTGGAGAGAGATGGTGTGTTACACTCCAAGGTGTTCCCCAGGTTGCCTTTCCTGAGCTTCTATCTTCAGGCTCTCATTAAATTGTGGTTAAATGGAACAACTGCATTTGGCGTACTAGTTGGTTTGGGGCCTACTATCGGTGTCTGCCACTCCTTGCTGTTCTCCTCCACTGAACAAAGCTGTGCCGCCTGTTTACTACGGTTGCCAATTTTGAACTGCATTTCGACTACTTACTGATTTGGCCCTACTCTCTGTGTCAGCCTCTCATTCCAGTTGTCCTCCACTGCAATGCCCCCTGGTTATTCCTGTGTTACCAATTTTGAACTGCATTTAGCCCACTTTCTTCTTTGGGCCTATATCTGTGTTTCCACTTCATCGTGCCCATTGCCCAGCCAGTGATAGATGAGTCTGCTGGTACATTGACCCATAACGCAACATTCCCCGTGCACGCTACACAACAACATTGTGACCCTGCTGAAAGTCAGGTTGCTCTTCCCGCATACCATACCACCTTGCACGGGGACAAAGAGGAAGGTGCAGATGAAAGTGCAGGTTCCTTCATCAGGTGGGGGGAGGAATACTAGTTGGCGACGTCACTGGCACAGGGCCTCTCATAGTACGCAAAAGTGTTGCTGCCGGTGGGAGGCGCCCCCGCCGTGCAAACACACCGCTGTACTTTGAGGGGCCCTGTGCCAGTGCCAATGCCAACGAGTGGGCCCCCCCTGCTTGCTCAGGTTCACAGCACTTGCAAAGTTGAAATACTTACCTCTCCCTGCTCCACTGCCGTGACGTGGTCCAGATTTCCTGGGCCCACTAATTACTTGAACCAGCCCTACCCCCCACAACTTTAGCCAAATGACCCCCAATTTCAAATGCCTTCCAATTATTATAAGGTAAATTACGCTTGACAAGCTTCATTAAGAAGAATGGATGGTTTTGACATTAAAATGGGCACTCTAGGTGTTTTCCTGGCCCCCACTCACTGCCGACTATGCTGCCCCATTGACTTGCATTGGGTTTCGTGTTTCGGTCGATCCCGACTTTACGTCATAATCGGCCGATTTCACTCGACCCGACTTTGGACATAGTCGGGTTTCGCAAAACCCGGCTCGACTCTAAAAAGGTCAAGGTCGCTCAACTCTAGTCTTTATTTTCAAAAGTATGCATACAATGTAAATAAGTTCTTGTAATGTTTAAGTGTTCTCACCTCCCAAAAAGGGAAGTTCTAGTTTACATAATATTAACTAGTTTTATAGTTCATAGCATTCCAAAAATTGTATGTCTTTTTGCTAATCTGTATTGTTGTTCTTCTTTTCCCAGTGCGGGAGTACTAGATTTAACGGGGGTGGGGGGGGGGGAGTGAGGCACCACAGGGTCCTGGTCATCACGGTAGCATTGCTTTCCTCATGGGGAGAGTGATGTTACTCTTGAAGGCAAGAAAGCATAACTGTAACCAGGTACCACAAACATGCAACACATTCACACTCCAGGCCACCAGGGGGAGCTTTTGATCCTATTTACTAGGTGTCTCACCATATATATATCTGGTAGTCTGTAGGGAGAGTCAGTCAGTTCTTGCCAGGAGACAGACTGGATCAGTCTGAGGCAGAGGAGTGTTTACGGAGCTGTGTAGCCGCAGTGCAGCAGTTCCCGGAAAGAGACATTCAGAAAGTCGAATTGGTTGCAGTGAACGTGCAGGAGAGCAAAGCACAGGAGAGGATATCAGGGGAGACCAGCCCCGAGCAGGCTGCCTCCTTCTGAGGCACAGAGACCAGTAGCCAGAACACCGAGGTTGTAAGGATCTCTATGACTTACATCAGAGACTGGCAGGACAGCTGAACTCCAAGTTACATGTCCGACCTAATACCCAGGAGGCACGGTGACACCCTTAGAGGCTGGGACGTGCTAGAGTCCCTATAAACCGCCTCAAGTCACCTGTCATACGGGTTATGTCCTATCCTATCCAGGGGACAGAGAGAGAGATAACATCTGTGAGGACCTTATGTGAAGCCATAGGCAGTAAGGGACTACACCACCACGGCGCTAGAGGAAGGCTTTGATTTCCACCTGGATAAGGGGACTCCTAACTTGCCTCCAAGCCGGCCAGACCCTGCCTGCCCTGTGATCCAGTGCCCTGGACTGTGGCTGCCTGAAGTCTTCAGTAAACAAGGTAAAGAGACTGCAAACATGCATCCTCGTTCTTTACTGCGCCGTTCACCATCTTCCATCTACACACCAGGAGCCCTGGGGATATACTTCACCGGTGGGAAATTATACCATCTAGCCGCCATAGCATCACCCCTTTTGACCCCTTAAAGGAGCGTCGGTCCCCACTGACCGAATATCACAGGTGGCATCACGAACCTAAACTTCATTCCCTTTAAAGACCTTTCCCTTTTAAAAGGGCACTCAAGGCCACAGATCGGGTCGCCACCGTGACATCCCCCGTGAAACAGCAGGACCTGGAACCGAGTACCCCACGGCCCTGGCGGGGCGACTCATTTCCACATAACTAAGTAAGTGAGACATCTATGAAATAAGGCTCTCAGCCCTTACTTTATTTTTTTGTCAGTTGAGCTGTATCTAGAATTTATCTTTTCGCTAATTTTCATTTATACCATTTTTTGGATGGTGATGAACCAAAAACATCAGATTGGTGTTTTTTTTTTGTTTAAATTATCGCTATGAGGAATAATATTTATTTATTTATATATATATATATATATATATATATATATATATATATATATATATATACACATACTGTATATACATACATATATATTCTACTTGTCTATATTTTTGTTTATTTTATTGGAGATGTCTTTATTGACGCATCAATGCTGATTGTGGAGAGGTTTATTCAATAATAAAGAAAATAGGGCAGCACACTGCAGCGCCAAAACATGCAAACTTGAAAACACAAAATTTGAACTGCATTACTGCACTGAAAATATGAAAAATGAGAGCTTTTAGCGCATAAAAATGGCCAATTTTATGTGTACCTCGTAGCCACGATAAGGCATCTCTCTTATACGAGGCCCTACGCTTGACCTACCTCTCTGAGAATAAACGTCTCCATCTGAATGGGTACATGTGAAACCTCTCCTTGGACTCAAATTCTCTTATTAGAGAATTTGAGTCCAAGGAGAGGTTTCACATGTATAAGAGAGATGCCTTATCGTGGCTACGAGGTACACATAAAATTGGCCATTTTTATGCGCTAAAAGCTCTCATTTTTCATATTTTCAGTGCAGTAATGCAGTTCAAATTTTGTGTTTTCAAGTTTGCATGTTTTGGCGCTGCAGTGTGCTGCCCTATTTACTTAAATATATACGAGTTGGCGACTCTGGGTTCAGCACCTGTTCACACTGTGTCTATGTTTGGATGTGCAGATCAGGTTTTTTGAAATGTATTCAATAATAAAGGACTTGCTCAAGAGAAATTTATTTATTTTTTTTCAAATTTTCACTTGAATATGCTATTTTATTGCCTTTGTAATACATTGCAGCACTTTTGTGTTGCAGTGTGTTATGCGCTTATTTCTAGTGCTACTTTCACATGTCTATGTTTAACGGTACATGTACAGAGATTGTGGTCTCTAATGAATTCAGCAGTGTTAATGCAGCCTTACCTTCACAAGCAACCTATTAGGTCCTGTATCTGTCTAAACATTAGGATTCTGGGGACAGCGCAGATGTAAAGATTAATTACAATTTATTATATTGTTGGATGTGATATATGATCTGGCAAGTAGAGAGCAGCAGCGAGAGGCCGGAGATGGAGCACGGGGGTTTTTGGCGGTTGGTGGGCAGATGGAAGGAGTCAAAGGAGAGTCCGAGTGGTTGTGAAGATCCCGATCCTTAGAGAAAGGCTGGATAGGGTGGTGTAACTCTAACATAGTAACATAGTAACATAGTTAGTAAGGCCGAAAAAAGACATTTGTCCATCCAGTTCAGCCTATATTCCATCATAATAAATCCCCAGATCTACGTCCTTCTACAGAACCTAATAATTGTATGATACAATATTGTTCTGCTCCAGGAAGACATCCAGGCCTCTCTTGAACCCCTCGACTGAGTTCGCCATCACCACCTCCTCAGGCAAGCAATTCCAGATTCTCACTGCCCTAACAGTAAAGAATCCTCTTCTATGTTGGTGGAAAAACCTTCTCTCCTCCAGACGCAAAGAATGCCCCCTTGTGCCCGTCACCTTCCTTGGTATAAACTCTGGATCTGTTGTTGGTGACTGGGATGTGTTGTTCAGTTTGACATGAGCAGACTTGGTGAGTACAACCAAGTACACAGCATCTTGGGCTAGGCTATATGAGGCCTTATGTCTAAAGGCTTACGGACGACCTGTATTCGAGAGATTGGCATTCTTTAAGAGCTTCAAGAGGGCGCTTCTGACTATTCGGTACTCAGCCCAGCAAGTGCCCTTCTACTTCAGTTTCAGGACATACTGATACCATCTTACATCTGAATATATATGTGCATATATAAATAGCATTATAGAGGTCAAGTTAGATAGGAGAAAAGGCCTCTTCTGTAAGAGACACTTTGAAAACTGCTCTGAGGAGGTGATTACCAAAGTACTGGCATAACACTTCATTTTATTGATTTTTGCAGAGAAATGGTAAATCGTGTTGTATTTTGCTCGCTATTTATTATAACTGTTAGTATGTATAACTGTTTGCTTTGTTTAAGGGTATCTGCATATACTCTTAGTCGGTCTTATTGAGAATTACTGCTGTCATTGTATTTGTTGCTTATACACTGTTCACCTACCATCCTTTCCTCTATTTTATAAACTGGTTAGTAAATATTCATATTATATTGTGTAATCTTTGTGCATGTCTGCTGATTGCTGCTGTACCTCATTTCTTATGGCCCTCCCTCGTCCACGTTTTATTGATATGTGGCACCTAAGGGGTTAGAAGTATGGAAATGACCTTTAGGCCACGTTCACACGTTCAGTATTTGGTCAGTATTTTACATCAGAATTTGTAAGCCAAATCCAGGAGTGAGTGATAAATGCAGAAGTGGTGACGTGCTCCTGAGGTGATCCTGCCCCGCAAACCTGGATGATCCAGGGCAAGCTCTTCCCATTCATTGGTGTTGACTTCCAGGTTTTTGAGAGAGACCCTAAGGCAGTCTTTATAGCGCTTCTTCTGCCCCCCAACTGCTCGCTTTCATGGCACAGGTCTCCGTATAGCAGTTGTTTTGGTAGTCGGCTGTCAGGCATTTTGACCACGTGTCCAGCCCACCTGGCTTGGACCTTCAGCAGGAGAATGTAAATGCTGCAGAGCCCAGTTTGTTCCAGAATTGCCGTGTCCGGGACGTTGTCTTGCCACCTGATGTGGAGGAGTCTGCGGAGGCAACTCATGTGAAAATGAGCATGCCGGCTGTAGATTGTCCAGGTCTCGCTAACATAGAGAAGTGTGGTGAGGACCACCGCAAAATAGACCTTCAGCTTGGTGGTAAGGCTGAGTCCCCTTCGTTCCCAGACGTTCTTACGCAGTCTCCTGCAGGCGGCATTGGCTTTGGCAATTCTGTTATTAACCTTAGCATCTATGGTTACTTCACAGAAAAGTGTGCTGCCTAAGTAGGTGAAGTTATCGACTGCTTTGAGGTTTTGCTCCTTCACCGTGATATGGGCTCCTTGTATGGTTTTCCTGGAACTGGTTGATACATGACTTTGGTTTTTCTAATGTTGATCTCTAGACCAAAACTTTCACAAGCTTGCGAAAAACAGTCAATTTCATGCTGCATCTGCTGTTCTGTGCTAGCGTTAAGTGCACAGTCATCAGCAAATAATAATTCACGGATAACAGTCTCATGCACTTTCGTAACCGCCTTTAGGCGTTTTGGGTTGAATAGCTTGCCATCAGTCCTGTACCTAACCTGGATTCCATCTTCACAGTTGTTAAAGGCATCACTTAACATTGCAGAGAATAGCATACTGAACAGGGTTGGAGCAAGCACACAGCCTTGTTTTACGCCGTTTGTTACTGGGAAAGCCTCAGATTTGTCTCCATCATTCAGAACCTTCACCATCATGCCATCATGGAACTGCCGGAAGATTGAGATAAACTTGATTGGCCAGCTGAATTTTGCCATGATCTTCCACAGGCCGTTTCTACTGTGTCGAAAGCCTTCGTCAAATCAACAAAAGTTACATAAAGGTCACGGTGTTGCTCCTGGCACTTTTCCTGAAGTTGACGTGCTGAAAAGACCATATCCACTGGTCCATGTTTAGCATGGAAACCACACTGGCTTTCAGTTAATAGGCCTTGCTCAAGGTGATGTAAAAGGCGGTTGAGCAAGAGACGAGCCAATAGCTTTCCTGCAGTGGACAAAAGGGAGATGCCTTGATGGTTGTCACAAGATTGGCGATTACCTTTCCTCTTGTATATGTGAATTATGCTGGCATCTTTCATCAGTTGTGGAACCTGTTCCTTTTTCTACATATACTGGAATAGTTTGGTCACCGTTTGCATCAGAGCAGGGCCGCCTGCTTTTTATAATTCAGCAGGTATAGCTTCATTTCCGGGTGCTTTTCCACAAGAAAGTTGTTTTACTGCTTTCCTGACTTCATCTCCACTTGGAAGAACATCAAGGTCCTTGTTGATTTCTACCTGAGGCAGGCGAGCAATAGACTCATCTTTGATATTGGCAGGGTGATTAAGAATATTATTAAAGTGCTCAGCTCACCATTCCAGAATTTGCGTTAAGCAGAGATAAAAAGCTTGATGACTGGGGTCCATATACAGTTTTGAGTGCATCGTAGAAGCGTTTCTGGTCATGGGTATCTGCATAGCCCTGAATTTCATCGGCCTTCTTGCTAAACCAGTTATCCTGCATCTCGCGTAGCTTGATTTGTACCTTTCTTTTTATGTTGGTAAAGGCATCTTTTTTAGCTAACGACGTGGGGTAATTTTGATACACCTTGTACTGCTGATGTTTCTCTTCTAGGAGTTTCTTTATTTCCTCGTCGTTTTCATCGAACCAGTCTTGATTATTTCTGGCTGCTGATCCGAGGTGCTCCAGAACAGTATTATATACAGCATCTCTCAGAATTGTCCACTGTTCCTGAACTCCGATCTCCTCTGCCTGCAGTATATTTAACAGTCTGCCATCAAGGTCATTGGCAAATTCCCTTGCAATTCTTTTGTTTATCAGCTTATAGATATTCAGCCTCTTTGTCGTTTTCTGCCCTTGGGGTCTCTTCGCAGGCAGGATGCGGAGCCTGCACTTAGACACAATGAGGCGATGGTCAGTCCAGCAGTCTGCACCGCACATGGCCCTCATCACTCTAAAGTCCATCTCATCCCTTTTCCTGGCAATGATGTAATCAATGAGATGCCAATGCCTCGAGCGTGGGTGCATCCATGATGTCTTCTTGCGTGTGGGTAAGCGCAATAAAGTGTTGGTGATGACAAGGTCATGTGTGGCACACATCTTGAGGAGCAGCAGGCCATTACTGTTACACTTGCCAGTGCCGTGTCTCCCAATGACCCCTTCCCAGTTTTGATGGTCTGTTCCCACTCTGGAATTAAAGTCTCCAAGTATAATGAGCTTGTCTGCCTGTGGGATTGCTGAAATAAGTGTGTCAAGTTCATCGTAGAACTAATCTTTAATGTCATCCGGATTAGTCATCGTGGGAGGATAGGCACTGATCAGAGTCACGTGTTTCTTGTTTGTAAGTGGGAGCTGAAATGTCATCAGACGGTCGTTGATGCCCTCCAGAAGCCTGGTAAATTTACGAGCAAGATGAGTTTTGATAGCAAATCCCACGCCTGCTTCTCATTTTTCAGTGCTGCCTCGACCACTCCAGAAGAATGTATATCCACCACTATGCTCTGTCAGTTGACCCTTGTCTGCCAGGCGTGTTTCGCTGAGAGCTGCTATATCAACCTTGTAACGAGCTAGCCCCCTAGCAACCAATGCCGTTCTTCTCTCTGGTCTGTCTGCCTTAGTATTATCCAGTAGAGTTCTCACATTCCATGTGCCAAGGTTGAGTACCATCATTTTCTTTATTGTGTGTCGACCGCTGTTTGGGAAACCCGCCAGCTGCAGTAGGCTGGCCAGGTGAAATGAAGCAGACCATGTTTGAGGTACCTTTTCTAGCCCCGTCCTCGATTGAGGTGAGCAGAGTGATCCTGAACAGGACTGCTCAGACACCCATGAGGCTGCTGAACTCCATTTCTGCTTCGGTCCAGTGGGGAGCGACCATATGGCCTGGGCCACCTCTGTGCAGGTTCCAGTGACTCCACACCTACTGCTTTGCCACTCTCCCATTGCCACAGGACTTTAGCTACGCAGTGGTTGAAGTCATGACTTGCGCTTGACTTTTATTAAAGTGAGGAAGAGTTGCACAGTCGTCAACCTCACTCTCTCACCCCTGTACCTATCGAGCCCCAGATGCAAGAACTAGCGAGACAACTGGAGATAGGTCAAGGTGCAGTGGATGGCCAGCAGTGTCCTATATGTGCCCCGTTGCGCCCTCGCAACGCTCCACAATGCTGTGCTGGGAATCGCTTGTCTGTCCGTTGAATCGTGGTTTCTTCCGCACAGTCTGCCATATCCAGTCTTCACATGCAAGGGTAGGCAAACCCTTGAAAATAACCATAGGTCTCAAAAAAACCCAGGTACAGGTGAGAGTTGAGCATCAGATGAGGACCAAAGATGAAAGAGCTGTCCAGAAAGGACATGGCAAGCCCTCCACTAGAGGTGCTACCTCTATCTAGATACCCCATATGCCCCTGGTTCTATTATACTTTTCCTCTGATTGTTCCACTCCTGATTTTGGCTTTCAAATATTGATGTAAAATACTGACCAAATACTGAACGTGGCTTGGGCTCATATTTGCCTATAACTTAACATTCTAAATATCATGTAAATAAAGAATTCTGAGACACAAACAGAAGTTGGCGTAAATGCCGCGGTGTTTCTTTTCGGGTTACCCAAAGTAAATTCAAATAATACATTTTAATCAAATATTTAATAAATAATTATACCAAAATTACCTCAATACATTAAAATCATGTCCACCCAGCATTAGCTGGGCAACCCCCTCAAAAGAAACACCGCAACAAGAAAACAAATAAAAATAAAATAGGGGTGGGTGGGCGGGGAGATACTTCCGTGTAGAAATCGTCAGTCAGACAGCCCCAGATCCAAAAAGCAGAGGTTTAAATAGATGCCCGTTTCCCGCCTAAACAGACAACTGCAAATCAAAGTCCTGTTACCAAAATCTGCCTTATCACATGATATACTGGACAATCGTCTGGAAGATTGTTAACCCTGACCAAAATATCCTTATAGAAAAAAGGGGAGGGGGGGGGGTGAAAATGAAATGATAAATGGAATGTACCACATTATTAAAATTAATAACATTAAACTTAATGAAGGCAAAATGATCCCAAGCGCCCCCTTTGATGATATATTATCGGGGCTAACATTAGACCTCATCCCCACGTCTGTGTTTAAACACTTATGTGAAAAATGTTTTGGATCAGTGTGTCATCAGTGTGTCCATTTTTTACTATCAGTCACCAGTCTTTTTTTCGTATGCATAAAAAAATAAACTACAAAGCTTCTACTATTCTTTGCGATCTTAAATACAGACAGCACCCAGATGGCACACTGATGCCCAACATGTGTGGTACATGATTTTGCATGGACATCTGATCAGTGAAAAAAACAGACATATGAATGACTCCATAGACAATAGTATGTGTGGTATCCGAGAGAGACACTAAGGCCGGTTTCACATTAGCGTTTCCCTGATCTGCGGCGGGCTGCGGACTTCCTCCGTGAAGCCCCGCCCTCGGCCGCACCTCCGCCGCTAGCTCCGAATACTTCTGCATGTGGCCCGCATGCGGCCTGCGTACCTATCTTTAACATTAGGTACGCAGGTCGTGCGGCTGTATGCGGATGCTGCGGCATGCGTCGTTTTGACGAAGCGGCGACCAGCGTAGACACAGCCTGTAACATTTTTTTCCGCATCGTCAAAACGACGCATGCGGCACCATCTGCATACAGACGCACGACCTACGTACCTAATGTTAAAGACAGGCCGCATGCGGGCCGCATGCAGAAGTAGGCGGAGCTAGCGGCGGAGAGCAGGGCTTCACGGAGGAAGTCCACAGCCCGCCGCAAATCAGGTAAATGCTAGTGTGAAACTAGCCTAAGGCAGAGTTAGCACGTTCAGTATTTGGTCAGTATTTTACATCAGTATTTGTAAGCCAAGACCAGGAGTAGAACAATCAGGGGTAAAATATAATGGAATCATGTCACCACTTCTGTATTTCTCTCCACTCCTGATTTGGGCTTACAAATACTGAGGTAAAAAACTGACCAAATACTGAATGTGGCCTAATAGGGTATGTACATATAACACCCCTCAAGTGATGTGATGTTTTGGGCTCAGCCCCGTCTGTAATAGTTTGTTGTATTGTGGGGAGTAGGATATAGGGCTTTTTTTCAGGCCTATAATATTATGATGTGAATCAATTTGCCAATAATAAGTTTTATTATTCGACCAAGCATACAGTAAGCCAACGTTTCGGCCAAAATAGGCCTTTGTCAAGGCGATAATCTGTATAGCGGTACAGGAATAGAAACTGGAGAAGTGGGGTATGCGGGGTCCCAAGATGCAGCCGCGCTGTGGAAACGGTGTTTCTATTATATTTTTCCTCTGATTGTTCCAGTCCTAGTTTTGACTTACAATTACTGAGGTAAAAAACTGACCAAATACTGAACAGGGTCTAAAAAGAAGCCATCATTTATTGTGAAGAGTCTTGTGTGACGTGTGACCTCCAGAAACTCACGCGTCCTGATGAAATGAGTTTACACGAATAGATTGCAAATAACAGCATTAGATTCTTCATACCATAAATATGGAGTAATGAAAGTATTGGGGTGCCTTATAAAAATAATTCTAATTATTCTAAATCGCATTAATTTGTCTATATGTTTCTACAGCATCTTGGAAAATATCAAATGGAAGTAGATAGTTTGGGATTCATTGCTTAGTGACCCGACATTTCCATAATCCCAGTGACAGGTCCTGATCATTTCTATATAAAAAGATGCATTCTCTCATATTACAGCATTAAGCCTGGCAGGGTATCCAGGAGCAGCGATCCCAGGATGAAGCTTGCACTGCCGTACTACACAGTAATTGATATAAATTACAGGGCTCAGGCACTGCGGTAAATCTTCAGCGTGATTCTCCCATTTACAAGCGGCAGTTTATTACGACAAGGTCACATTCGCTTGTTAAAAGTGAGAAGTATAATATTTAGACAGACCATTTACATTTATAGTTGCCATTTTTCAGGCAGCGTCTCCACAGAAGAGTTCTTTCCGAAAACTTGCAGTGCATGATACGACAGTGGCTCTTTATCAAGAGTATGGGGAGTGATTGGGCACAGCTCAACATGTTCTGCACGCACTGGCTACATGATAAAAGCTAAATCGTTGAAACATCTAACCCTCGACAGGCAAGATGGGCATTGTTCTTCACCAGGTTTAACTTTTTTGTCACATACCGTATACTGTAGGCCTGGGAACAATAACATTAAGGCACATGCCTTATCTCCTTGTTTTGCTTGGAGAGGAAAAAATTGTGAACCGGTACCTATTCTACAAAAGGGGTGGTTATAGCGTCTATATGCTCCGTTCTTGAAAGAGAGGTTGTTGACGCTCAGGGGGATGCCCCTGCTGCCTGTTCATTAGATAAAATGTTTGTTCCTGTGAATATTCGCCTACGAGTCCTTAGTGAACATCACAATTTTGTCTTGGCTGGGCATCCTGGAAATAAAACCACCACTGATCTTCTTACTCGGCGTTTTTGGTGACTAGCAGTTCATTAGGATGTCCGGGAGTATGTAGCCTCCTGCAGTGTCTGTGTGCATTCTAAGACCTCTCATACTTGTCCGTCGGGGGCTCTCCAACCATTGGAGATTCCCAGTAGACCTTTGACTCACTTGTTGGTCGATTTTTTCATGGATCTACCCATATCGGCAGGAAATATAGTAATTTTGGTGGTCGTGGATAGATTTTCTTTAGGGAAATTGTAATATTACATGGGATCCCGACCGATATTGTTTTTGATCAGGGTGTAAAGTTTGTTTTGTTTCCAAGTTTAGGAGGGCATTTTGCACCTGTCTGGGGATCCATCTGTCATTTTCTTCTGCATTTTACCCTAATCTAGTGTGATGGGCAGACTGAACAGGTTAATCTGAATCTGGAGGCTTATCTTAGGTGTTTTGTGTCTGCGAATCAGGAGGATTGGGTTACCTACTTCCCATTAGCCGAATTTGCAGTAAATAATCGTTGTCATGAATGTACTGGTAAGTCCCCGTTTTTCAGGGCGCAAGGTTTTCATCCTCAGTTCAACTCATTTAATAGAATTGTTTTTCTGGATTACCTGAAGATGGTTTTCATTATCTATTATGTCCGTGTGCCAGGGGTTACTAATAATTTGAGGAAGATGGGATCCAAATACAAGAGTGTGGCTGATCGGAAACATTTGGTGGGTCTGGACCTGTGTGTGGTTGTCCTCTAGGAACATTAAGTTGAAGGTTCCATCTTGGAAACTGGGTCACAGGTTTATTGGTCCTTATAAAGTCATAGCCATCGTCAATCCCGTAGCATTCCGCCTTGCTTTGCTGCCTACTATTAGGATCCATAATGTATTTAATTGATCTCGCCTCAAAAAATATGTTGCATCTTTGGTACCTTCACCACTACCACCATCTCCTGTCATTGTTGATGGAAACTTAGAATTTCAGATAGCGAAAATCATGGATTCTCATTTAGTTCATTGGTCGCTTCAGCTTCTGGTACATTGGAGGGGGTATGGTCCTGAGGAGAGGATGTGAGTACCAGCATCTGACGTCCATGCGACCAGACTGATCTGTTCTTTTCACGTGGCACACCATGATAAACCCGGTCCTGAGGTTCAGGAGGTCCCTCGTAGAATGGGGGTACTATCACGGGGTTGCAGCAACAAAGAGGAGCCAGAAGACCGCAGCATCTAATTGCTCTTACTCCTGCGCTGAAAATAAGCACTTTACCTTTGTTTTAAATGGTGTTAATTTCTTTTCGGCCATGTTGGGAGCTCTGGGAGTCTGAGCTCTCAGCTGAGCTTGGTTAGGCACTCCTATCCCCTATATAATGTGGTTCCTGATTGAAACACATCATCAGAGCTAGCTTATGCTGCATGGCTTGGAGGACAGGTGTTTTGGTGGTTATATGAGAAGGAGCTTGGAGGAGTTATCTGTGATGCTTGCTTAGGTTTGTAAGTGTGATAATTCCCTTCCCTCCTCTTACTTTGGTTTTTCCCCATCATCCACTCCTGATGTATTCCTCTGTTATATGTGAGTGAATATTTGTATGCCTGGTATTTTCAGTTACCCTTGTTCATGTTGCCTTGTTTGTCGGGTTGGTGTACTGCGTTGCAGAGCAGCTCCCCACTTCCCTGGGTGGGGGAAGAGAACAGACGGAGGGCTGATTCAGGAGATAAGGCAAGGGTGGAGACCCCGACATCTTCACCTTCAGAAGAATCCTAGGGAATAGGTTGGGCTAGAGTGCCCCCTATTGGTAGGGACAGGGAAGGACCCCCTTATCCCAGGTCACCCGACAGCTGAGTCGTGACAGGAGCCCCCAATAACAGCAGTCTGGATGTGTTGTCTGGAGTCTACTATAACAGCAGTCTGGAGCCCTCAATAACAGCAGTCTGGATGTGTAGTCCTGAGCTCCCTATAACAGCAGTCTGGAAGTGTAGCCTGGAGCCCCCTATAGCAGCAGTTTGGATGTGTTGCCTGGAGCCCCCCTATAATAGCAGTCTGGAGATATAGCCTGGAGCCCCCTATAGCAGTCTGGATGTGTAGTCTAGAGCAGGGGTCTCAAACTCGGCTGGGTATATGGGCCACACACGGAGAAACATTTAGTTTCGGGGGCCACATTATTTGCATGACAAAATGACATTTTTAGTGATGCCACTTTTTTCTCTAAACACCTTTTGAACTGGTCCCTATCTTGTAGTAATGTGCCCCATCCAGGTCCTCATCTTGTAGATATGGCCCCATCCTGGTCCTCATCTGGTAGTAACGTCCCCATCCTGGTCCCATTCTTGTCGTTATGTCCCCCATCCATGTACCCATATTGCAGACATGTGCCTCATCCAGGTTCCCCCATATATTGCAGACATGTGCCCCATCCAGGTTCCCCTATATATTGCAGACATATGCCCCATCCAGGTCCCCCCATATTGCAGACAGGTCCCCCATCCAGGTCCCCCCCATATATTACAAACAGGTCCCCCATCCAGGCCCCCCATATTGTAGACAGGTCCCCCATCCAGGCCCCCCCATATTACAGACAGGTCCCCCATCCAGGCCCCTCCATATTGCAGACAGGTCCTCCATCCAGGCCCCCCCATATTGCAGACATGTCCCCCATCCAGGCCCCCCCATATTGCAGACAAGTCCCCCATCCAGGCCCCCCCATATTGCAGACAGGTCCCCCATCCAGGCCCCCCCCTTCATATTGCAGACAGGTCCCCAATCCAGGCCCCCTCCATATTGCAGACCGGTCCCCAATCCAGGCCCCCCCATATTGCAGACAAGTCCCCCATCCAGGTCCCCCCCCCCAATTTTCACATAGACATAACAGAGAAGAAAAAAATAAATTCTTCTCACCTGTCCTCTGTTCCCTCGGCATCCTTTCTGCTCCTGTGGCCCGCAGGCACATAGATCCCTTGATGATCACAGCCCGGTCCAGGAGCCGTGGCATCCGCCCTGTAGTGCAGTGTATTGCCGCGCAGAGACCGGCTCTCGGCACAGCAATTCCAGTGTCAGCCGCTGGCCTATCAGGGGACAGCAGCTGACATCTGCGTCCCGGCACGGCCACATATGACGTCACTGCCATGCGCAGATGTCAGCTGCTGGCCCCTGATAGGCCGGCGGCTGACACTAGTATTGCTGTGTCCCGAGAACCGGTCTCTGCACGGCACACACTGCTGCACTACAACGCAGATGTCGGCGGCTGCTGGAGCGAGCGCGATTGTTACGGGGCCTATATGCCTGCGGGCCGCATGAAGCAGCCGGAGGGGCCGCGTGTTTGAGACCCCTGGTCTAGAGCCTCCTGTAACAGCAGTCTGGATGTGTACACTCTGTAAAAGACGTTCATAAGTTACAATCTGACTTGTACAAGTATGGCTACGTTCACATTAGCGTTGTGCGCCGCTGCGTCGGCGACGCAACGCACAACGCACGCAAAAATGCACCAAAACGCACGCAAAAACGCTGCGTTTTGCGACGCATGCGTCGTTTTTTGCCGAAATTTGGACGCAAGAAAAATGCAACTTGTTGCGTTTTCTTGGTCCGACGCTTGCGGCAAAAAAGACGCATGCGTCGCACAACGCAACAAACAAAAACGCATGCGTCCCCCATGTTAAATATAGGGGCGCATGACACATGCGTCGCCGCTGCGTTGCCCGACGCAAACCCGACGCAAACTAGCATAACGCTAGTGTGAACGTAGCCTATCTGGGCTTTTACTTGACATGTGGATATATGTAAAATTCTGCATTTAGTTTCTAAAAATATATGAGCATCATGTTCTGTTGGAGTAAAATCAGGAGAGTCACTTGTAGAGAAGGATCTGGGGTTACTTGTAGAGTACAGTGGTGTAATACTAACACTGTACAAAGAATCAGTGTCATCCTATCTGGAATATGTAGTCCAGATCTGGGCACCAATTCATAGAAACGATGCTCTTGAGTTAGAACTGGAAGAAAGGAGGCAGAAACTGTATTTGGGTCTTTGGTATTCATCCAGAATTCTGCTCCGTTCACTATCGTCTACACATCCTGTATAATTCATTGAAAGCATCTGTTACATTTGCAGGAGGGAGCAGTGAAAAACTGAGAAAAAGAGGACATGCAAAATACAGGGATCACAATTAATAATTACAAAAATGTTTTTATTGATACACACAAACTGCAAACATCAAAAACAAACTGAACAATGTAAGGCCGTGGTAAGACTATGTCCTGCCTCTTCCTTAACATGAAATAATGCCCTAATAATGGGACCAAAAGCACAACATGACAGCAATCATTGCAGCTAAAAATGAGTCTGTAATATTGGACCATAAATAGTGTCTGAACAGCAGGCTCCCAACTGATCCAAGGAGAAATGTACAAGGTCACATAGAGCTAAAGGGAGCATATCAAAGGGTAAAGCAACGTCCGTGGGTTGGTAAGCCCAGGAAAAGGGCAAGGATCGTGATACTACCTGTGCAGCATAGAGAGCCTGTAGGTGGAAAGGTTGCCCTGTGGGCTGAAGGTCCTGTGGTCGTGGTGCGGAGGAAAGGGAGAGGGCAGGACAGCAGTTGCCGGAGGGCGGGAGGGAACATTATTCACAGTTCTCACCCAGACTGCAGTGACCCCGCTATATCTCACCAGAGCACCTTCACGCAAGTAGACGTATTGATGGGTGAAGGACGGTCACAGCTTTATTCATTTTATTTGACTTTAACAATAAGAAAGTCACTTAACTTTCTTAAAACGCACTCATTGCCAAATTCCGTCATGTATATTCACAGGCAAGACAGCCAACGAGCCGCACCATTACAAGGTGTCCTTTCTTTCATTTACTGCCGCTTTGACTTGTAAATCTAGAAAAATAACACATTCATTAACAATCGTGTAAAGTGAAATCAAGGAAAGGGAGGGTGGGACGCGCACTTCCAGGACCAGAACAGGGGGCAGCAAAGGAGAACGGCTCAGTGCCAATTTAAATACTAGGAAGTGGCTGTACTAGTGACTGTACCCTTCTGATATCCAATGGCCCAACAGGAGCCCGTCATAATAACCCCATTTCTATAGGGGTGGGTGGGAAGGCACCGAGGTGCATCAATAGTAAAAGCAGAGGAGGGGCGCAGCAGTCAGAGGCACCCTCCTTAATTAGTACAGTGCCTGTCATCTCATTGCATCTGCTCTTCCAACTACGCAGATGCAAATGAGATATTAGAAAAAAACTTTTTGACAGTGAGGGTGATCAATGAATGGAACAGGCTGCCAGGAGAGGTGGTGAGTTCTCCTTCAATGGAAGTCTTCAAACAGAGGCTGGAGAGACATCTGTCTGAGATGGTCTAGTGAATCCTGCATTGAACAGGGAGGTGGACATGATGACCCTGGAGGTCCTTCCAACTCTAACATTCTATGATTCTATGATACACAGAGGGTCTGTATTACTGGGATAACTTGCACTCCAAACAGGAATCCCCCCTAGTCATTTTACTTTGTATTAAAATCGGTAGGCAACTTATATCCTCCACTGATCCTGAGATTAAAGGAGCCTTTCCTTCCCAGATGTGCTTCTGAACATGTTACTGGCCGTCCCGCTGCAGCGTGGCTTTATTCATGAATGGCGTCTGCTGCAGCCGAGTTACTGCGGACAAAGCTGTGCAGGTAAAATCTGTGAAAAGAAAGCTGTGATGAATCAGAGCTTCATTCCCAGGATTGGTAGGGGTGAGAATGCCTCTATAACGCCTGTGCACACATTGGTAACTATTTTATATATCAGTAAAATGTGAAAATAACAAACCCCGTTGTGTATCCTCATGGAATTAAAGCCTATAACACGATACAAAGCTCAATATCGAGAAAACAATGTCAATTTTTGTCAATTAAATAACAGAATAGCAAAGATATGCACGATGAAAAAACTCAACAAGATAAAAGGAATAAAATGCATAGAAAATGGCTATACATAAAACAAACAGTAATATCTACACATGTGTATGATGAGATAATACAATGGACAACCGAGACAGGTAAGTATGACAATATTAATGAAATACAAAAAAATAAACGTAGAATAATTAAGCCTGAAATGGTGCCGTATAAGAGAAGATATCGTATATCAGGACTCCACGGTTATGATCAATAATAAAGATAGGACTGGCAAAAAAAAAAATCGGAAAGTATGGTGACATGATTTCTACATAAAAGTAGGGGATTGTATCCCTACTAAAAAAAATCATAAAAAAGCACAACGTGAGTAAAGTAATGACTGTTATATGATTTAAATGACTGACAAAATTCATAAAGGATTAAATAAAGCGCCAAATGCCTGAAAATTGATGACTGCCCAGAAAGATATGCAATGAAGTATATAAATACAAGTGTAACACATTGGTGGACAATGTGAACACATAGGAGAATGATCAGTTATACTAACCCACACTCACTGCTTATGCCCAACGCGCGTTTCGCCTGTGCTTTAACAAGGGAACATATGTTTGTGGGAATGAAGAGTATTTAAACCCCAAATGACCAATCACAAGCGAGAAATGTAATTGGACCAGCTGATGTTTGCCTATGGTGGATACCATGCAAAGTAACCACACATGTCATCTTCGGCCAGAGGGCTGCGTCTCGAGGGAGCGCGGCATCTCCGGCGGAAGTGACGTGTGTGCGCGCCCCAGTCTGGAACGCAAAGGGGTAGAAGTGCAATACTCCAGAAGAAGAGGGATACATGGCCGGGAAAAGTCTGTCCGGCGGAAGTTGTGTATGTATGCATTACAAGGTATAGTGCAAAGTATGGGAATCAATGTACTTGGAAAAAGAGGATAGTTCCTCATGAATAAACATCATCAGTGCAAACTGTAGTTATGGGATGGGAAGTAAGGGTGTAAGGAGTAATGACAAAGTGTTACATTATGCATAGGATTAAATCAGGGGTGGGGAATCTTTTTTCTGCCTAGGGCCATTTGGATATTTATACCATCCTTCTGGGCCGTACAAACTCCGAACACAAAGTACATGCTGACTCTGGCACTGGTGTCAGGATGTAATCTTTCATTGCATGCCCTTCAGTGTTCAGTAATGAACACTGCATGTGTGTGCTAACAGAGCAAGAAGAAATTATTGAGCTGGTTGTAATCAAAATGCACCTCCCTGTCCAAGAATGCGGTTCCTGAGAATCTGATCAGGGGCCTGATAAAAGGTCATCGAGGGCCGTAAATGGCCCTGGGGCCTGAGGTTCCTCACCCCTGGATTAAATGGTTGTGCAGGCCAATCAGAGGAAGGTGATGCATGGAATGCTTGAAATAAAAAGACTAAGTAGTATAAATGTGAATAAATGAAATAAAATAAATATGCATAGCGCATGTGAAAAAGCAATGGAATATGAGATGGCATAATGCCGGTTGAATGGTGAAAAAATGGGGGAGACAATATTGGTTTAAAGTAAAAAAGTGAAGCAACTTTGCATAAAGTCTATAATAATGTTTAGGCTAAGTTCACATTGGGTGTTTTTTTATTTTTTTTTATACTTTTGTTATGCTAATTTTCAGCTGCGTTTTACAGTACCAGCAAAGCCTATGAGATTTCAGAAATCTCATGCACACACATTGTTTTTTTTGTCATCAGGATTTTGTGCTTTGCTTTTTTTTTTTGGACATAGAGCACGTCACTTCTTTCAGCGTTTTCTCAGCGTTTGTCACCCATTGATTTGAATGGGTGGTGAAAAAATTCTGCAGGTATCATGTTTTGCTGCGTATTTTGTGCCTAAACCTGATTCTATGGAATATGACTTTTTTTCAACACTAAACTTTATCAACATGCACAAGAGACAATGCCAAAATAGCCACAAAAAAACGCATCAAATTCAAAAATGCAAAAAAAAAAAAAGAAAAACATGCTTTTTTTCTGCAGCTTCTTTCCTGCCACGAGACGAGGTATTGCTGCAAAAAAAAAAAAAACAACTGAAAAAACGCCTAGTGTGAACTTAATCTTAATGCTCTGCACTTATAGCCCGCGTGTCTCCATTGTAACAGACTATAAACAAATCTTTGTACACCGTAATCCATTACAGCATTAAGACATCAGAGGTGAAGATATTCTAACTAGAAAAATGTAAAACATCATGCTTTATTGATTATAGATAAAAAAAAATCAAATGATTCTAGACATAGATAAAGTTGGGATGGGCCCAAGGTGGGATGATCTGGGGAGGATCTTAGCACAGATCAAGAGTAGATGGCTCTATCAGCTTGGTACTCTAACTCCACAGGACCTCAATGAGAGATTTGGATTTGGGTCATTTTTGTTCTTGTTTATTATTTTTTTCTTTTGGTCTTTAATATAACATTGTATGTGTTTTTACATGGTTTTACCTTATACGTTGATACTTAGCTTAGGATTTCTCGTCTTCATTTGGATGTGAGCTTATTTGGACTGTGCCTTTAATGCCGGTTGTGTGTGGTGGCAGCTGGCTGGATATCTCCCGCTGGGTAATTCTTCCTTTGGGATACCTGAAAAAGGAAACTAAGAGATGGACACTAATCATACGGGCATATCACGGATATCTGGACCCATTGAAGCGTGTATAATGCGAAACCGCCGTCGTCCTTTTACTTGCACTGTCCCTGCTCTTATTACCTTGTCCATGAATTTATATTGGAAATAAAGGACTAGTGTTTCTTCGTCACATAACGGAAGTTTTGCTGCTTTCTTCTTCCTTTGGATATATCACGGATATTAACCATACGGATATTTGTACTTAATTACTTTATACATGGTGTGATGCAGTGATCCATGTTACAGCCAGGGGGCGCTGTATGTGATCCTCAGGATACGCATGGAGGTGTATCTGTAGTGGTGATAATGAAACAGTGTCCGGCATGATTGTAAATAGCCAGTATGTGTCGCAAAGGGAGTCTGGACTGTAAGCCTGTAGTATTGTTGTTCTGGGACCTATAGTTCCACAAGTATTTGTATAGATAAAAAGGGAGGCTTGCAGGGTTAGTCGGAGAGCTGGGCGGGACTGGCTAACCACACATACACCTCCCACCTATGGGGGTGGTTGGTACATAATGTGACCAGGGTTTGGGTCACATGTTCAGAGTGTACAGAGCGGAATGGTCAGTGTGTAAAGTCCTGGATGGTGTGTGTTGGAATGTCCTGGAGTGGATTGAATTCCCGGAAGCACATGGTGAAGCCATGGACTGAGGGCCTGTGTGTTGGAAGTGCCTGGGACTGGATTTCCTAAATAGTGCACGGAGAGGCCGTATCTGCAGAGCCTGTGATGGCTACTGTGTTGGGGAAGCTACAGTTCTGTCTGGTGGTTTGGACTATCGGAAGTGCCCTGGTCACAAGGACAGTGATCCCAGTTCGGCAGCTTCCCTGGGAACCAGGACTGACAGGAGTCAGTGTGTGGAGTAGGAGCTCATGTAAGGTAGCTCCAGATAAAGGGGGTTATGAGCAGAGAAGTATCTGCATTTGGATCAGTCTGTTGGTGCTTGTTGTGTTCCGTGGACGTTAATGAACTGTTTGGCGAGTTAAAGTGCTATGGTCTATGTGTAGGCCTGTGATGTGCAGCATGGCCTACAGTGTGGTTTATGATGCCTAAATTAACCAAATAGACTGATTTTGTGAGAAACCGTGCCTGAGTGCTTTAATCCCCCAACACACTCAGGGAGCGCTATCTCAGATATGGTGCTAGACTGCGGGCAACGATCCAGGAAGCATGTGTGGACGAAGTTTGCTGTGGATCGGCGGGTCCACGAAGCTTACAAGCATCTGGCTGTAACTCGGCGTGGTTATGAAGAGTTGCTGTGGATCGGCGGGTCCACGAAATCTGTGGTGCGGAGCTATGCAGAGCCTTGTGGACAGTAGCTGCAGATGTAGCAAGAGGTTCTGCAGCAGCAGCTTATGATCAGCAGCCGGAGGAGCTGGCGGTTTGTGACTGTGGCAGGAGCTATGGTAGCGCCAGCAGGAGCTGGTGAGGTGTCATGAGAGGATATTGGTCCAGATCGTGCAGACTGTTAAAAGGACCAGTGACGACCTAAAGAGATGGTTTTTTTTGTACTGTGCGAACTGGTATCTGAGAGTACTGTGGGGAGTCCACGGGGTGTACCCAGGGAAGGAGTAGTGTCCCTAAAAGGGGTGGTGTCCTAAAAAAGGGGGCAGTAACCCAAACAGGGATGGTTGCCAAAAAGGGGTGGAGTCCCAAAGGGGCGAAATCCCAAAAGGGAGAAGTTGCCCAAAGGGGGTGGAGTCCCAAAAGGGGTGGTGACTCTAAAGGGGGTGGAGTTCCAAAAGAGGCAGTAACTCAAATAGGGGTGGTGGCAAAAAAAGAGGCGGCGGTGAATGCGCCATTGGACTGTAGCCGAGAACAACGTAGTTCATACTATGTAGGTCCATACTGTGCTGTGGATTGCTCAGCCAATAAGGAGTCCCGGGAAATGGTAGTTACTCAAAAAGGCGGAGCCTTCTGAAGTTAAAGGGGTGGCACAGACGAACGGTTGCCAGGGACAATGGTACTATGTGTATCCAATTTGCCATAAGAACTGCCCTCCTGGCAAGAGGCTACGTGGGTGTGTTCTGGAGTTGAACGCAGAGGTAGAGGATGTATTTGGTCTGGTCAATTCGGGGAGCTCAGTGGCCCTAGTAAGGGCTGTGGAAGATAAATTTGTAATGTCCGAAAGGAAGATCGAGGTCACCTGCATCCAAGGGGATACTAAGGTTTATTTAGTGTCCTGGGTGCAACTCGAGAGGGTCAGGGGCCATACAAGTCTTGAGTCCCAAACTTAACCTGTCCGGTGATAGTGGGCCGGGACTCTAGGCTGATCTCAGTCTTATGGGAGGAAGGCGTTCCTCTACATCAGGAGGATGGACTTCTCTCTACTGTTGCGGGTGCTTAAATTAAGGCAGTAATTCCTCCCAAAATTGACGGGTCAGACGTCAGGGTTGACCAGTGGGAAGGGTGCATCTGCCCAACTTACGGATATGATGTCACTTGACGTGTACCACAAGATGTCTGATAATGATGTAGTAGTTGAAAAGACATAAATCCAGATACAGCTGACCGCACCACCAGGACGTCAGAGCCGACACACCGGACCCAGCAAGCGTTGATATCAGCCGAACAGCAAGACCTCAGGTGCTCTCACCAAGAAGATCTGACAGATCTGTTGAAGCGCTCGAGTAGCGCGAAACGGCCGTCGTTTTACCTGTACACTCATCTGTAAATATACACCCCCGAGCCATGAAAAGTATGTGTTAATAAAGGATTACCTGCTGCCAAGACTGGTGAGTGCTTCCACTTCTTCTTCTATCTGGGTAGTTGAAAAGAGCAGAGCTGACACCCAGATAGAGAGGAACTTGAGGGTTCACCATACTGTGGGGTGTGACACAGACTCCGTGGGTGACTGTGACGTGCCAGTGCCAATAGCAACCGCTAGGGCTAAATACAATGGTGTGCTGACAGAAACACTGACACAGTGGAATGACAGTGCTCCACAAGGTGAAGTCAGGATGACGGTGGTAGCCAAACCAGAACGTATGATAGGATGGAAGTTTGGGTCTGACCAACTATGGGACTTGGCAGAGTTGACCAAAGATGTGACCATTGAAGACTGGGAAGCTCCAGGAATGGGGTCCGACACCACTATAAATGGGGACCGCTGGTTCCAGGATGACCGATCGGGTGGTGGTGACTCCCATTCAGACGGTGACGAAAGCGGAAAAGGGTGCAGTAAAGCAGACTTGGGTACAAGTGGCAAGTCTTCCTCCCATCGTCGGAGACGTAAAAGAGGCAAAGGGGCTGAACCAGTTGCACCTTGTGAAGATTTTAATAAAGGTGAGGTGACAGAAGATGGTGAAGGTTCCAGAAAACCTGATGCTGAGGACCTGGAGTGTGTGAGGTACTCTAAAGTCCCAGAGAAACGGGATGAAGCTAAGGATGCCACCGCTGAGACCCAAGAGAGGGCTGAAGATGACCATGCTGAGTCCAAGGGTGCAGAGGTGGAGCCTGATGCAGATACCTTCTCGAGTGATGGAAACTCAACCAAACCAGAGGATAGGAGAAGCGAGTTATAGAGGATCCAAGAGGCAGTGGAAGCCCGGTTGAAGCAAGAGGAGCTTCGGAGTGCCAAATGGGTGCCTTGGAGAAAGAGGTGTCTGAGTTCAGAGGCCACCTGTCAACGTGGCAAACTGTGACCAAGGCCCTAAGGGAAGATTTGGAAGTGCTCAGAAAAGCATTAAGAGGCCCTCTACAAGAGAAAGAGGTGGTGGTCGCAGTACCAGAGTGGTAATGAGGCGGAGCTGCCAATGCCCATCTTGGCGTAGGCTCATTCAAAAGATAAATAGGAGGAATCGTTTGAGCTAAGAGCTGAACAAGACAATCACCCGGTCGTGGCAGGTGTCTTGATGGTGTCTTGATGGAAAGGTCCATGGCAAAGCAGGAGCCATCTGTCCATAAAGAGAATGAGGCTCCATTTTTCAAGACCATGATAGATGTACTCTGAGACGTGCGAGAAGCATGTACCAGTGAGGATGTGCATGAGGCCTTTAAAAAGGCAATAGAAGCATGTAGTGTGAACTGGGCACCAGAGATGAAACAGTTGGTGATACTGTCGACTAAGGAAGTCACAGTGAAGCAGGTGGCTATCCTGAAGGATATGCACCTACAATTCACCTGTCAGAAGTGTAGACTAGTGGCCCTTTTAGAAGAAAAGGTGCGGGGTCTGGAAGAAAGAATAGCAACTTTGAAACTCATCAAAGAGAATGAAGACTTTCTAGACAGAACAGAAGCATCTCTACTGGTCACAGAAGGTGAAAAAAGTTTCAGAGAACCTCCAAAAGCAGATGAGTGGAAGCATGTGACCAAAAGAAGCAAGAAGACCATGGAGAAATCACCAACCACACAACTGAAGAACCGATATCAAATCTTTGTAGAGGATGAAGATGGCACACTTAAGGATGAAGCAATACCAGCAAGCAAAAAAGAAAAGGGCACACAGCAACAAGTGACAGCAAAAAGTACAGCCAAGAAGCAACGAAGAGTGGTGGTGGTGGGAGACTCACTACTGAGAGGCACAGAAGCAGCCATCTGCAGACCGGACATAACCGCAAGAGAAGTATGCTGCCTTCCAGGTGCGATGATCAAGGATGTGACCGATAGGATACCAAAGCTCTTCAGCTCCAAGGACGTCCACCCATTTCTTCTGATACATGTTGGCACCAATGACACGGCAAGGAAGGACCTACCGACAATCTGCAAGGACTTTGAAGAGTTGGGGAAGAAAGTAAAGGAACTGGATGCACAGGTAGTTTTTTCTTCTATCCTTCCAGTAGACGGGCATGGCACCAGGAGATGGAACAGGATCCTTGATGCAAACAACTGGCTAAGACGATGGTGCAGACAACAAGGATTCGGATTCCTGGACCACGGTGTGAATTACTTGTACGATGGACTCCTCGCCAGAGACGGACTACACCTCAACAAACCTGGGAAACACACATTCGCCAGAAGACTCGCTACACTCATCAGGAGGGCGTTAAACTAGAAGAAGAGGGGACGGGAAGAAAAACATTAGACTTGAACAAAGAAGACCCAGGAAAACATACTCAGAAGGGAAGTAAGAACATTTCTAAAACAATCCACAGCGAGGAGATTGGAACAAAACAAAATCCTCTAAACTGCATGCTCGCAAACGCCAGAAGCCTGACAAACAAGATGGAAGAACTAGAAGCAGAAATATCTACAGGTAACTTTGACATAGTGGGAATAACCGAGACATGGTTAGATGAAAGCTATGACTGGGCAGTTAACTTACAGGGTTACAGTCTGTTTAGAAAGGATCGTAAAAATCAGAGAGGAGGAGGGGTTTGTCTCTATGTAAAGTCTTGTCTAAAGTCCACTTTAAGGGAGGATATTAGCGAAGGAAATGAGGATGTCGAGTCCATATGGGTCGAAATTCATGGAGGGAAAAATGGTAACAAAATTCTCATTGGGGTCTGTTACAAACCCCCAAATATAACAGAAACCATGGAAAGTCTACTTCTAAAGCAGATAGATGAAGCTGCAACCCATAATGAGGTCCTGGTTATGGGGGACTTTAACTACCCGGATATTAACGGGGAAACAGAAACCTGTGAAACCCATAAAGGCAACAGGTTTCTGCTAATAACCAAGAAAAATTATCTTTCACAATTGGTGCAGAATCCAACCAGAGGAGGAGCACTTTTAGACCTAATACTATCTAATAGACCTGACAGAATAACAAATCTGCAGGTGGTTGGGCATCTAGGAAATAGCGACCACAATATTGTACAGTTTCACCTGTCTTTCATCAGGGGGACTTGTCAGGGAGTCACAAAAACACTGAACTTTAGGAAGGCAAAGTTTGACCAGCTTAGAGATGCCCTTAATCTGGTAGACTGGGACAATATCCTCAGAAATAAGAATACAGATAATAAATGGGAAATGTTTAAGAACATCCTAAATAGGCAGTGTAAGCGGTTTATACCTTGTGGGAATAAAAGGACTAGAAATAGGAAAAACCCAATGTGGCTAAACAAAGAAGTAAGACAGGCAATTAACAGTAAAAAGAAAGCATTTGCACTACTAAAGCAGGATGGCACCGCTGAAGCTCTAAAAAACTATAGGGAGAAAAATACTTTATCTAAAAAACTAATTAAAGCTGCCAAAAAGAAAAAAGAGAAGCACATTGCTAAGGAGAGTAAAACTAATCCCAAACTGTTCTTCAACTATATCAATAGTAAAAGAATAAAAACTGAAAATGTAGGCCCCTTAAAAAATAGTGAGGAAAGAATGGTTGTAGATGACGAGGAAAAAGCTAACATATTAAACACCTTCTTCTCCACGGTATTCACAGTGGAAAATTAAATGCTAGGTGAAATCCCAAGAAACAATGAAAACCCTATATTAAGGGTCACCAATCTAACCCAAGAAGAGGTGCGAAACCGGCTAAATAAGATTAAAATAGATAAATCTCCGGGTCCGGATGGCATACACCCACGAGTACTAAGAGAACTAAGTAATGTAATAGATAAACCATTATTTCTTATTTTTAGGGACTCTATAGCGACAGGGTCTGTTCCGCAGGACTGGCGCATAGCAAATGTGGTGCCAATATTCAAAAAGGGCTCTAAAAGTGAACCTGGAAATTATAGGCCAGTAAGTCTAACCTCTATTGTTGGTAAAATATTTGAAGGGTTTCTGAGGGATGTTATTCTGGATTATCTCAATGAGAATAACTGTTTAACTCCATATCAGCATGGGTTTATGAGAAATCGCTCCTGTCAAACCAATCTAATCAGTTTTTATGAAGAGGTAAGCTATAGGCTGGACCACGGTGAGTCATTGGACGTGGTATATCTCGATTTTTCCAAAGCGTTTGATACCGTGCCGCACAAGAGGTTGGTACACAAAATGAGA
The DNA here is from genome assembly GCF_032444005.1 of Ranitomeya imitator. Lineage (NCBI taxonomy): Eukaryota > Metazoa > Chordata > Amphibia > Anura > Dendrobatidae > Ranitomeya > Ranitomeya imitator. The sequence goes on from NC_091284.1 coordinate 781,189,292, forward strand.
ATGCTTGATCTGGGGGAAAATGTGTGTAAATGGGTTAGTAACTGGCTAAGTGATAGAAAGCAGAGGGTGGTTATAAATGGTATAGTCTCTAACTGGGTCGCTGTGACCAGTGGGGTACCGCAGGGGTCAGTATTGGGACCTGTTCTCTTCAACATATTCATTAATGATCTGGTAGAAGGTTTACACAGTAAAATATCGATATTTGCAGATGATACAAAACTATGTAAAGCAGTTAATACAAGAGAAGATAGTATTCTGCTACAGATGGATCTGGATAAGTTGGAAACTTGGGCTGAAAGGTGGCAGATGAGGTTTAACAATGATAAATGTAAGGTTATACACATGGGAAGAAGGAATCAATATCACCATTACACACTGAACGGGAAACCACTGGGTAAATCTGACAGGGAGAAGGACTTGGGGATCCTAGTTAATGATAAACTTACCTGGAGCAGCCAGTGCCAGGCAGCAGCTGCCAAGGCAAACAGGATCATGGGGTGCATTAAAAGAGGTCTGGATACACATGATGAGAGCATTATACTGCCTCTGTACAAATCCCTAGTTAGACCGCACATGGAGTACTGTGTCCAGTTTTGGGCACCGGTGCTCAGGAAGGATATAATGGAACTAGAGAGAGTACAAAGGAGGGCAACAAAATTAATAAAGGGGATGGGAGAACTACAATACCCAGATAGATTAGCGAAATTAGGATTATTTAGTCTAGAAAAAAGACGACTGAGGGGCGATCTAATAACCATGTATAAGTATATAAGGGGACAATACAAATATCTCGCTGAGGATCTGTTTATACCAAGGAAGGTGACGGGCACAAGAGGGCATTCTTTGCGTCTGGAGGAGAGAAGGTTTTTCCACCAACACAGAAGAGGATTCTTTACTGTTAGGGCAGTGAGAATCTGGAATTGCTTGCCTGAGGAGGTGGTGATGGCGAACTCAGTCGAGGGGTTCAAGAGAGGCCTGGATGTCTTCCTGGAGCAGAACAATATTGTATCATACAATTATTAGGTTCTGTAGAAGGACGTAGATCTGGGGATTTATTATGATGGAATATAGGCTGAACTGGATGGACAAATGTCTTTTTTCGGCCTTACTAACTATGTTACTATGTTACTATGTCTTTGCACTAAACAAATGATCCTGTTGAGGAATAAGGAAGCCGCTCGATGTTTGGAGCATACCAGGAAAGGTCAAAGTTGGCTGGGCTTTGTGGAAGACATTGTTCAATTACCCAGAAATCTGGTGGGGAAAGTCATTGGAAGACTTGGAAAAGTGATGCAAGAACTGGTGAATAGATCTGGTGTGGCGAGAGTAAGGATTCCAGGTGATGGTGAAGTCCAGGTAGCAGGTGAAGATGGGATGGTTCCATTTGTCATAATTGGCTCAGTAGAAAGCCTTAGGAACATTCAAATGCTTCTTGAATACCGGGTAACATATCTGAAGGAGACAGAGCAGCTAAGACTGGACAGGCTGCAGATTAATAAACAGTTGCAGAACATAAGATGGCGACCACTTTCAATCCAGGTTCTGGAGATACGAAAAGATACCCTAAAGAATAGTAGAGTTCAAAGTAGTGACTCCTCTATTGGCTCGAGGCTGAGTGACCCAGGCGGGAGACGTGGTAGCAAATGCAGTAACGAAGAGTCAGACTCAGACCAGTCACTAGGCTTGACTGGACGGTGGACTCATGACTGCAACAACGGTGGGTGGCGGCCATGGATAGAAAGGTCACGAGAAGAGGCACCCTTGGAAAGTGGATTGACTAAAAAGGGTCTGGTGACACAGACAGATGGTGACTCAAGGATTGAAGCCCAAGACCGACAAACTGACCGTTGGGGCGGTGAAGGCCTAACAAAGGTGTGATGCTGAATGATGCCCAAACTCGACTCAGAAAGTCCTCTCGACTTGTAGGGCAAGGTTACTTGGATACCCGATCTTGGGACCCTTGGTTTATGTCAAGTGCTCAACCCCACAAGTTTGAACAGATGGAGAAGGTATGTGATGCAGTGACCCATGTTACAGCCAGGGGGCGCTGTATGTGCTCCTCAGGATTCGCATGGAGGCGTATCTGTAGTGGTGAAAATGGCACAGTGTCCGGCATGATTGTAAATGGCCGGTATGTGTCACAGAAGGAGTCTGCCCTGTAAGCCTGTAGTATTGTTGTTCTGGGACCTGTAGTCCCACAAGTATTTGTATAGTTAAAAAGGGAGGCTTGCATTGTTAGTCGAACAGCTGGGCGGGACTGGCTAACCTATGGGGGTGGCTACAGGTACATAATGTGACCAGGGTTTGGGTCACATGTTCAGAGTGTATGGACCGGAATGGTCAGTGTGTAAAGTCCTGGATGGTCTGTGTTTGAATGTCATGGAATGGACTGGATTCATGGAAGCACATGGTGAGGCCATGGACTGAGGGCCTGTGTGTTGGAAGTGCCTGGGACTGGACTTCCTGAATAGTGTACGGAGAAGTCATATCTGCAGAGCCTGTGGTGGCTACTGTGTTGGGGAAGCTACAGTTCTGTCTGGTGGTATGGACTATCTTAAGTACCCTGGTCACCAGGACGGTGATCCCAGTTCAGTAGCTTCCCTGGGAACCAGGACTGACAGGAGTCAGTGTGTGGAGCAGGAGCTCCTGTAAGGTAAGGTAAGTATCTGCCTTTGGAACAGTCTGTTGGTGCTTGTTATGTTCCGTGGACGTTAATAAACTGTTCGACGAGTTAAAGTGCTGTGGTCTATGTGTGTGCCTGTGATGTGCAACCTGGCCTACGGTGTGGTTTATGATGCCTAAATTAATCAAATAGACTCTTTTTGTGAGAAACCGTGCCTGAGTGCTTTAATCCTGTTGCCAAGCGAGTGTCCCCCAACACACTCAGGGAGCACTATCTCACAATGGGAATGGAATTTTTGTGTATTGCTTGAATTACTCAAATCTTATAACTATCTGGATTTTGGATGGGCGTTTTGTTGTTTACATTGAGATGGAGTTTTTTACCAGACTTCTTGAATTGTGTTTCTTTTCTCCCTAAGTTTGATTGTGCATCACAGACACTTTAATAACAGTTATAGATATGATGTACTTACGGTATGCTGATATGCACATTTTTATGGGATAATGTATGTGTGTATGTATATACACTGCGTGCAGAATTATTAGGCAAGTTGTTTTTTGGATCACATGATGCTTTTTATACATTTTGTTCTACTCCAAGCTGTTCAGGCTTGAGAGCCAACTACCAATTAAGTAAATCAGGTGATGTGCATCTCTGTAATGAGGAGGGCTGTTGTCTACTGACATCAACACCCTATATAAGATGTGCTTAATTATTAGGCAACTTTCTTTCCTTTGGCAAAATGGGTCAGAAGAGAGATTTGACGGGCTCTGAAAAGTCCAAAATTGTGAGATGTTTTGTAGAGGGATGCAGCAATCTTGAAATTGCCAAACTTTTGAAGCGTGATCACTGAACAATCAAGCGTTTCATGGCAAATAGCCAACAGGGTCGCAAGAAGCGTGTTGAGCAAAAAAGGCGCAAAATAACTGCCTATGAATTGAGGAAAATCAAGCATGAAGCTGCCAAGATGCCATTTGCCACCAGTTTTGCTATATTTCAAAGCTGCAACGTTACTGGAGTAACAAAAAGCACAAGGTGTGCGATACTCAGGGACATGGCGAAGGTAAGGAAGGCTGAAAAATGACCACCTTTAAACAAGAAACATAAGATAAAATGTCAAGACTGGGACAAGAAATATCTTAAGACTGACTTTTCAAAGGTTTTATGGACTGATGAAATGAGAGTGACTCCTGATGGGCCAGATGGATGGGCCAGAGGCTGAATCAGTAAAGGGCACTCTGACTCAGATGCCAGCAAGGTGGAGGTAGGGTACTGGTATGGGCTGGTATCATCAAAGATGAACTTGTGGGACCTTTTTGGCTTGAGGATGGAGTGAAGCCCAACTCCCAAACCTACTGCCAGTTTCTGGAAGACAACTTCTTCAAACAGTGGTAGAGGAAGAAGTCGGTATCGTTCAAGAAAAATATGATTTTCATGCAGGACAATGCTCCATCACATGCCTCCAACTACTCCACAACGTGGCTGGCCAGTAAAGGTCTCAAAGAAGAAAAAATAATGACATGACCCCCTTGTTCACCTGATCTGGACCCCATAGAGAACCTGTGGTCCCTCATAAAATGTGAGATCTACAGGGAGGGAAAAAGTACACCTCTCGGAACAGTGTGTGGGAGGCTGTGGTGGCTGCTGCAAGCAAAGTTGATCATAAACAGATCAAGCAACTGACAGAATCTATGGATGGAAGGCTGCTGAGTGTCATCATAAAGAAAGGTGGCTATATTGGTCACTAATTTTTTTTTTGTTTTGTTTTTGCATGTCAGAAATGTTTATTTCTAAATTTTGTGCAGTTATATTGGTTTACCTGGTGAAAATAAACAAGTGAGATGGGATTATATTTGTTTTTTATTAAGTTGCCTAATAATTCTGCACAGTAATAGTTACCTGCACAAACAGATATCTTGCTAAGATAGCCAAATCTAAAAAAAAAACACTCCAACTTCCAAAAATATTAAGCTTTGATATTTATGAGTCTTTTGGGTTGATTGATCCTCTAAAATACAACTTGCGTAATAATTCTGCATGCAGTGTATATCTACAAATACTGTTTACTCTTGTTTATTATTATTTTCACCTTTATATCCATATTTATTACTATATTTATATTATATTTATATTCCTTACCTGATTGCCCATGTCATCCCACTTAATCCACCATCCCAGTTATATTAAATTGATTAATGGCAGTTTCATTCTATCTGGCCATTTACTGTAAGTCTGCCTTTTTGATGCCTTTTGGTATATGGGTTGTCTTTATTTACTTATTTATTGCTTGATGCTCATTCTAGCTCCTGTCCGCTACTTTGCCTGTTGCTGTGCACATGGTCCGGATCTCCCTCTAATTTCAGAGAGTGCGAAATCAGGAGGGCAGCTTGCGATTCACCAGGCATGATCCCAGAAATTCCTTTTGCTATTGGGGGCAGAGTCCATGTGTCACGCACCGCCTGTAAACAACATGCGAATTATGCACATATGACCTGGAGAGTTCCTATTGCTCAATTGGTCAATTGTCAGATTTAACTGTTAATGGATACCATCTTGTTTGACACGCCCCTGGAAGAAACGATCAGCGAAACGACGTCCGTTGGGTGGACACAGCTTTCTCTCCTCCATGATCAATTTTATCCATGCATGCAATTTTGCTAACGTTTTGCCAGGGATGTAGTTTCTCATGGACCTGATGGCTGAGGTAGAGTATGTGATATACAGGATATATATCTTCGTTCACATTAGGGATCTAAGTACTTGCACCTTACCCCTTTGCTTATCCTGCTTTCCACTTAGCTTCCTGCCCTCTCCTCCATTTTGAAATCATTTTAGCCTTAGAGATGCTTGATTGTAAAATGCTTTTTCAAGTTAGAATCTCTTATGGTGTTTAATGAAGGTAGAAGTGTCCAATAACATATTGTTTTGGGACATTTTGGAGAAACAAATCTTTGTAGTCTGCTCCTCTGGTCACACGCTCAGCCATTTGCCCACTACTTCTTCTAGGAAGAGTTAAAGGGACAGACAGAATGGAGTGTGACTAAGAAAAGATTCCAAAGGATATTTGTAGTTATAGACACTCAGATTTTAATTAGGACTTTTTCCTTTAACTTATAGGTTTAGATGCATTAGAGCAATTAAAAAAACGTTTGCTATGGGATATATTTTATGAGAAATTATAGTTGTGTAGGGAGGTGGACCAAGCTAGCGTTCCCTCTTGCGTGTCTGGGCTAGAACTGTCAGGGCTGTCACCATTATTCTGGGGGGAAGAGATTTCTGACCGGAGCAGTTCAGGACACCTGACTGGTGAGGGCGGGTCCGACATAAATAGCTGGGAGCACGGGAAGATGGGGCTTTTGGCGGGGAACCAGCGTGAGAGCACAGAGACGGTTTACTCCCACTCGACTTACCCACGCCAGCCAGCCTTGCCATCATACTCGGTTAGCCATACCATCTCTACTGACGACCCACAGCCCAGAGAGACCCCCGCACCGTACAGTGACCGGTACGGACTTCAGAGCATCGTTCCGCTGACCACCACGGAGGCACCGCTCAGTCAAATCCCTGCGGTGCCCACTGAACTGAGTACTGGCCTGCTCCTGTGGCCGTGACCGCTGGTCTGTGTACTTCTTCTGCGACCTTGTCTGCTGAACTGTTTGCTATGTCCACTGTGCCGCGGACCTACACCTCTACAACATCTCGTGCCCGTACCAGGAGACTACATGACGAAGGACCCGGAGGATTCACTACCGCGAGGAGACAGTGCATTGCCTTTCTGCGGGATCGGATTGGAGACATCTCGCGCCGCCTGTGGCACCACCAAAGGATCTTCCACCCACCTCCCACCAAGGCCCAGAGACTGATAAGTTGAACTGTTGTTACATTTATAATTATACCCCCCTGCTTGACCTACTATTGTTTTACATAAAATCCCTGTTAACCCTTGCTCTGCCTCCTGTGTGTCACTGCATCCTACGCACCTGCTAAAATCCTACAGTTGTGTAGCAAACTCATCACGAGGAGTAATTCTATGTAGACTATACAAACTGTATAATATCCTATCAAAACTGAACTCTTAGGCTATACTGAGAAGGTCCAGAAGAAACATACTGTGACCCTCAGAAGGCACAACGTGAGTAGCAAACAGAGTTTTAGGAACATCCCATAATTCTCCCTACTTCAACTTGGAGAAACTTTCCTCCCAGTTATCAAAGTCTTCACACCCAGACAACCATTCTCCTGCTTTATACTGAACCAAGAACACTGAAACTACTGTCTGCAAATGGGTTACTTTTTGTTTTGGAAAAGATTCTGGTTTGGCTTTATAACTTAAATCATGAGCTAAGGTATTTTAAGGGTAAATTTTGACTTCTAGTATTGCTACCTTAGGTAAGAAAGTGAAAGAACTGGGAGCGCAGGTGGTCTTCTCTTCCATCCTTCCAGTGGATCGCGATGGAACAAGGAGGTTGTAGCATGGCTAAAGGGTTTGTGGTCGATGGGAGGTATGTGCCACATAAGTGCCTGATTGCTGTAATGTAGCCCGGAGTATTCCTTTCTGGCACATAATCTTGTATATGTGTTTCAGGACCTGTGGTAATGTCAGACCACATGGCTAATCATGTGATGGGTTACTGGGTGGGGTTAGCTCTTTATAAGACTGGCTAATCCTTTACACAGCAGATATGTGTGGAGGTGAAACCCTCCTGAGTGTGTTACGGCTTCAGGACTGAGCCGGATGAACTGGACACTTGCTTTTCTTTGCCTGAACCAAAGGCCCATTTTGCTTTCTGTTATTTGCCACATGGTTTATGAAGCAATAAACCCAGTGAACTTTAAAGGAACACGTCTCCTGAGTGTCAGCCGTCGCAGCTGAGTGAGTGAAATCCTTACATTGGTGGTAGACGTGCGAGCAGCGTTCCCAGCGGAGACGTGAGTTATTTTTGAATGTCCTGGGTCAAGGCTGTTGCAAGCCAGCAAGCATTGCCGGAGAAAATGGAGGACCTGCTGAAACACTTGGTCCAGATGCAGTCACAGCAGGAGAAAAGGCAGAGCCAGCAGGAGCAAAGGCAGCAAGAGACCAACAGGCTGTTGATGCAGCAGATACAACAGAGCCAGCAGGAGCAACGGCAGAGTCAGCAGGAGCAACGGCAGAGTCAGCAGGAGCAACGGCAGCAGATGCAGCAGAGCCAGCAGGAGCATCAGCAGCAGATACAGCTTCTGGCAACCGCCATCCAGGGCAAGGCGAGCGCCCCAACCCCAGGTTTGGCTGATGACACCCACGTCCGGAAGACGGTAAAACGCGCATTGCAGAAAATGACTCCCAGGGATGATGTTGAGGCCTTCCTGACGGTGTTTGAGAGGGTCGCTGAGAGGGAAAAACTTCCGCCAGAGCAGTGGGCAGAGGTACTTGCGCCATACCTGACGGGAGAACCCCAGAAGGCGTACTATGATTTGACCTTGCAGGATGCCAAAGAGTATCACAAATTGAAAGCCGAGATTCTCGCACGTTTGGGGGTGACACTGACTGTCAGGGCACAGCGAGTTCACTCCTGGGGCTATCACCGGGACAAACCACCTCGTTCCCAAATGTTTGATCTGTTGCACCTGGTCCAGAAATGGCTGCAGCCAGAATCCTCTGCGCCTGCACAGATGGTAGAACGGGTGATGATGGATCGGTTTGTCCATTCCCTCCCGAGGCCTATACAGTCTTGGGTTGCCCAGGGTGATTCCCAGAATGCCGACGAGCTGATCGGACTGGTTGAGAGATACCAAGGGTTGGAAGGCTCCTTCGGGAGGCAGCCCATGCCGTACTGGGGGTCCCAGAAGGCAGCGAAGTCCCAAAAAGGGGTGGTGCGTCCAAGGTCACAAAGGGCGGGGGAGGTGGTGCCCAAGGTCCCCACGGGTGATATTATTTGTTGGAGGTGCCACAAGCCAGGACATATAGCTGCCCGTTGTTCCCAAACCACTGAGCAGATGGACTGCAGCATGGGACGCCGTTGTTCATACTATGCGTATCCAGCCTGTAGTGTGAACTCTCCATCCAACGAGGGACCTCAAGCGTGTCCCGTAAAGGTGAACGGTCGAGCAGTAACGGCACTGTTATACTCAGGGAACCTAGTGACCCTGGTGAGGGCCACTTTTCCTCTCCACCTGCTCCCAGGAAAGAAGGTCGGAGTGCGGTGCATACATGGTGATGCAAAGGACTACCCTATGGCCAGGGTGGACATTGAAACGGCATGTGGCACTGAGTCCCACATAGTCGGCGTGGTTCAGGACTTGTTGCACCCTATAATTATTGGCCGGGATTTCTGTTTGTTTTGGGATTTGTGGGGAAATGGTTCTGAGCTCCCTGGCAGGGAACCAGTGAACCCTGGAAGGGTATCGCCACACCCAGAGGCAGACAGTTTTCCTTTTTGTGTTCTGGTTGGGGATGAGGAGGAAGTATCCCCTACATCTGACATTCTGGAGTTAGAAGTTACCGGTGAAAATTTTGGGACTGCCCAACATAGGGACCCCACTCTGAGGGAAGCCTTTAATAATGTCACAGTTATTGACGGGGTGGTACAGGAGCCGGGGGCAGACACAAGATTTCCCCATTTTCTGTTGAGGGGGGAGTTGTACCGTGTCACGAAAATACGGGAGGAGTTGGTAGAGCAGTTGATAGTGCCGGGTCCGTATAGACGGAAAGTGTTGGACATGGCCCATTCACACATCTTGGGTGGACACCTGGGGGTGGAAAAAACGCAGGAACGGGTTGTGCAGAGGTTCTATTGGCCTGGGTGTCACCGGGAAATAGTGAACTATTGCAGGTCCTGCCCTACATGTCAGCTAACTGCTCCTACTCCTCATTTCCGGAACCCCCTTGTGCCACTGCCCATTATTGAGGTACCGTTTGAGAGAATTGCCATGGACTTGGTCGGTCTCTTAGTTAAATCAGCTCGGGGCCATCAGTATATATTAGTCATCCTGGACTATGCCACACGCTATCCTGAGGCAATTCCCTTGAGAAATTCTTCCTCAAAAAGCATAGCCCGCGAGTTGGTCCATGTCTTTTCCCGGACAGGTCTGCCAAAGGAGATCCTGACTGACCAGGGTACACCTTTCATGAGCAAGGTGATGAGGGAGTTATGCAAAGCCCTGAAGATCTCCCAGTTGAGGACCTCGGTGTACCATCCCCAGTCAGATGGCCTTGTTGAGAGGTTTAACAAGACCCTAAAGAGCATGCTGAGAAAAGCTATAGAGAAAGACGGTAGAGACTGGGATTGTCTCTTACCCTATCTGATGTTTTCCATTCGTGAAGTTCCACAGGCCTCCACAGGGTTCTCACCGTTTGAGCTTCTATATGGCCGACATCCACGAGGACTCCTGGATATAGCCAAGGAAACCTGGGAGGCCGAAGTCACACCCCACAGAAGCGTCATTGAGCATGTGGCCCTGATGCAGCAGAGGATTGCAAAGGTGATGCCTATCGTGAAAGAACACCTTCTCCAAGCACAAGAAGCTCAAGCCAGGGTCTACAACCGGTCTGCAAGAGTGAGGCAGTTCAATCCGGGAGACCGAGTTCTTGTGTTAGTTCCAACGGTGGAAAGCAAGTTCTTGGCCAAATGGCAAGGGCCATATGAGGTTGTCGAGAAACTTGGTGAGGTAAATTATAAAATTCACCAACCAGGAAGACGGAAACCATTCCAAGTTTACCATGTCAACCTCATCAAGCCATGGCAAGATAGAGAGCCGACAGCAACTCCATCATTGTTAAGCAACCCAGAAGGTGAGGTTGGAGCGGTTACTATAGCAGAGACGCTATCAAAGACCCAGAAACAGCAGTGCCGGGAGTTACTCCAGAAAAACAGGGACCTGTTTTCAGAATTGCCAGGATACACGAAGGTCATAGAGCACGAGGTCCTAACAGAGCCACATGTGCGGGTGAATGTGAAACCTTATCGTATTCCTGAGGCTCGTCGAGAAGTTATCTCCAAGGAAGTGGAGCGTATGTTGAGGCTTGGGGTCATTGAGGAATCCAAGAGCGGTTGGTCGAGCCCAATTGTCCTGGTCCCAAAACCTGATGGAGAGTGGAGGTTTTGCAACGACTATCGGAAGTTGAATGAAGTCTCCAAGTTCGACGCTTATCCCATGCCCCGTATTGATGAGCTCATCGAAAGGCTTGGGCACGCCAGATATATATCCACCTTGGATTTGACAAAGGGGTATTGGCAGATCCCCATGGCACAGGAAGCCAAGGAGAAGACGGCCTTTTCGACACCTGATGGATGCTTCCAATATGCCCGGATGCCGTTTGGCCTACAGGGAGCTCCGGCGACCTTCCAGAGGGCTATGGATAGAGTCCTTGCACCCCATAAGGCCTACGCTGCTGCGTACCTAGATGATATCGTCATCTTTAGCCCGGACTGGGAGAGTCATCTGGAGAAAGTCCAAGCAGTGTTGGATGCTATAAGAGAGGCCGGATTTACTATAAACCCGAAGAAGTGCGCCTTGGGTAAAGAAGAAGCTAAGTACCTTGGATACATAGTGGGTCATGGAGAAATAAAACCCCAAATCAATAAAGTGGACGCAATCCAAACATGGCCAAAACCAGTTTCCAAGAAACAAGTTAAAGCCTTCCTGGGAATCGTGGGATATTACAGGAGGTTCATCCCAAACTTCGCCACGATGGCTGCGCCTCTGACTGACCTGCTAAAAGGGACAAAATCAGTAATGGTTAAGTGGTCCGAAGAAACAGAGTCAGCCTTCCAAGAAATGAAAAACGCTTTGTGTAAGCAACCCGTTCTGATGGCCCCAAACTTCAAGAAAGAGTTTATTCTTCAGACAGATGCCTCAGATGTTGGGGTGGGAGCAGTCCTTTCCCAAGAACTACATGGGGAGGAGCATCCTGTTCTCTATCTGAGTAGGAAGCTGTCCTCATCTGAAAAGAACTACTCAGTCGTTGAGAAGGAGTGCTTGGCCATAAAATGGGCAGTGGACACATTGCGGTACTATCTGCTGGGACGTAAATTTAGACTGGTATCTGACCATGCCCCACTTAGGTGGATGAGAGAAACGAAAGGAAGAAATGCTAGAGTCACCCGTTGGTTCTTAGCCCTGCAGGACTTCAGTTTCCATGTGGAACATAGGGCCGGAAAGCTGCACGGTAATGCAGATGCCCTATCGAGAATCCCTTGTTTAGTGGGGGAAAGTGCCAAGCCCCACGGCTTTAGGCAGAGGGGGGAGGTATGTAGCATGGCTAAAGGGTTTGTGGTCGATGGGAGGTATGTGCCACATAAGTGCCTGATTGCTGTAATGTAGCCCGGAGTATTCCTTTCTGGCACATAATCTTGTATATGTGTTTCAGGACCTGTGGTAATGTCAGACCACATGGCTAATCATGTGATGGGTTACTGGGTGGGGTTAGCTCTTTATAAGACTGGCTAATCCTTTACACAGCAGATATGTGTGGAGGTGAAACCCTCCTGAGTGTGTTACGGCTTCAGGACTGAGCCGGATGAACTGGACACTTGCTTTTCTTTGCCTGAACCAAAGGCCCATTTTGCTTTCTGTTATTTGCCACATGGTTTATGAAGCAATAAACCCAGTGAACTTTAAAGGAACACGTCTCCTGAGTGTCAGCCGTCGCAGCTGAGTGAGTGAAATCCTTACAAGGTGCAATAAGATTCTGCAGGTGAACAACTGGCTACGTCGATGGTGCCGTCAGCAAGGATTTGGATTTCTGGATCACGGAGCGAATTACCTATACGATGGACTACTTGCTAGAGATGGGGTGCACCTTACGAAAACTGGAAAACATGTATTTGGAAGTTGCCTTGCTACACTTATCAGGAGAGCTTTAAACTAGAACAATGTGAGAAGGGAAGCAAAAGGCCAGAAAAAGCCATACACATGACAAATACTATTGAGAACTCTAGCTATTAGAAGTGGAAGGGAAGAACAAAGACAAAAAATATAAATAATGAGCCCCCTGGTCGTTCCTCGCCGGCGCCGCCGGCTCTCTCCGCGCCGGAAACAAGCAAGAGGATCCACCGGGAGATATCCACACCGCAGCAACAGAGAGAGCCCCGTGCAGAGCAGGAAGCCCCGCCGGACCTTCTTCACTCCGGAACTGCCGGGATCCAGAGAGGACAGACGCAACAGTAAACGTCCCCTCCCCCTCCTCCACAGCACCCCGGTGCGGGAGTAAAGAGCCTCCCTGTCTGCGCTGAGACCTGGCGCGGCGGGGCGACTGACCAGAGGGGACACCTGCGGTGAGGGGTAAAGATCCCAGAAGGCGACCTGAACCTTCTGACCGCCTGGTGATACCTAGCTGGCTGGGCGCTGAGCCGCGGCGCCTGGGCGAGAGGGAGCACCTACACCTCCGGGATCGCCGCCAGAGGCGACAAGAAGTCGAGGAGGATGCTGTGACCGCAGGAGGGATCCCCGGCAAGAGCTCCTGCCGCCGCGCGGGTCCCGCGATCGCTTGGAACGAAGTCCCTTCCTTCTGTGCTGCGGCCGACATGGAGAGTCGGCAGGCACCCGCTCTGGAGCCTTACGGGAGAGGTCGCTGGGTCCGGGTGCGCGGGGCCGCTGACACCAGGAGGCCACAGATGGAGGCGGAGATCCCGGAGGTGGGCCGCTCTGCTGCGGAGCCCGGCGCGGCCTGCTGGCGCTCGGCCGCTGCGCCGAGACACAGACCTACAGCGACCGCTCCGGCCCTCTAAGACTGGAGCACCGCTTCTGACCCTGCAGCGACGAGGACCTCAACCGGGGACGCTGCTTCTTACCGCCGACACTAAAGACCAGACCTAGATAGCCCCAGCGTTATTCCTACACAGGAGGGCGCAAGGTAAGCCCGACTACGGGAACTCCTACCAGGCACCAACGCTGCTCACACAGCCACTGTATTAGTGTTTCACCCTGTCGAGGGGGAGGGCTGGATCGGGATATAATCACACAGGTGGGATAAGAGACCTCTGAAGCACCCACTATTGTGTTTACTGCCTTGACTGTTTTCCCGCCACTGGGAGGTGGTTGCCATCTTGGGGACAGTTCCCCTCATGAAGAAGCACCCACGTGACTCAGCACATTTGAAACCTCTGGTGCGTCTATTTGTTGGTGTGCTCTTCCTCTCCTTTTTTGCTGTAGAAGTGGTGCAGCTTGCCTGTCATTGTATTACATCAGACTTTATTTTATTAATATAGGAAAATAATCTACCAGCATTCTACCTAACAAAACCAAGGCATACAAATTTAGATCTCTGGCGACACCTAGAGTCACAGGCTCCACATGTTTCTCCCAAAAAATCAGCAGATATCAATAAGGGAGACAAAGACTTGCCTGAAGACATGAATATAGCTGATCTAAGCAAATATATTAAAGCTCTACCAACAAAAATGGACCTGGAAGGCTTTGCATGCAGGCTTGAGAACTCGTACAAAAAGGAGATACATAACCTACAGAAGGAGTTTACATCACGGATAGAGTATGTAGAAAAGACGCAGGAGGATATCTCACAGGAACTTCAGGCACATAGAGAAATTTTAATGGACCATACTATAAGACTGGAGGAAATGTCTTCTGGCCTCGAGGATCTGGAAAACCGTAACAGGCGTAACAATATTCGCATACGGGGCCTCCCAGAGTCCGTCAGTCCTCAGGACTTAGATCGCACAGTTCAGAAAATATTTCTAGACATTCTGGGTGATTGCGAGGACAGTACCATTGAATTTGATAGGATCCATAGATCTCTTGGTCCCAAACTCACCTCTGATTTACGCCCTAGAGATGTCATTTGTAGGGTGCATTACTTCAGAACCAAGGAGTCCATCATGATGGCCTCTAGGAAAAAGGGACCTCTCCAGTTTGAAGGCCAACCAATCTTACTCCTATCAGACTTATCCAGGCGTACCTTGTTTTTGCGCAAAGCCCTGAAACAGTTCTTAAGGAAAGAGACATCCCTTATAGATGGGGGTTCCCATTTCAACTATCAGCATTCAAAAATGGGAAAAGCGCATGCTTCCGCCGAATTGGGGACCTGGCCAACTTCCTAGGAACATTTGAACTGCCGTTAATAGATCTCCCAGAATGGCCTTCAACCCCAACACTTCCGGATGCTCCTCCAAGGTGGCTCAAGGTCCCTCAGTCCAAGAAAAGGCTCTCCAATGAGGTCCCTTCTGATCCTCCATGAAGTCCTTTTTTTCCCTTTTTGTTTTCTACATTTTTATTTACAATAAAATTAAATCATACTTACAGGAACACAAATTGCCTATATTGTCCGAAGGCGACTTAGCCGATCTCGAAAGGGAATTCTCTACGGAAGAGGTATCCGAAACCATTAACGCCCTAAAACAAGGGAAAAGCCCGGGCCCTGATGGGTTCTCAGCGGGCTTCTATAAATCATTTAATGCACCACTATGCCCATTGTTTCTGGAGGCCTGTAATTTTGTCTCTTCGGGAGGTTCTTTCCCTGCACAATCACTCGCCGCCCACATCACAGTGCTTCCCAAACCTGGTAAAGATCTTTCTACATGTAATAATTATCGGCCGATTTCTTTGATAAACGTTGATATTAAAATATATGCTAAAATGTTAGCAAATAGATTATGCCCCCTCTTACCTAAACTAATAAATCAAGACCAGGTAGGATTCGTCCCAGGGCGAGAGGCGAGAGACAACACAATCAGAACTATTTCTCTACTCGACAGAGCGGGCAGGGAGGGGGATCCCCTGTGTATCATGTCAATTGACGCTGAAAAAGCTTTTGACCGGGTTCATTGGGAATTCATCTTCCAAACCCTGGAGGAAATTGGCCTAAAAGAAAATATGATGCGCAGGATTTCTGCTCTATATACCTCTCCTAGTGCCCAGGTCAAGGTCAACGGCGCACTTTCAAATGTGTTTCCGGTCAGAAATGGTACAAGGCAGGGGTGCCCACTCTCTCCCCTCTTATATATACTAACAATGGAGCATTTGGCCGTGGCATTGAGAAATAACCCCTCAATCAAAGGGATAAAACTGCGCTCCGAAGAACACAAGATAGCACTTTTTGCAGACGATATTCTGCTATATATCACGTCTCCATCTACGAGCCTACCAAGCATTATCTCGGAACTGCACAAATTCGGCCTCCTAAGTAATTTTAAAATGAACTCCCAAAAATCCGAAATCTTAAACATCTCATTACAACTCCCCTTGGTCGAACAACTAAAGACCACCTTTCCATATAAATGGCGCTTTGACTCCATCACCTACTTAGGCGTTAAGATTACCAGCCAGACATCCAAATTGTTTGAGACCAATTTTACAACAGCCCTACAAAAGGTTAACCTAGATTTAGAAAAATGGCATGGGCTCCAGCTGTCTTGGCTAGGCAGGATCAACGCAGTTAAAATGGACCTCTTACCGTGCCTTTTATACCTTTTCCAAACAATACCTCTATACTTGCCAGCTTCCTTCTTTTCTCGCCTTAAACAAATAATCACCCAGTTCATATGGTCTCATAATCGGGCACGCATTTCCTACACGTTACTAAGCAGATCAAAGCTGACAGGTGGTCTGGGCCTCCCAGATCTTGCGGTCTATAGTTACGCCTCATTAGGAACATGTATACTGGACCTCTATCACAACATAAATAGTAAAAAATGGGTAAAGCTAGAAAATGATCTGAATGGCTGTGACTCTCAGGTTATTCTCTGGTCCGGGGGTAGATCGGGGCCAGGCGCCTATCTACCCTTCCTTACACGAAACTTATCGCTTCTCATTAAAAATAAAAACTCAGACCTTAAGATCACAACTCTCCCAGGACCTTTGATCCCAATCTATGACAACCCTGCCTTTCCTGCGGGGCTAAAAAGAGAGATGTATTTAAACAAGAGAAAAGATTCCAAACCCATTCTCCATGATTATCTAAATGAGACTAGGATGAAATCCCTCCAGGAATTATTTCCGGAGGAGGAAGCACCCTCTGCTGATTGGTTTTTCTATGAACAACTCAAAAGTTTTATTTACGCAATCTCTAAACAAACCAATATTGGCAGACCGCTAACTCCTTTTGAGACGCTTTGCACATCAACAAGCCCTCCAAATCATACTGTCTCGCTGCTATATAAAATCTTCCAGGGGGGAAGGGCTCCACTGCAGGGATCACCAGCATTCTTCTCGAAGTGGGAGGGTGACCTGGGAGGGCCATTACCGCCTGAGGATAGAGAAACAATTATTCTCTTCACGCTTAGATCGTCATTATGCACGGTATCACAGGAGAGGAGCTACAAGATCTTGACAAGATGGTATAGATGTCCTTCTATGGTACATACTGTGTTCCCCACTACTCCTGACACTTGTTGGAGATGCTTAAAGGAGACTGGCTCTTATATGCACATTTGGTGGGATTGCCCCCCCATAAAAGCCCTTTGGTTGGCTGTATTTGAGCTCCATAACAAGATGTCTATCACTCAGATCCAACCCTCTCCATACATAGCATTACTATCCCTATGTGATTTGTCGATTTCTCGATATAAAAAGAGCATCCTCAGACACTTTCTTACCGCGGTTAGGAACTTGATTCCACGCTTTTGGAAACAAGAAAAATTTCCCTCACGTGCGGAGTTTGTGGCAGAACTCAATGACATCTATAGGATGGAGCAGTTAATAAATCAATCTCTAGGCAATGTAGATAAAACTTATATCACATGGGCCCCCTGGATAGCTTTCAGAGAAACCCCTGACCTGGATCTCTGGATTTCTGAAGCCTGATGTAGTGCATGACTCGCTCTCGTTTACCACTAGATCATCCATTAGTCCGCGTCCTGACCGCTAGGATGGGATGATAGCCACACCCAGTGGCGTAACTACCACGGTCGCAGCAGTCGCCATTGCGACCGGGCCCGGGGGGAGTCAGGGGCCCCGGCAGGTCAGGTGCACGCCGACACCAGCAAAAAGTTAAAAACTGTTGCCGTGCAGGTGATTCGTCCCGCACGGCAACAGACAGACCTGCCCTCCACCTGACCTGCCGGGCACACACATCAGATCAGCAGCCGACGCCTGATCTGAAAGGAAGAGCTGAAGATCCTGTGGTGACGTCATCACTATCATAGGTCTTTCACCATTTATCAGCTCCGCCTCCTGATCACATGACGATGACGTCACCACAGGTCCTTCAGCTCTCAGCACCTCAGTCCTGGTTGTGTGCAGCTCGTGTTCTCTGGTATCAACCAGCAGCAGATTTCCGGTTCCTGCTGTTCTGGTGAGATATGGAGACGGGCAGAATGCGGAGTCGGATGGGGCAGAATGCGGAGATGGATGGGGCAGAATGTGGAGATGGATGGGGCAGAATGTGGAGATGGATGGAGCAGAATGTGGAGATGGATGGGGCAGAATGTGGAGATGGATGGGGCAGAATGTGGAGATGGATGGGGCAGAATGCGGAGATGGATGGGGCAGAGTGTGGAGTCGGATGGGGCAGAGTGCGGAGACGGATGGGGCAGAATGTGGAGATGGATGGGGCAGAGTGCGGAGACGGATGGGGCAGAGTGCGGAGATGGATGGGGCAGAGTGCGGAGACGGATGGGGCAGAGTGCGGAGACGGATGGGGCAGAGTGCGGAGACGGATGGGGCAGAGTGCGGAGACGGATGGGGCAGAGTGCGGAGACGGATGGGGCAGAGTGAGGAGTCGGATGGGGCAGAGTGAGGAGTCGGATGGGACAGAGTGAGGAGTCGGATGGGGCAGAGTGAGGAGTCGGATGGGGCAGGAGCATGGGCAGGATGTGGATTTGGGTGGAAAATATTTTGGATGGGGGGGGGCCCATTTGAAAGTTCGCACCGGGGCCCATAACTTTGTAGTTACGCCACTGGCCACACCTTTCCCCAACCTACCCCATTACCCTACCCAATCCTCTCCTCTTCTTTCTACCCCCCATTCTCTTCTTTATCCTAATCTCTTTGTTTGTCTCCCACCCCTCCTTTAGTTTGAATACGCATTATGATTATTGAATAATCACAATGAGAATTAATATAGGTTATTAATCACTTTAATTGTTCTTTATTGTCAACATATTATAATACCAATCAGTAGTATTATTTTTCAGAATGTTAAGTGCAAGATACATGATGTTGTTGTAATGCATTTCTTGACTAACATGTAATTTTACCTGGTATCCTGCTGATATACTAGATTGTATCGTTTACTTTTATTCTTCTTGCTTCACTCAATAAACATGATTTAAACAAAAAATATAAATAATAAAAATATTGGAGAAAGAGAAACCAATCACAAACTAAAATATTTCTATACGAATGCACAAAGCATGGGCAAGAAAGAAGGAGAATTTGAACTACTAATACTGGAGAAGAAATATGATGTAATTGGAATCACTGAAACTTGGTGGGATGATACACATGATTGGAATACAAGGCTAGAAGGATACAAATTATTTGCAAGAAACAGACTTGATAAACGAGGAGGAGGTGTTGCATTATATGTTAAAAAAGCGTATATCTGCACAGAGATTGAAGCTTCAGAGAATGGGAGTTCTGTGGAATCTGGGTAAGAATACAAGGAGAGAACAATGGAAAGGACACCATTGTAGGCATTTATTACAGGCCACATGTGCAAGCTGAAGATATGGATGAACTCTTTATGCATCAAATGGCCAAGTTCTCCAAAAAATATGACATAGTTGTCCTGGGAGATTTCAACTGGGGGAAAATGTGTGTAAATGGGTTAGTAACTGGCTTAGTGATAGAAAGCAGAGGGTGGTTATAAATGGTATAGTCTCTAACTGGGTCGCTGTGACCAGTGGGGTACCGCAGGGGTCAGTATTGGGACCTGTTCTCTTCAACATATTCATTAATGATCTGGTAGAAGGTTTACACAGTAAAATATCGATATTTGCAGATGATACAAAACTATGTAAAGCAGTTAATACAAGAGAAGATAGTATTCTGCTACAGATGGATCTGGATAAGTTGGAAACTTGGGCTGAAAGGTGGCAGATGAGGTTTAACAATGATAAATGTAAGGTTATACACATGGGAAGAGGGAATCAATATCACCATTACACACTGAACGGGAAACCACTGGGTAAATCTGACAGGGAGAAGGACTTGGGGATCCTAGTTAATGATAAACTTACCTGGAGCAGCCAGTGCCAGGCAGCAGCTGCCAAGGCAAACAGGATCATGGGGTGCATTAAAAGAGGTCTGGATACACATGATGAGAGCATTATACTGCCTCTGTACAAATCCCTAGTTAGACCGCACATGGAGTACTGTGTCCAGTTTTGGGCACCGGTGCTCAGGAAGGATATAATGGAACTAGAGAGAGTACAAAGGAGGGCAACAAAATTAATAAAGGGGATGGGAGAACTACAATACCCAGATAGATTAGCGAAATTAGGATTATTTAGTCTAGAAAAAAGACGACTGAGGGGCGATCTAATAACCATGTATAAGTATATAAGGGGACAATACAAATATCTCGCTGAGGATCTGTTTATACCAAGGAAGGTGACGGGCACAAGGGGGCATTCTTTGCGTCTGGAGGAGAGAAGGTTTTTCCACCAACATAGAAGAGGATTCTTTACTGTTAGGGCAGTGAGAATCTGGAATTGCTTGCCTGAGGAGGTGGTGATGGCGAACTCAGTCGAGGGGTTCAAGAGAGGCCTGGATGTCTTCCTGGAGCAGAACAATATTGTATCATACAATTATTAGGTTCTGTAGAAGGACGTAGATCTGGGTATTTATTATGATGGAATATAGGCTGAACTGGATGGACAAATGTCTTTTTTCGGCCTTACTAACTATGTTACTATGTTACTATGTTACTATGTAACTATCCAGACATTTGTTGGGAATCTCTCTCAGGCAAAACTAACAGGTCAAACACATTTTTATCCTCTCTTGCGGACAATTTTATCTTCCAAAAGGTAGGAGAGAAAACAAGGGGATCTGCTACCTTAGATATAATCCTTATAAACAGGGAGGAAATGGTTGAGGAAGTAAGAGTGGTTGGGACCCTAGGAGGTAGCGACCATGCTATTTTAGAATTTTGGATATCTAGAGGAGGAAGACCTGTGAAGACTCAGACGTCAAGGTTAGATTTCAGAAAAGCAGAATTTAAGGGACTCAGAAAGAGAATCGGAGGGATCCAATGGCTGGATATCCTTATCCCTTTACCACCAAGGGTGGTTTGCACGTTAATGACCAGGCCAATTTTTACAATTCTGACCACTGTCCTTTTATGAGGCTATAACTCTGGAACGCTTCAACGGATGCTGATGATTCTGACACTGTTTTCTCATGACATATTGTACTTCATGATAGGGGTAAAATTTCTTTGATATTACCTGCGTTTATTTGTGAAAAAAATGGAAATTTGGTGAAAATTTTTAAAATTTCCCAATTTTCCAACTTTGAATTTTTATCACAGAGATATGTCACACAAAATACTTAATAAGCAACATTTCCCACATGTCTACTTTACATCAGCACAATTTTGGAACCCAAATGGTTTTTTTGCTAGGGAGTTATAAGGGTTAAAATTTGACCAGCAATTTCTCATTTTTACAACACCATTTTTTTTTAGGGACCACATCACATTTGAAGTCACTTTGAGGGGTCTATATGATAGAAAATACCCAAGTGTGACACCATCCTAAAAACTGCACATCTCAAAGTGCTCAAAACCACATTCAAGAAGTTTATTAACCCTTCAGGAGTTTCACAGAAATTTTTGGAATGTCTAAAAAAAATATGAACATTTAACCTTTTTTCACAAAAAATGTACTTCAGCTCCAATTTGTTTTATTTTACCAAGGGTAACAGGACAAATTGGACTCCAAAAGTTGTTGTACAATTTGTCCTGAGTACGCTGATACCCCATATGTGGGGGTAAACCACTGTTTGGGCGCATGGGAGAGCTCGGAAGGGAAGGAGCGCCGTTTGACTTTTCAATGCAAAATTGACTGGAATTGAGACAGGACACCATGTCGCGTTTGGAGAGCCCCTGATGTGCCTAAACATTGAAACCCCCACAAGTGACACGATTTTGGAAAGAAGAGCTCCTAAGGAACTTATCTAGATGTGTTGTGAGAATTTTGAACCCCCAAGTGTTTCACTAAAGTTTATAACGCAGAGCCGTGAAAATAAAAATTCTTTTTTTATTCCACAATAAATTATTTTTTTTAGCCCCTAGTTTTGTATTTTCCCAAGGGGAACAGGAGAAATTGGACCCCAAAAGTTGTTGTCCAATTTGTCCTGAGTACGCTGATACCCCATATGTTGGGGTAAACCCCTGTTTAGCCACAAGGGAGAGCTCGGAAGGGAAGGAGCACTGTTTTACTTTTTCAACCCAGAATTGGCTGGAATTGAGATCGGACACCATGTCGTGTTTGGAGAGCCCCTGATGTGCCTAAACAGTGGAAACCCCCCAGAAGTGACACCATTTTGGAATGTAGACCACCTAAGAAACTTATCTAGATGTGTGGTGAGCACTTTAACCCACCAAGTGCTTCACAGAAGTTTATAATGTAGAGCCATAAAAATAAAAAATAATATTTTTTCACAAAAATGATCTTTTCGCCCCCAATTTTTATTTTCCCAATGGTAACAGAAAAAATTGGACCCCAAAAGTTGTTGTGCAATTTGTCCTGAGTTCGCTGATACCCCATATGTGGGGGTAAACCACTGTTTGGGCGCATGGGAGAGCTCGGAAGGGAAGGAGCGCCGTTTAACTTTTCAATGCAAAATTGACTGGAATTGAGACAGGACACCATGTCGCGTTTGGAGAGCCCCTGATGTGCCTAAACATTGAAAGCCCCCACAAGTGACACCATTTTGGAAAGAAGAGCTCCTAAGGAACTTATCTAGATGTGTTGTGAGAACTTTGAACCCCCAAGTGTTTCACTAAAGTTTATAACGCAGAGCCGTGAAAATAAAAATTCTTTTTTTATTCCACAAAAGTTATTTTTTAGCCCCCAGTTTTGTATTTTCCCAAGGGTAACAGGAGAAATTGGACCCCAAAAGTTGTTGTCCAATTTGTCCTGAGTACGCTGATATCCCATATGTTGGGGTAAACCCCTGTTTAGCCGCACGGGGGAGCTCGGAAGGGAAGGAGCACTGTTTTACTTTTTCAACCCAGAATTGGCTGGAATTGAGATCGGACGCCATATCGTGTTTGGAGAGCCTAAACAGTGGAAACCCCCCAATTCTAACTGAAACCCTAACCCAAACACACCCCTAACCCTAACACACCCTTATCCCTAATCCCAACCCTAACCACACCCCTAACTCCAACACACCCCTAACCCTATTCCCAACCATAACCCTAACCACACCCCTAACACTAATCCCAACCCTAGTCCCAACCGTAAATGTAATCCAGACCCTAACTTTAGCCCCAACCCTAACCCTAACTTTAGCACCAGCCCTAACTGTAGCCTCAACCCTAACTTTAGCCCCAACCCTAACTTTAGCCCAACCCTAACTGTAGCCCTAACCCTAACCCTAATGGGAAAATGGAAATAAATACATTTTTTTAATTTTATTATTTTTCCCTATCTAAGGGGGTGATGAAGGGGGGTTTGATTTACTTTTATAGTGGAGTTTTTTAGTGGATTTTTATGATTGGCAGCTGTCACACACTAAAACACACTTTTTATTGCAAAAATTATTTTTTGAGAGCTATAAATTTTCCATATTTTGGTCCACAGAATCATGTGAGGTCTTGTTTTTTGCAGGACAAGTTGATGTTTTTATTGGTAACATTTTTGGGCACATGACATTTTTTGATCACTTTTTATTCCGATTTTTGTGAGGCAGAATGACCAAAAACCAGCTACTTATGAATTTTTTTCTTTTTTTGGGAGTAGGAGGGGGGGCGTTTATACCGTTCTACGTTTGGTAAAATTGATAAAGCAGTTTCATTCTTCGGGTCAGTACGATTACAGTGATATCTCATTTATATAATTTTTTTTATGTTTTGGCGCTTTTATACGATAAAAACTGTTTTATATAAAAAATAATTATTTTTGCATCGCTTTATTCTGAGGACTATAACTTTTTTATTGTTTTGCTGATAATGCTATGTGGCAGCTCGTTTTTTGCGGGACAAGATGACGTTTACAGCGGTACCATGTTTATTTATATCCGTCTTTTTGATCGCGTGTTATTCCATTTTTTACAGAGTTCACTGAAGGGGTTAGCTGGTGGGACAGTTTTATAGGTCGGATCGTTGCGGACGTGGTGATACTATATATGTGTACTTTTATTGTTTTGGTTTTTTTTTATTTAGCTAAAGAAATGTATTTATTGGAACAATATTTTTTTTCTTTATTTAGGAATTTTTTTTTTTAAATATGTAAATATTTTTTAATTTACTTTATAACATTGCCCCAGGGGGGACATCACAGTATAGGGTCAGATCGCTGATCTGACACTTTGCAATGCACTGTGTCAGATCAGCGATCACTCATGCACTGAAGGAGGCTTGCAGGCGCTTGCAAGCCACTTCCCTGCAGGACCCGGATGGAGCCCCACGACCATTTTGGATCCGGGGCCTGCAGGGAGGAGGAGGTAGGAGACCCTCGGAGCAATGCGATCACATCGCGTTGCTCCGAGGGTCTCAGGGAAGCATGCAGTGAGCCCCCTCCCTGTGCAATGCTTCCCTATGCTGCCAGAACGCTGCAATCATGTTTGATCGCAGTGTTCTGGGGGTTAATGTGCCAGGAGTGGTCCATGACCGCTCCTGGAACATAGTGCCGGATGTCAGCTGCGATTGGCCTCGCTCTCCCCGTGAGAGTGGCTGATCGCGTTAGATATACTATTCTGTCGGTGGTCATACGGGCCCATACCACCTCAACGGGATAGTACGTTTAATGTCAGAAAGGGGTTAAGGACAAAAATGTCGAGGAAGGATGGGAAATCTTGAAAAATTAGATTCTCAAAGCACAATCGTTAACAATTCTGAAAAGAGGGAAGAATAGGAAGCATTTAAGGAAACCAGGATGGATGAACACAGAACTTAAACACATGCTAAAAAGGAAGAAAGAAATGTTTATCAAATGGAGAGAGGGAGGCATATCTAAAGAAGAGTATAATGCTGTCTGCAGAACCTGCAGGGCACAAATCAGATTACCTAAAACTGGCAATGAATTAAGGCTTGCAAGAAACATCAAAAGCAATAAAAAAGGATTTTGGGGATATGTCAAAACTCAAAAGTAAAAGAAAAGTCAAATATGCTATAGGATTTTTACAGGATGAAAATGATGAAATGGTAAAAAATGATGTTGAGAAGGCTGAACTTTTAAATTCATATTTTGCATCTGTTTTCTCTCAGAAATAAAATCTTACATCAACTGATTTTCACTGTCATATTAAGAGAATAGAAGAATCCAGGATATCTATAAACAGAAAGATAGTGAGGAAACACTTAGCTAACATAAATGAATTCAAGTCTCCGGGTCCAGATGAATTACACCCCAGAGTACTGAAGGAGATAGCAGAAGAAATTTGTGAACCACTCTCCTTAATCTTTGAAAATTCTTGGGGAACAGAAGAAGTCCCAGAAGACTAGAGAAGAGCAAATGTTGTTCCTATATTCAAAAAAGGGAAGAAAGTGGACCCAGGGAACCATAGGCCGGTGAGTCTGATGTCTATACCAGGAATATCTTTGAACAAATTATTAAACAACATGTATGTAAGTACCTGGATAAGAATGAAGTGATTAAACAGAGTCAGCATGGTTTTGTAACTAATAAGTCATGTCAGACTAACTTAATTTCCTTCTATGACAGAATCACTGACTGGGTGGATAAGGGAAATGCTGTAGATATAGTATATCTTGACTTCAGCATAGCATTTGATAAAGTATCTCACACAATCCCCATTGAAAAATTGACTAAGTATGGAATGGACATGGCAACTGTTAGGTGGATTCATAACTGGCTTAGTGATCGGACCCAAAGAGTGGTCGTAAATGGCTGCACACCCAGTTGGAAGAATGTCTCAAGTGGGGTACCACAGGGCTCTGTCCTGGGCCCTGTATTGTTCAACATCTTTATTAATGATTTAGATGAAGAAATTGAGGGTAAACCAATTAAATTTACTGATGACACAAAGCTAGGAGGGATAGCTAATACTAGAGAAGAGGGAGAGAAGATTCAAAAAGATATAAATAAACTGGAGTAGTGGGCAGCAACTATCTGCATTTTTCCCTATTAAAAATCATTCTAAGTACTACATCTGGGCAATAAAAATGAAAAAAACATATGCAGAATGGGAGAAATAGGGCTAAGCAACAGCACATGTGAAAAAGACTTGGGTATACTAATAGATCACAGACTGAACATGAGTCAACAGTATGATGCAGCAGCAAAAAGGGCAAATACAATTCTGGAATGTATTAACAGAAGCATACAGTCTAGATCACGTGAAGTCATTATTGCCCTCTACTCCTCTTTGGTCAGACCTCATCTGGAATACTGTGTCCAGTTTTGGGCACCACATTTTAAAAAAGACATCAACAAACTGGAGCAAGTTCAGAGAAGAGTGACCAGGATGGTGACTGGTCTGCAAACCATGTCCTATGAGGAATGTTTACAGGATTTGGGAATCTTTAGCTTACAAAAAAGAAGACTGAGAGGAGACTTAATAGCTGTCTACAAATATCTCATGGGCTGTCACATTGTCGAAGGTCATCTTTATTCTCATTTGCACAAGGAAAGACTAGAAGCAATGGGATGAAACTGAATGGGAGGAGACACAGATTAGATATTAGAAACAACTTTTTGACAGTTAGGGTGATCAATGAGTGGAACAGGCTGCCACGAGAGGTGGTGAGTTCTCCTTCCAAGGAAGTCTTCAAACAGAGGCTGGACAGACATCTGTCTGGGATGATTTAGTGAATCTGGCTTTGAGCACAGAGTTGGACCACATGACCCAGTAAGTCCCTTCCAACTCATGAGGGCAGGATGGGAGAACATATAGCTGGAGCCAGGAATGAGATACATGGGGCCAGAATGGGGTATATTATTACTACCATAGGGGCTAATTAAGGGATATTATTACTGCAGTGATGTATTTATTTTATTTTTTGAGGACACTGTTTTAAATGGAGGGGGGCGGTCCTGTTACTGTGTAGAGTGACACTATGTCGCCTCTTTTTCTTCATGTGGTGTAATGTAGAAGTTGGGAAAAATTAAGTAATGAGTTCTACAAAAGGAGCTCGAGATAACTGTGTTATCTCCTGCAGAGACGAGTTCTGGCTGGATGAAGTGATGGCAGTCTGTGCTGGATGAAAGATGAAGGACTTCACCTAGAGACGTCACTGGTGAGTCAGTGTTACCTATACAGTGGTATAGAAGATGCAAAGCACAGCCTAAGTAGGGGAGGTGCACAGTCATAGGTGCCCAAACCTGAAAGTATATAATATAAGTGACTAGCACACTCCAAAGTGTTGTGATGCAAAAAGTGGGGGTTTATTACATACAGTAATCACAAACGTTTCGGTCGATACTGGACCTTCATCAGTGTGCTAGATACACTTGTATACTTGTGTGGCCCCAGATAGATAGGTTACTTTAATTTGCATCAATCAGAAATTCTGGTAAAACAAAAAGCCGTGAAAATAGCACCAGGCTATCAAATGACGGTAAGTCAGAGGAATATATGGCGATGAGGCACCAAAGAGCCGTCAGTGCGCCGGGACACTATGGACATACGCGGTATCCACCGCTAGTAAGGTGTCAAGAAATGTCTCGAGATGTTAACCAAATATGAAAAATTGCTAGTCAATGTTAAACAGAAGTATACTATACATTAACGTATGTGTTATTTTACTGGATTGATGTTACATTTGATTAATGTCTACATGCTGTACTGGATGGCATAACAGTGTATTGAATTTAAATCATGACAAATTGTATAACCAATTTAAGAAAAGTTAATGGTAGGTCTAAAATGAAGCATTTTTCAAGATGGTCTTATTTTAAAATATTTTTTGTTTAATCTCTACAGCTCTGATGGAGAACTATGTGTGTCCATGGTAACAGACAACAAACAAACTCTGTGTAGTCTGATTCTGCCGTCTTGTACTCTCGTACTCTCTTCCATTTATCCCTGCACATATTTACCATATATACTCGAGTATAAGCCGACCCGAGTATAAGCCGAGACCCCTAATTTTGCCACAAAAAACTGGGAAAACTTAATGACTTGAGTATAAGCCTAGGGTGGGAAATGCAGCAGCTATCGGTAAATGTCAAAAATAAAAACAGGTACCAATAAAAGTAAAATTAATTGATACATCAGTAGGTTAAGTGTTTTTGAATATCCATATTGAATCAGGAGCCCTATATAATGCTCCATACAGTTCATGATGGGCCCCATATAACGCTGCACATGGCCCCATAAGATGCTTCATAGAGATATTTGCCCCCACATAATGCTGCACATGGCCCCATAAGATGCTCCACAGAGATATTTGCCCTATATAATGCTGCACATGGCCCCATAAGATGCTCCATAGAGATATTTGCCCCCATATAATGCTGCACATGGCTCCATAAGATGCTCCATAGAAATATTTGCCCCATATAAGGCTGCACATGGCCCCATAAGATACTCCAAAGAGATATTTGCCCCATATGCTTTTGCTTCGATAAAAAAAATCACATAATCACCTCTCGTCGCTCAGGCCCCCGGCACTTGCTATATTCACCTGTACCCCGTTCCACCGCAGTTGTGTCTTCCGCGTTCTCTGCACTGACTGTTTGAGCAGAGGGCGGCGCGCACACTAATCGCATCATCACGCCCTCTGACCTGAGCATCACTGCAGAAGATGCAGAAGACAGAGCTACGCTGACGGTGGAATGTGGGAAAGGTGAATATGCCCCCGTTATACTCACCTGCTCCTGGCGCGGTCCCTGCAGGTCCCTGGTTCTCCGGGCGCTGACAGCTTCTTCATTTATTGAGCGGTCACATGGTACCGCTCATTACAGTAATGAATATGCGGCTCCACCCCTATGGGACTGGAGTCAGGCCCATATTCATTACTGTAATTAGCGGTACCATGTGAACGCTCACTACAGGAAGAAGCTGTCAGCGCCCGAAGAACCATGGACCTGCAGGGACCACGCCAGGAGCAGGTGAGTATTATTAGACAGCTGCCGCTCCCCCTCCCCTGCCGACCCCTATGAATGACTCGAGTGTAAGCCAAGAGGGGCAATTTCAGCATAAAAAAATGGCCTGAAATTCTCGGCTTATACTCGAGTATATACGGTATATATATATATATATATATATATATATATATATATATATATATATATACACAGTACAGATCAAAAGTTTGGACACACCTTCTCATTTAAAGATTTTTCTATATTTTCATGACTATGAAAATTGTACATTCACACTGAAGGCATCAAAACTATGAATTAACACATGTGGAATTATATACTTAACAAAAAAGTGTGAAACAACTGAAGTTATGTCTTATATTCTAGGTTCTTCAAAGTAGCCACCTTTTGCTTTGATGACTGCTTTGCACACTGTAACGGGGTCTACCAAGCTGGGGTACCTCTTTCAGTACCACCCAGTGTTTCAGGAGGTCCACTCTGCTTTGGCTGGAGTCTGAATGAAGGACGCTGGCTGGAATTGCTTGGTTACATGGGCACATATAAAAGATCCCTGCTTCTCCACGTATTTCCAGTCTGACAACACTTTACTCACACGACACAGAAAATATCACACAGATACAGAGGGCAGGCCAATAGAAAAGCGGCAGGCCAGACATACATTACAATAGCCACAGGTGGCCGGAGCCTGCCGATATTTACTGTGGGAATTACAAAGGTGGGGGACGGACAAAAGGGGAATATCGTGTCCCCTCTGCCCAGGGGCGCAGCCTGTGGGCTGATGCATTAGGGACATGCATCTTACATGGAACCTGTTATACATACATATAACTGCACAACATATTCTGGGTGCTGAGTGGTTCCGTAACACGTAACACACACTCTTGGCATTCTCTTGAAGAGATTCAAGAGGTAGTCACTGGGAATGGTCTTCCAACAATCTTGAAGGAGTTCCCAGAGATGCTTAGCACTTGTTGGCCCTTTTGCCTTCACTCTGTCGTCCAGCTCACCCCAAACCATCTCGATTGGGTTCAGGTCTGGTGACTGTGGAGGCCAGGTCATCTGGCGTAGCACCCCATCACTCTCCTTCTTGGTCAAATAGCCCTTACACAGCCTGGAGTTGTGTTTGGGGTCATTGTCCTGTTGAAAAATAAATGATGGTCCAACTAAACGCAAACCGGATGGAATAGCAAGCCGCTGCAAGATGCTGTGGTAGCCATGCTGGTTCAGTATGCCTTCGATTTTGAATAAATCCCCAACAGTGTCACCAGCAAAGCACCTCCCACACCATCACACCTCCTCCTCCATGC
This sequence comes from Ranitomeya imitator, assembly GCF_032444005.1. Taxonomy (NCBI): domain Eukaryota; kingdom Metazoa; phylum Chordata; class Amphibia; order Anura; family Dendrobatidae; genus Ranitomeya; species Ranitomeya imitator. The sequence continues at coordinate 781,219,339 of NC_091284.1, forward strand.
TTCACGGTGGGAACCAGGCATGTAGAGTCCATCCGTTCACCTTTTCTGCGTCGCACAAAGACACGGTGGTTGGAACCAAAGATCTAAAATTTGGACTCATCAGACCAAAGCACAGATTTCTACTGGTTTAGTGACCATTCCTTGTGTTCTTTAGCCCAAACAAGTCTCTTCTGCTTGTTGCCTGTCCTTAGCAGTGGTTTCCTAGCAGCTATTTTACTATGAAGGCCTGCTGCACAAAGTCTCCTCTTAATAGTTATTGTAGAGATGCGTCTGCTGCTAGAACTCTGTGTGGCATTGACCTGGTCTCTAATCTGAACTGCTGTTAACCTGCAATTTCTGAGGCTGGTGACTCGGATAAACTTATCCTCAGAAGCAGAGGTGACTATTGGTCTTCCTTTCCTGGGGCGGTACTCATGTGAGCCAGTCTCTTTGTAGCGCTTGATTGCTTTTGCTTCTGCACTTGGGGACACTTTCAAAGTTTTCCCAATTTTTCAGACTGACTGACCTTTATTTCTTAAAGCAATGATGGCCACTTGTTTTTCTTTACTTAGCTGCTTTTTTCTTGCCATAATATAAATTCTAACAGTCTATTCAGGACTATCAGCTGTGTATCCACCAGACTTCTGCACAACACAACTGATGGTCCCAACCCCATTTATAAGAAAGAAATCCCACTTATTAAACCTGACAGGGCTCACCTGTGAAGTGAAAACCATTCCCGGTGACTATCTCTTGAAGCTCATCAAGAGAATGCCAAGAGTGTGCAAAGCAGTCATCAAAGCAAAAGGTGGCTACTTTGAAGAACCTAGAATATAAGGCATAATTTAAGTTGTTTGACACTTTTTTGTTAAGTACCGTATATACTCGAGTATAAGCCGAGATTTTCAGCCCATTTTTTTGGGCTGAAAGTCCCCCTCTCGGCTTATACTCGAGTCATACCTGGGGGTCGGCACGGGAGGGAGAGTGGGGGCTGTGTAATTATACCTACCTGCTCCCGGCGTGGTCCCTGGACATCCCTGCTTCGTCCCCGGCGCTGCAGCTTCTTCCTGTACTGAGCGGTCACATGGCACCGCTCATTACAGAAAGGAATATGCGGCTCCACCTCCCATAGGGGTGGAGCCGCATATTCATTACTGTATATGAGCGGTAACGTTGACCGCTCAATACAGGAAGAAGATGCAGCGCCGGGGAAGAAGCAGGGACGCAGTGCCAGGACCAGGTAAGTATACGGGGAGGGGGAGCGCTGCGCTGCGCGATAGTCACCTGCTCCTCGGTCCGGGTGTCGCTCTGTCTTCAGCAGTGACGCTCAGGTGAGAGGGCGCGGTGACGTAGTCAGTGCGCGCCCTCTGCTGAACGTCAGTGCTGGAGACGGAGCCGCAGGAGGAGCAGGTAAAAGTGCCGGGGGCCTGAGCGAAGAGAGGTGAGTATGTGATTTTTTTTTTTATGGCAGCAAAAGCAAATGGGGCAAGTGTTTGTGCGGAGCATCTTATGGGGCCATAACACTTGTGCAGCATTATAAGGGGCAAGTGGCTGTGCGGAGCATCTTATGGGGCCATACTTGTGCAGCATTATAAGGGGCAAGTGGCTGTGCGGAGTATCTTCTGGGGCCATACTTGTGCAGCATTATAAGGGGCAAGTGACTGTGCGGAGCATCTTATGAGGCCATACTTGTGCAGCATTATAAGGGACAAGTGACTGTGCAGAGAATCTTCTGGGGCCATACTTGTGCAGCATTATAAGGGGCAAGTGACTGTGCAGAGCATCTTCTGGGGCCATACTTGTGCAGCATTATAAGGGGCAAGTGACTGTGCAGAGCATCTTCTGGGGCCATACTTGTGCAGCATTATAAGGGGCAAGTGGCTGTGCGGAGCATCTTCTGGGGCCATACTTGTGCAGCATTATAAGGGGCAAGTAACTGTGCAGAGCATCTTATGGGGCCATACTTGTGCAGCATTATAAGGGGCAAGTAACTGTGCAGAGCATCTTATGGGGCCATACTTGTGCAGCATTATAAGGGGCAAGTAACTGTGCAGAGCATCTTATGGGGCCATACTTGTGCAGCATTATAAGGGGCAAGTGGCTGTGCGGAGCATCTTATGGGGCCATACTTGTGCAGCATTATAAGGGGCAAGTGACTGTGCGGAGCATCCGTATGGGGCCATAACACTTGTGCAGCACTACAAGGGGCAAGTAGCTGTGCGGAGCATCTGTATGGGGCCATAACACTTGTGCAGCACTATTAGGGGCAAGTAGCTCTGCGGAGCATCTGTATGGGGCCATAACACTTGTGCAGCACTATATGGGGCAAGTGACTGTGTGGAGCATCTTATGGGGCCATAACGCTTGTGCAGCACTATATGGGGCAAATATCTCTATGGAGCATCTTATGGGGCCCTTATTACCCTTTATGCAGCATTATATGGCGCATATTTTAATATGGAGCATCCAATGGGGCCCATCAAACTTTATGGAGCATTATATGGGGCTCCTGATTCAATATGGATATTCAAAAACACTTAACCTACTGATGTCTCAATTAATTTTACTTTTATTGGTATCTATTTTTACTTTTGAAATTTACCGGTAGCTGCTGCATTTTCCACCCTAGGCTTATACTCGAGTCATTAAGTTTTCCCAGTTTTTTGTGGCAAAATTAGGGGTCTCGGCTTATACTCGGGTCGGCTTATACTCGAGTATATACGGTATATAATTCCACATGTGTTATTTCATAGTTTTGATGCCTTCAGTGTAAATGTCAATTTTCATAGTCATGAAAATACAGAAAAATCTTTAAGTGAGAAGGTGTCTTCAAACTTTTGGTCTGTACTGTATATATATACTGTATATGTATATACTAGATTGTGGCCCGATTCTAACGCATCGGGTATTCTAGAATATGCATGTCCCCGTAGTATATGGACAATGATGATTCCAGAATTCGCGGCAGACTGTGCCCGTTGCTGATTGGTCGAGGCAACCTTTATGACATCATCGTCGCCATGGCAACCATTATGACATCTATGTCGATACTGTGCCTGTCGCTGAATCAGAAACGTGAGATGTCTACGTCCTTTATGACATCATCGTCGCTGTGCCCGTTGCTGATTGGTCGAGGCCTGGCAGCCTCGACCAATCAGAGACGCGGGATTTCTACGTCGATGCTGTGCCGGTCTCTGATTGGTCGAGGCCTGGCAGCCTCGACCAATCAGAGAGCCGGGATTTCCAGGACAGACAGACAGACAGAAAGACAGACAGACAGACAGAAAGACAGACAGACAGACAGACGGAAAAACCCTTAGACAATTATATATATAGATATATATAGACACTGCTCAAAAAAATAAAGGTAACACTTAATCAACAGAACATAGCTCCAAGTAAATCAAACTTCTGTTAGATCAAACTGTCCACTTAGGAAGCAACACTGATTGACAATCAATTTTACATGCTGTTGTGCAAATGGAGTAGACAACAGATGGAAATCATTGGCAATTATCAAGACACACTCAATAAAGGAGTGGTTCTGCAGGTGGTGACAACAGACCACATCTCAGTATCAATGCTTTCTGGCTGATGTTTTGGTCACTTTTGAATGTTGGTTGTGCTTTCACACTCGTGGTAGCATGAGACGGACTCTACAACCCACACAAGTGGCTCAGGTAGTGCAGCTCATCCAGGATGGCACATCAATGCGCGCTGTGGCAAGAAGGTTTGCTCTGTCTGTCAGCATAGTGTCCAGAGGCTGGAGGTGCTACCAGGAGACAGGCCAGTAGACCAGGAGACGTGGAGGGGGCCGTAGGAGGGCAACAACCCAGCAGCAGCCTTTGTGCAAGGAGGAACAGGAGGAGCACTGCCAGAACCCTGCAAAATGACCTCCAGCAAGCCACAAATGTGCATGTGTCTGCACAAATGGTTAGAAACTGACTCCATGAGGATTGTCTGAGTACCCGACGTCCACAGATGGGGGTTGTGCTCACAGCCCAACATCATGCAGGACACTTGGCATTTGCCACAGAACCCCAGGATTGACAAATTCGCCACTGGTGCCCTGTGCTCTTCACAGATGAAAGCAGGTTCACACTGAGCACATGTGACAGATGTGACAGAGTCTCTGCAACATTCTTCAGCATGACCGGTTTGGCAGTGGTTCAGTAATGGTGTGGGATGGCATTTCTTTGGAGGGCTGCACCGCCCTCCATGTGCTCCCCAGAGGTAGCCTGACTGCCATTGGGTACCGAGATGAGATCCTCAGACCACTTGTGAGACCATATGCTGGTGCGGTTGGCCCTGGGATCCCCCTAATGCAGGACAATGCCAGACCTCATGTGGCTGGAGTGTATCAGTAGCTCCTGCAAGATGAAGTCATTGAAGCTATGGACTGGCCCGCCCTTTCCCCAGACCTGAATCCGATTGAACACATCTGGGTCATCATGTCTCGCACCATCCACCAACGTCACGTTGCACCACAGACTGTCCAGGCGTTAGCGAATGCTTTATTCCAGGTCTGGGAGGAGATCCCTCAGGAGACCATCACTGCCTCATCAGGAGCATGCCCAGGTGTTGTAGGGAGGTCATACAGGCATGTGGAGGCCACACACACACAAAAGAACATTTCCTTGTCTTGAGGCATTTCCACTGAAGTTGGATCAGCCTGTAATTTGTTTTTCCACTTTGATTTCGAGTATCATTCCAAATCCAGACCTCCATGGGATATTAATTATGATTTACATTGATCATTTTTATGTTTTATTGTTCTTAACACATTCCACTATGTAATGAATAAAGATTTGCAACTGAAATATTTTCATTCAGTGATATCTAGGATGTGGTATTTTAGTGTTCCCTTTATTTTTTTGAGCAGTGTACAGTATATATATAGTCCAGCTGGTTTATTGCAGTACCCATAAACCATTTCACAGGAAACTCAAATACAGCCCTTGTCCAGCATAAAGTAAAACATAAGGAAAAAAGTACATACTAGAGTCCAGCTTCTTAGTCTTTAGCAAAGGCACTCGCTCCAGGAGATCTGCACACCTCCATATACACAGGCCTCATTTTACAAACTGAACCACACCCAGGGGTGGAGATATAGTGAGGAGCCGTCTCTCCCATCTTTAGCTGCTCACAATCAACCTTTCATGATTGATAAACGCCTTTTAGTCCTAAATGTACTAGAGCATTACTCCAGTTTCATCTCCCATCCACTAGGTGTCTGACAGCCACCTTACAATATGTATTTGCATTTATTGAGTAGGCAGTGATAGAAAAATTAGTAGAAAATTAGCAGTCATGGAAAACTTGCATCAGGCAAACTATAGAGATGTTATAAATAATCTTCAGCAGGACAATACCCGGGGATTGCCATATAGCTGCCTATTTACTAAAACCTTTCATGGGTAAGAAATCCATAAATATATAATCACCATATTCCATTCCGCTGACTTCACCTGTTATTTCCCCTCTAATGAAGGCACTGCGAGTAATTTACATTGGCGTTGTGCGGATATACAGAAATGATTCATCACCGGACTCCCAATAGAAGCAAAATAAATAAAGACAATATTGATAGACAAATAAAAGGGTTAATTCTGTTGGTTTTTGCTTTGCAAGTACCAAAATAAATAACCTGATTTCTATGGAATTTATGTTTTTTTTACCCTCTGCATTTCATTTTAAACCACGGGTCCCCAACCTGTAGCTCGGGAGCCGCATGTGGCTCGTGGTCCCATGAATTGTGGCTCCCGGCTGTCTGCCAGCTTGGTGCATTAGCTCCAGGTCTAGCAGACAGGTATAAAGAGCAAATCTCAAAATGGTGAATTTTGTGAGCAGCCCTGCACAGAAGAACAGTTCTGGATGCCTATATACTGGTCTTAGGGTTTAGAGATAATTTAAGTATGGTACGCTGGAGACAGGGTGATACCACCTGTCAGAGGAGGTGCTTGAAGATGGATGTGGCAGTGTGTTGGAGTGCTGGATGGGAGGATACTGAATGGGGGTATTGTGGGGACCTCTGGATCTAGGTATACAGCTTCGGGGTGATTTCTGTGGAAAAGCTTTAGTTATCATTATACCCGTAATGGTGGCTTTGGTTGCCACTACTGTGAGGGGGACAGGAGCTGGATGCGACCCTCTCTCAGAGCGGAATGTGGCTCTCTAGGTCAGAAAGGTTGGGGACCTCTGTTTTAAACCATGATGCATGGTATATGTCTACTATTAGGGATTGCTCAAACGTGTAAATCGGACCAGTGCAATGCGAGAAAACATCCAATGTTATTCAATGAGGCAGTGCTCATCTGCAAGTTTTTCCTCAGGTTTAATCGGACTGAGGTAAAAAATCGTAGCATGCTATGAGTGGATGAGAGAATCGGATCTCACTTGCCAATGTAAGTCAATGGGCGCGAGAAGAAAATCAGACGGGACACGCACAAATCTCAAAGGAAACCCAAAATTTCAACAGTCAAATACAGTAAATTCACAGCCAGAAACATTAGAATAGAATAGACAGAATAGAGATATAGATATATAGAATCGATAGGATCAATGTCCTGTAGTTATTTAAAATCACAGCCCCCCCCCTACATATAATGAACTTGCACCCTTTAGTGCCTTTCATGTGACACTAAAGGGAGTTTGGCTTTATTTAACCTATAAATAAATGAATATTTAAAAAAAATGATGTGGGGTCTCCCCTATTTCTGATAACCAGCCAAGGTAAAGCAAACAACTGTGGGCTTATATTATCAGGCTGGGAAAATCCCTGGTTATTGGGCTCTTCCCAGCCGAAAAATGCAGCCCACAGCCCCCCCAGAATTGGCCCCAGAATTTATTTTTTTTAAAAACCCCGTCATAGTCCACAAATGGATTCCTGGGAGACATAAAATGTGAGAAAAATAAACAATATACTCTCCCTCGCTTGCCCACCAATTTATTCCCAAGAATGTTACCACACAGATCCAACATAGTCAAGGGTTCCTTGAATTTGGTGCTGGCCACGTTGTATAGCAGCAGCTATTAACAGTCGCCGGGTACTGATGTCACCGTTAATCAGAGTTGCCGGCTTCCACTGCGCTCCTCGAGACCCGGCGGCTCTGAACAGAAGTCAGTAACTATACTGCGCATCACAAGGGTCAAGTCTCATAGAGGGCAGCCAAAATAGTAATTACTGCACTCCTGTGGATGGCACTCAAGTAGGATCCTATCCAATGTAAATCTTGTAGAAAACGTGGCACTCAGGTAAATGTTGTAAGAAGATAATTTTATTGTGTGCAGAAAATCCAATTATGTTGGTTTATTATTTTTATTCATTTACAGCTTAATGCAAGTTTCAGATTTTTCTCTTGCAGGAGTGTCTGTTCCAGTAATATAGGCTGGATGTGAGTATCAAGGGTACTGCTATTTTATCTTCGCTTCCAGTGTAAGAGGGTGGTGCTGTTATGGACAGTAAGGAACATGCTGTCACTTTAAGAGGCTGCACCCCCTTGTCTGGCGAGAAGGAATGTTCTGCTTCTCCCCTGCAATAATTGTTGTAATGAACTAGTCTGTGCAGAGTGCAGGTGTGGAGCTGGAGCAGCGTCTGTGAGCTGAGGCTGCTGGAGAGAGGACTTTTTGTGCTGATAGCTGAAAGAGAGAAGAACTGTGTCATGATATAGCTGCAAGAGAGCCATGAAGATACAGAGAAAGGGATTTACAGTTTCCAGAAGCATCCCTAGGATCCAGAAGCAAGGAGAAGACCACGTTTCACAGAGCTGACAGAAAGCTGTGCGCACCACCGTACTAGACTGCTGGGGGTCCCCCTTGGAACTGGACCTGATTCTCCAAAATCACCGTGAGTTTGCTCCTGTTTGGTGCACCTGTTAGGGCCTAGTGTAGGCTTCAATAGTCAGTACACGGGAGCCATGTGGCCTGCTTAGTAAAGGACAGGGAGGTTATACGTAGAGTAGCATCATCACTCGTTTATTGTTTACATTTGCTTGTTAGACAAATTTTGAGTCTGAAATAGCTGGAGCACCGTGCTATTTTACGGAAAATATAAAGTTTATTCTTGTAAATTGTCTTTTGCCATTGAATACCCCTGTTTGCATCTTCCTCATCCACTTCATTCCTTGCCTTCCAATAAATCTACCCTTTGTTGTTTGCACCTCATATTGTGTACAGTAGTCTTCCTGCACCGTGGTGGTCCCCCGGCCATCGCTTCAAGTGGCACTGCGAGCAGGGTACGGTCACCAAGATGGAGGCAGCAGACAGCAATGGCGGGAATGCTAATGTTAATGGAGATGCTGTGGGCATTGGTGGAACCCCTGCAAGGACACTCCCTATGGGCACCATATTTAGTGTGCTAACAAAGTTTGACGGCAAGAATATGCCACTGTTCGACTGGGTGTCCCGGCTGCAAAGCACCCTGAAGATTTATAACATCAGCCCAGACCTTGAAGTGGACATTGCGTTGACTGCCCTAGAGGGAGAAGCCCATAGAAACATCTGCTTGCAACCAGAACTCACCCGCAGTACCCTGAAGGAGCTAGTGAAGTTCATGGAATAGATCTACGGCGAGACTGCTAGCGCCGGACACCTTCGCGCCAAATTTTTCTCTAGGCTGCAGCGAGAAAAAGAAGGAATTTCTCAGTATGCAACAGCACTGCAAGAAGTGTTAGCAGAGGTGCAGAGAAAGGAGGTGGATGGATTTGCCGGCATGGGCTCTAAAGACCGGATACTCCGGGAGCAATTCATTCTGGGACTGCACAGCACATCCTTGAGGCGAGCACTGTCAGAACGGGTCTGGGCAGATCCGTTTCTTACGTTTCATCAAATTCTGGTGGAAACAGTGGCCCAAAGTAAAGAAGAGAGCTATGCGTCTGGGGTGATGCGTGTCCAGGGCGCCAATACCAGAGGGGACCCAAACCATCAGGAGGTGCTGGTCCAGTGGTGCAAGACTTGCAGCAGTCCCTTGTCAACGTGCAATAGAAACTGACCCAGATGGAGCGAAGAGTGGGGGAACTACAACAGTCTGACCCACCGTACTCATGCAACCATACTTCATCCCGACCGATAAGGGATCAGTGGGAGCAAGCCTTCTCCCGTCAGGCATTGGAGGCATGAGGACAGGCTCGAGGTACCCCCCCAGTGAGGAGGAGGCATCCAATGCTGGGAATGTGGAGGACGGGGCCACCTTGCCAGAGACTGTCAGAACTATACTCAAGGCCAGCGGAAGCCGCCTTTAAACTACCAACCCCCGCAGTAGTGCGGCACTCTGCAGGGGAGGCGAGGAGAGAGGCCGCTCCATATCATAATAAACACTTGATTGCTGGGAGCCCCATCCTATGTTCTGAATTCGAAGGAGTTCTAGTGGATTGCCTGATAGATACCGGGTCACAAGTGACAACGAAGCGTATTTCAAGCAGCATTTCCAGGACTTGGCCAAGCCAGAAAAAGAGACATTGATACGGTTGTTTGCTGCCAACCAACAACCGATCCCGGTCACAGGGGTCATGTGGATGAATATTCTAATCTGTGGGCAAGAAGTTGGGAGAAAAGGGATCCTGCTAGTCCCTGAGCCTATCAAGGAAGATGTGCCTGTAGTACTGGGAATGAACATTCTACGTGAACTCGATCAGATTATGTTTACCAAACAGGGACCTAGATATTGGAAGAAGCCTACTACACATAAGCCTACTCAAGAAGCCCTTCAACGACTGATCCACATCTGTGGGATGTAGAAGTGTGAGCCATCTTATCAGACGGTAGGGGTCATCAGGGCTCCTGGTAAAGAACCTGTAATCCGACCTCCCGAGCGAGAAACTATAGTATACCTTCCAGTGGGGACTCACCGCAACCGTGACGGGTTGGAAGTGGTTGTTCAGCCTGTGGTAGGCGGAGGAGTGGACCAAGAAGTCATGATAGCTCGTACAATAGCTGTGGTCCAGCGAGGACATGTCCCCTGTTATGACCTGGTGGATAGGAGCACCCGGAATGACCTGATAGTTAAACCTCATACAGGACGAGCTCTGGGATGTGGGAGCTCTGCTGACCGCAAGCCCTAATCCTATCACACACACTAGAAATAGCCGTGGAGCGCTCCTGACCAGACCTAGGCGCCTCGTCACAGCCTAAGAACTATCTAGCCCTAGAGAAAGAAAATAAAGCCTACCTTGCCTCAGAGAAATTCCCCAAAGGTAAAGGAAGCCCCCCACATATATTGACTGTGAGTAAAGATGAAAGTCACAAACGCAGAAATGAAACAGGTTTCAGCAAAGGGAGGCCAGACTTACTAAATAGACAGAGGATAGGAAAGGTAACTTTGCGATCAGCACAAAAACCTACAAAAGACCACGCAGAGTGTGCAAAAAGGACCTCCGCACCGACTCACGGTGCGGAGGGGCCACTCTGCATCCCAGAGCTTCCAGCTAGCAAGACAAAATCATGATATCCAGCTGGACAAGAAAACATTGAACAAATAATGACTATCAGGAACTTAGCTTCTACAGGAGAAAGCAGGTCACCAGAGAGATCCAGGAGCGAACTGAACCAATGCAAAAACATTGACAGCTGGCATGGAGTAACGATCTGAGAGGAGTTAAATAGAGCAGCCAACCAAAGGATAAATTACGTCACCTGTGTAAGGAACCTCAGAAGCAGCAGCTTCACTCATAGCCACCAGAGGGAGCCCATAGACAGAACTCGCCGAAGTACCATTCACGACCACAGGAGGGAGTTCGACAACAGAATTCACAACAGTACCCCCCCCCCTGAGGAGGGGTCACCGAACCCTCACCAGAGTCCCCAGGCCGATCAGGATGAGCCAAATGAAAGGCACGAACAAGATCGGCAGCATGAACATCAGAGGCAAAAACCCAGGAATTATCTTCCTGACCATAACCCTTCCACTTGACCAGGTACTAGAGTTTCCGTCTCGAAACACGAGAATCCAAAATCTTCTCCACCACATACTCCAACTCCCCCTCGACCAACTCCGGGGCAGGAGGATCAACGGAGGGAACCATAGGCGCCACGTATCTCCGCAACAACGACCTATGGAACACATTATGGATGGCAAAAGAAGCTGGACGGTCCAAACGAAATGACACAGGATTAAGAACTTCAGAAATCTTATATGGCCCAATGAAACGAGGCTTAAACTTAGGAGAGGAAACCTTCATAGGAACGTGACGAGATGACAACCAAACCAAATCTCCAACACGAAGTCGGGGACCAACACAACGCCGGCGGTTAGCGAAACGTTGAGCCTTCTCCTGGGACAATGTCAAATTGTCCACCACATGAGTCCAAATCTGCTGCAACCTGTCCACCACCGCATCCACACCAGGACAGTCCGAAGGCTCAACCTGCCCTGAAGAAAAACGAGGATGGAAACCAGAATTACAGAAAAAAGGAGAAACTAAAGTAGCCGAGCTGGCCCGATTATTAAGGGCGAACTCAGCCAAAGGCAAGAAGGACACCCAATCATCCTGATCAGCAGAAACAAAGCATCTCAGATATGTCTCCAAAGTCTGATTAGTTCGTTCGGTTTGGCCATTAGTCTGAGGATGGAAAGCCGAAGAAAAAGACAAATCAATGCCCATCTTAGCGCAAAAGGACCTCCAAAACCTCGAAACAAACTGGGAACCTCTGTCCGAGACGATGTTCTCTGGAATGCCATGCAAACGAACCACATGCTGGAAAAACAAAGGCACCAAATCAGAGGAAGAAGGCAATTTAGATAAGGGTACCAAATGGACCATCTTAGAGAAGCGATCACAAACCACCCAAATGACCGACATCTTTTGAGAAACAGGGAGATCAGAAACAAAATCCATGGAAATATGCGTCCAGGGCCTCTCCGGGATCGGCAAGGGCAAAAGCAACCCACTGGCATGAGAACAGCAGGGCTTAGCCCGAGCACAAGTCCCACAGGACTGCACAAAAGAACGCACATCCCGTGACAAAGAAGGCCACCAAAAGGATCTAGCCACCAAATCTCTGGTACCAAAGATTCCAGGATGACCAGCCAACACTGAACAATGAATCTCAGAGATAACTCTACTAGTCCATCTATCAGGGACAAACAGTTTCTCCGTAGGACAACGGTCAGGTCTATCAGCCTGAAACTTTTGCAGCACACGCCGCAAATCAGGGGAAATGGCAGACAAAATTACCCCTTCTTTAAAAATACCCGCCGGCTCCGGAACACCCGCAGAGTCAGGCACAAAACTCCTCGACAGGGCGTCAGCCTTCACATTCTTAGATCCCGGAAGGTATGAAACCACAAAATCAAAACGGGAGAAAAAGAGCGACCATCGAGCCTGTCTAGGATTCAACCGCTTGGCAGACTCGAGATAAGTCAAATTCTTGTGATCCGTCAAGACCACCACGCGATGTTTAGCTCCTTCAAGCCAATGTCGCCACTCCTCAAATGCCCACTTCATGGCCAACAACTCCCGATTGCCCACATCATAATTGCACTCAGCAGGCGAGAATTTTCTAGAAAAGAAGGCACAGGGTTTCATCACCGAGCCATCAGAACTTCTTTGCGACAAAACAGCCCCTGCTCCAATTTCAGAAGCATCAACCTCAACCTGAAAAGGGAGCGAAACATCTGGCTGGCACAACACAGGGGCAGAAGCAAAACGACGCTTCAACTCCTGAAAAGCCTCTACAGCCGCCGAGGACCAATTGACCACATCAGCACCTTTCTTGGTCAAATCAGTCAACGGTTTAGCAATACTGGAAAAATTAGCGATTAAGCGACGATAAAAATTAGCAAAGCCCAGGAATTTCTGCAAGCTCTTCACAGATGTCGGCTGAGTCCAATCGTAAATGGCCTGAACTTTAACAGGGTCCATCTCGATAGTAGAAGGGGAAAAAATGAAACCCAAAAATGAAACCTTCTGAACTCCAAAGAGACACTTTGACCCCTTCACAAACAAGGAATTCGCACGAAGGACCTGGAACACCATTCTGACCTGCTTCACATGAGACTCCCAATCATCCGAAAAGACCAAAATGTCATCCAAATATACAATCATGAATCTATCCAGGTACTCTCGGAAGATGTCATGCATAAAGGACTGAAACACAGATGGAGCATTAGAAAGCCCGAATGGCATAACCAGGTACTCAAAATGGCCCTCGGGCGTATTAAATGCCGTTTTCCATTCATCACCCTGTTTAATTCGCACAAGATTATACGCACCACGCAGATCTATCTTGGTGAACCAACTAGCCCCCTTAATCCGAGCAAATAAATCAGACAGCAGCGGCAAAGGATACTGAAATTTGACTGTGATCTTATTAAGAAGGTGGTAATCAATACAAGGTCTCAAAGAACCATCCTTCTTGGCCACAAAAAAGAACCCAGCTCCCAATGGTGATGACGACGGACGAATATGACCCTTCTCCAAGGATTCCTTTATATAACTCCGCATAGCGGCGTGCTCTGGCACAGATAAATTAAACAGACGGCCCTTAGGAAGCTTACTACCAGGAATCAAATTAATAGCACAGTCACAATCCCTATGAGGAGGTAGGGCACCAGATTTGGGCTCTTCAAATACATCCCGGTAATCTGATAAAGACTCAGGGACTTCAGAAGGAGTGGAAGGCGAAATTGACAGCAATGGAACATCACCATGCACCCCCTGACAACCCCAGCTGGACACCGACATAGATTTCCAATCCAACACTGGATTATGGACCTGTAGCCATGGCAACCCCAAAACGACCACATCATGCAGATTATGCAACACCAAAAAGCAAATATCCTCCTGATGTGCAGGAGCCATGCACATGGTCAATTGAGTCCAGTACTGAGGCTTATTCTTGGCCAAAGGCGTAGCATCAATTCCTCTCAATCGAATAGGATACTGCAAGGGCTCCAAGAAAAAACCACAGCGCCTGGCAAACTCCAAGTCCATCAAATTCAGGGCAACGCCTGAATCCACAAATGCCATAACAGAATAGGACGACAGAGAGCAAATCAGAGTAATGGACAAAAGAAATTTAGACTGTACCGTACCAATGATGGCAGACCTAGCGAACCGCTTAGTGCGCTTAGGACAATCGGAGATAGCATGAGTGGATTCACCACAGTAAAAACACAGCCCATTCCGATGTCTGTGTTCTTGCCGTTCAGCTCTGGTCAAAGTCATATCACACTGCATATGCTCGGGCCTATGCTCAGAGAATACCGCCAGATGGTGCACAGCTTTGCGCTCACGCATGCGCCGATCGATCTGAATAGCCAAAGACATAGACTCATTCAGACCAGCAGGCGTGGGAAATCCCACCATGACATCCTTAAGGGCTTCAGAAAGACCCTTTCTGAAAATTGCCGCCAGGGCACATTCATTCCACTGAGTAAGCACAGACCACTTTCTAAACTTCTGACAGTACATCTCCGCTTCATCCTGACCCTGACACAAAGCCTGCAAGATTTTCTCTGCCTGATCCACTGAATTTGGTTCATCATAAAGCAATCCAAGCGCCAGAAAAAACGCATCAACATCACGCAATGCAGGATCTCCTGGCGCAAGGGAAAATGCCCAGTCTTGAGGGTCACCACGCAACAAAGAAATAATGATTTTTACCTGTTGAACGGGGTCACCAGAGGAGCGGGGTTTCAAAGCTAGAAACAGTTTACAATTATTTTTGAAATGCAAGAACCTAGATCTATCCCCAGAAAATAAGTCAGGAATAGGAATTCTAGGCTCTAACATAGGATTCTGAACCACAAAATCTTGAATATTTTGTACCCTTGCAGTGAGATGATCCACACAAGAGGACAGACCTTGAATGTCCATATCTACACCTGTGTCCTGAACCACCCAAAGGTCTAGGGAAAAAGAAAGACAAAGCACAGTGCAAAGAAAAAAAAATGGTCTCAGAAGTTCTCTTATCCCTCTATTGAGATGCATTAATACTTTGGGCCAGCTGTACTGTTATGACCTGGTGGTTAGGAGCACCCGGAATGACCTGATAGTTAAACCTCATACAGGACGAGCTCTGGGATGTGGGAGCTCTGCTGACCGCAAGCCCTAATCCTATCACACACACTAGAAATAGCCGTGGAGCGCTCCTGACCAGACCTAGGCGCCTCGTCACAGCCTAAGAACTATCTAGCCCTAGAGAAAGAAAATAAAGCCTACCTTGCTTTAGAGAAATTCCCCAAAGGTAAAGGAAGCCCCCCACATATATTGACTGTGAGTAAAGATGAAAGTCACAAACGCAGAAATGAAACAGGTTTCAGCAAAGGGAGGCCAGACTTACTAAATAGACAGAGGATAGGAAAGGTAACTTTGCGATCAGCACAAAAACCTACAAAAGACCACGCAGAGTGTGCAAAAAGGACCTCCGCACCGACTCACGGTGCGGAGGGGCCACTCTGCATCCCAGAGCTTCCAGCTAGCAAGACAAAATCATGATAACCAGCTGGACAAGAATACAGTGAATAAATAATGACTATCAGGAACTTAGCTTCTGCAGGAGAAGGCAGGTCACCAGAGAGATCCAGGAGCGAACTGAACCAATGCAAAAACATTGACAGCTGGCATGGAGTAACGATCTGAGAGGAGTTAAATAGAGCAGCCAACCAAAGGATAAATTACGTCACCTGTGTAAGGAACCTCAGAAGCAGCAGCTTCACTCATAGCCACCAGAGGGAGCCCATAGACAGAACTCGCCGAAGTACCATTCACGACCACAGGAGGGAGTTCGACAACAGAATTCACAACAGTCCCCATAGGAGCTTTGAATGTGGGCCCTGGGGAGGTCACCTTGTCACGAGGAACAGATCTGGCCCTGGTGTACCTACATAAGGGTGAAGTGGTGAGTCAGAAGGAGATGTCTTTATCAACGAAAGGAGGCGTGGGGTGGACTCTAGCAGTTGCTGCGGTGGACGAAGAGACGCCAGCCCCGGAGTGGAGTGGACGGGTCATCCTTGATCAAATGGAAGTGTATGTGAAGGCTCTGGGCCCTGAGCATGTGCAAGCAATAGAAATTATGCTGTGGGAAAATCAGGCCACATTCGCCCGTCACGCCGAAGATTTCGGCTGTACTAAAGCCATCACACATGAGATACCGACAGGGGAAGCTCGTCCAATTCGAGAACGATACCGGCAGATCCTGCCCAAGATGTATCAAGAGGTGAAAACATTACTGAGGCAGATGCTGGATTCAGGAGTGGTGCAGAGTAGTCAGAGCCCTTGGGCAGCCCCGGTGGTGCTCGTCAAGAAAAAGGATGGGACCATCCGGTTCTGTGTAGATTACAGGAAACTCAATGCCTGCACTGTTCGAGACTCGTATCCGTTGCCCCGCATTGAGGAATCCTTGACAGCGTTGGGGAAAGCCAAGTACTTCTCTACCCTGGACCTAGCAAGCGGATACTGGCAAGTAGCCGTGGCAGAGAAAGACAAAGAGAAAACCGCCTTCATCCTCCCTATGGGGCTGTTCGAGTTTAACCGGATGCCCTTCGGGCTCTCCAATGCTCCAGGCACATTTCAACGGCTGATGGAAAAGTGTTTGGGAGACTTAAATTTTGAGGCTACCCTGGTCTATCTGGATGACATCATTGTGTTTTCGGCCTCATTCGAAGAATATCTTGCCGGGCTTGGACAGGTACTCGGAAGACTGCGGGCTCATAACCTGAAGGTGAAGCCAAAGAAGTGCCACCTCTTCAAGAGAGAGATTGAGTACCTGGGCCACATAGTGCCACAAGATGGAGTTCTACCCTCACCAAAAAAAGTGGCTGCTATCCAGAAGTGGCCAGACCCTCGAACAGTGAGAGAACTCCAGGCCTACCTGGGACTCGCTGGGTACTACCGCCGGTTTGTTAATGACTTCGCGAAGGTGGCGGGTCCTCTCAATGAGTTGCTGAGGGGGACCGCTGGAGTGCCGAAGACCCAGCGCATCCCCTGGGCACAGGGACAAGACAAGGCCTTCCAGGCTATAAATAATGCCCTTACTTCAGCCCCAATTTTGGCCTACGCAGACTTCGATCAACCGTTCCTGTTGTACACAGATGGTAGCCTTCATGGTCTCGGGGCAGTACTTTCTCAGATACAGGATGGACATGAGAGAGTCATCGGGTATTCCAGCAGGTCCCTGCGAGACAGCGAAAGAAACCCTAACAATTACAGCTCCTTCCGATTAGAGCTCCTGGCCCTGGTGTGGGTCATGACAGAAAAGTTTGCAAGCTTCCTGACAGGAATCAAAATTCAAGTTTAAACAGACAATAATCCCCTGGCCCACCTTGAGAATGCTAAATTGGGGGCCTTAGAACAATGGTGGGTGGCTCGCCTAGCCAAGTTTGACTTTACCATCTGCTATCGCTCTGCAACCAAAAACGCAAATGCTGATGGGCTGTCAAGAGTGACTGTGAAGACTCAATTGGGGGATCTTGATAAGCAACTCAAAGAGGAGGAAACCCAAGACTTTCGTAAGTTTAAGCCCCCAATGGTTGCAGCTCAGTCAAAAAGGGAGGCCTGCGCATTACCCCGGTCCCTGGGGAGATACAATGAGGAATGGGGACACCTTCAGGATGAAGACGAAGGTCTGAGACAGATGAAATGGTGGGTAACTCAAAAGCGGACGCCTGGCAAAAAAGAGAGAGATTATCTGGACTCTGAAATGAGGAGTGTGTTACATCAGTGGGATAGACTGGAGGTGCGAGAGTCAGTGCTATATAGTAAGAGGCAACAGCCAAAAGATATGGAAGTAAGGTGGCAAGTTGTCATCCCAGGAAGAATGGCTCAAGTAGCTAAAGAAGCCCACGAATTCGGAGCGCAGTTCGGCCCCACAAAGACCTACCAATGGTTACAGCGGTATGTGTATTGCCCCCGGTTGGAGTTTGTGGTGGAAGAGGTTTGCCGGCAATGTCGAGTATGTGACCTCATTAAGAGTACCGAACAGAGGGCACCCATCCAGACCATACAAACTAAGGAACCGCTAGAAGTCTTGATGATCGACTATCTCCTCGTGGGACACACGACCTGGGGGCTGCAATACTGTTTGGTGCTGACCGATCATTTCTCTAAGTTCGCAGTAGTCACTCTGACTAGAGATCAGACTGCGGAATCGGCGGCGCGAGCCATCTGTCAAGACTTCATCCGGGTGTATGGGTGCCCAAAGCGCATCCACTCTGACCAAGGCGCATGTTTCCAAGGCAAGGTGATGGAAGAATTGTATCGTATGTATGGCATCGAGCAGTCCCGGACCACCCCTTACCACCCTCAACGCAATGGAGCATGTGAACGCTACAACCGAACCTTACTTCAAATGCTGAGAATATTGGAGGAGGATAAGAAGGCCTGTTGGCCAGACTATCTGCCAGAATTGGTCTGGACCTACAACAATCGGGTCCACTCCACCATGGGTTATACCCCCTCTATAGGACCTCCAGTGATACACTGTTGCATGTATGTAGTATGATTCATGTATGTTGCATGTATATAGCATGTTGCATGTATGTAGCATGTTGTATGTATGTAGCATGTTGCATGTATGTAGTATGTTGCATGTATGTATCATGTTGCATGTATGTAGCATATTGCATGTATGTAGTATGTTGCATGTATGTAGCATGTTGCATGTGTGTAGTATTTGCATGCATGTAGTATGTGGCATCTTTTATGTATGTTGCATGTATGTAGTATGTTGCATGCATGTAGTATGTTGCATCTTGTATGTATGTTGCATGTATGTAGTATGTTGCATGCATGTAGTATGTTGCATGTTGTATGTATGTTGCATGTATTTAGTATGTTGTATGTATGTAGT
Source organism: Ranitomeya imitator (assembly GCF_032444005.1). Lineage (NCBI taxonomy): Eukaryota > Metazoa > Chordata > Amphibia > Anura > Dendrobatidae > Ranitomeya > Ranitomeya imitator. Next base: position 781,238,104 of record NC_091284.1, read on the forward strand.
ATGTTTTATGTATGTAGTATGTTGTATGTACAGTTATATGAAAAAGTTTGGGCAACCCTATTAATCTTAAGCTTAATGTTTTATAAAAATAGTTTTTTTTTGCAACAGCTATTTCAGTTTCATATATCTAATAACTGTTGGACACAGTAATGTTTCTGCCTTGAAATGAGGTTTATTGTTCTAACAGAAAATGTGCAATCTGCATTCAAACAGGATTTCTTGCATAAATTTCCTGAGAAAAAACGGAAATTTTCTGCAAGAAATCTGCATGCGTTTTTTGCGAGCTTTTACCACGTTTTGGTGTGTTTTAGGTGCTTTTTTTTTGCAGATTTTTCTGGACATTTCCCAATGCATTATATAGTGGGAAATCCGCAAAAAATCCGCAAAATTAATGAACATGCTGTGTTTTTTTACCGCAATGCGTTTTTTTCCGGAAACAAACGCATTATGTGCACAAAAATTGCGGATTGCATTCTAAATGATGGGATGTATAATGTATGCAGTTTTTATGTGTTCTTATAGCGAAAAAATGCAAAAAAAAGCTAAAAATCTGCTACATGTGCACAAAGCCTAAAAGTCCTTTATTTGAACTCATATGGACATCCATTAAGCAGTGTGGCAGTATGTGGTGGGAGGCATGCGAGAAGACGGGTGGATGACGGCCATTTCGAGCTTGGACAGTGCAAAATGGCCATAGTCCACCTGTCTCCCCGCATGTCTCCCACCACACACTGCCACATCACTTAATGGATGTCCATATGAGTTAAAATAAAGGACTTTTAACCACAAAGGAAACGGTTCATGCTGAATTTCTACTTTCTATTTGATTATGTATCGTAGGTACACTTCAAGTGTGAGAGACAGAACTTTGAAAAAATCCAGAAAATTACATTGCATGATTTTTACATAATTAATTTGCATTTTATTGCATGAAATAAGTATTTGACACAATAGAAAAACAGAACGTAATATATGGTGTTATGATCCGGTGACCTTGGAGCAGCATGAGAACTTTCACAGGGGAAGGTGGTCACTATACTGACCGCAATCCTGAACTTAACACCACAACTGGAAGTAGCCGTGGAGTGTACCTAACAATCCTAGACACCTCGTCACAGCCGGAGGACTAAATACCCCTAAAGATGGAAATAGGAATACTATCTTGCCTCAGAGCAGATCCCCAAAGGATAGACAGCCCCCCACAAATATTGGCGCTGAGTCGGAGAGGAAAAAACATACACAGGCAGAAAAACAGGATTTAGCACAGGAGGCCACTCTAGCTAAATAGGACAGGATAGGACAGAGTTCTGTGCGGTCAGTATTAAAACCCTTCAAAAATATCCACAGCAGAATATACAAAAACTTCCTACATCTAACTAAAGATGTAGGAGCGTATATCTGCAACTCCAGCAAATCCTACAATCAGAGCAGGAATACAAACAAAAACAAGCACACAGCAGTGTGCCACAGACACAAAAGCCAAACACTTATCTTTGCTGAATTTGGCAGCTAGCAGGAGAAGCCAGAAAGTGATCCAACACTTCACAAGGAACATTGACAACTGGCAAGGGCTAATGAATCCTGCACACCTAAATATCCCAGTCAGAATTGTAATCAGCAGATACACCTGGCCAGGACTGCGACTCAGAGACAACTGCATTCCCACCTACAACCACTGGAGGGAACCCAAGAGCAGAATTCACAACAATATGGTACAGAAACCTTTGTTTGCTATTATAGAGGTCAGACGTTTCCTCTAGTTCTTGACGTAGTTTGCACACACTGCAGCAGGGATTTTAGCCCACTCCTCGATACAGATTTTCTCCAGAACTTTCAGATGTCGGAGCTGTTGCTGAGCAACTTTAAGTTTCAGGTCCCTCCAAAGATTTTCTATTGGAGTCAGGTCTGGAGACTAACTAGGCCACTGCAGGACCTTGAAATGCTTCTTACGGATCCACTACTTAGTTATCCTGGCAGTGTGTTTCGGCTCATTGTCATGTTGGAAGACCCAGCCGCAACCCATCTTCAATGCCCTTACTGAGGGAAGGTGGTTGTTGGCCAAATTCTTGCGATACATGACCAGATCCATCCTCCCTTATGGTGCAGTTGTCCTGTCCCCTTTTCAGGGAACCCTACCAAAGTATGATGTTTCCTCCACCATGCTTCATGGTTGGGATGGAATTCTTGGGGTTGTACTCATCTTTCTTCTTCCTTCAAATAAGGTGAGTGAAGTTAATACCACAAAGTTCGATTTTGGTCTCTTATGACCACATGACCTTCTCCCATACCTCCTCTGGATCATCCAGGTGGTCATTGGTGAACTTCAAACGGGTTTGGACATGTGTTGGTGTGAGCAGGGGGACCTTGTGTTCCCTGCAAGATTTTAATCCATAACAACATAATGTGCTACTAATGGTATCATTTTAGACTGAGGTCCCAGCTTTCTTCAGGTCATTGACAAGGTCCTCCCATGTAGTTCTGGGCTGATTTCTGACCTTTCTCAGAATCATCCTTACCCCACGAGGCGAGATCTTGCATGGAGCCCTAGACCGAGAAAGATTGACGGTCATTTTGTGTTTCTTCCATTTTTTAATAAGTGTGCCAACAGTTGTTGCCTTGTCACCAAGCTGCTTGCCTGTTGTCCTATAGCCCATCCCAGACTTGTGCAGACCTACAATTTTGTCCCCGGTGTCCTTTGACAGCTCTTTGGTCTTGGCCATGGTGGAGAGGTTGGAGTGTGATTGAGTGTGTGGACAGATGTCTTTTATACAGGTAACAAGTTCAAACAGGTGCAATTAATACAGGTAATGAGTGCAGAGTATGAGTGCTTCTTAAAGAAAAACTAACAGATCTGCGAGAGCCAGAATTCTTGCTGGTTGGCAGGCGATCACATACTTATTTCATGCAACAAAATGCAATTTAAATATTTAAAAATCATACAATTTGATGGTTTTTATTTTTAGATTCTGCCTCTCACAGTTGAAGTGTACCTACAATAAAAATTACAGACCTCTCCATTCTTTGTAGGTGGCAAAACGTGCAAAATCAGCTGTGTATCAAATACTTATTGTTCCCACTGTATAAACTTCAAACTCAATTTCTAAATTATTTTTTGTTTAAAATGAAGTGGAAACATGTCTAATGTTCACATTCTGATCTATGTTCTGCTGTAAATAAAATCGTTAAGAGATTTCCAAATCGTAACATTTATTGTTTTCTTTACATTTCTTTACATTTTCACAACAGTGATATTGTTTTGGAATTAGGGTTGTAGTAAAAAAAATTTTTTAAAAATTTAAAAAATATACATTTGTATTGCCATGGTCATACAGAATGTGAAAAAAAGCAGAACCATGGCCGGATTGCTTTTTCTTTCAATTTCACTCCATTTGATTTGTTTTCAATTTTTATTACTTTACATGATTAATTGAATTGAATTTAAAACTACAAATCGTCCTACAAAAAACAACAACAAATCCTCATACGGCTATGTTGATGGGAAGATAATAAAAAAATCTATGGCTTTTAGAAATCAAAGAAGAAAAAAGCAAAATAAAATGAAAAATGGTTGCATCTCTCATCGTCATCATGCCTATGTCGCAATATATCCATCACTATTAGGTGTCCTGTCCCTTTACCTAGTGCAATTAAGAATTCTTCAGTTGCCAATAATGTTTCCAAAAAATTCCGCTCATCCCAATTGTCGGAATTAAATTAATTCTGCAACAAACGTGGTGGCGCTTTCTCAGGGACAGCATGATTAATCATGTAATCTCTTCCTAGCGCTTAAAGGATTTTATTTTTACGTTCCGCAAAGAAGCCGGCTTCATCCTTTCTTCACACTAAATTATGCCCCAGGAGTGATTGTGGAGTCTTGAAATATGTCTTTCAGAACGCTGCTTTATTTCCACTGATGAAAAGATCCACGAGAAGCAGTCTGAGAATCAGAAGCTGCAATTCTGCTTCCATCTCATGCTTAGAATATCCCTGGCTTCTTCTAATTTCTGTGAGTCACTGAGCCCAATATAGCATTATCCTGGCTATCATGGAGAGATATAACGTCTTTATCTTCTCTGGTGCTGCATTGATGTCAAGCTGGTAATAAACGGCATGCACCGAGTATACGTGGTGGCTCTTGCTCGGGTGAAATTGACCAGATGACAGTATATGTAAATCTGAACTTAGACGTGACATGACTAAGATGTCAGGTGTCACCAAATATGACAGTGTTAGGCTGTGTACAGAAAGCAGTGAAGGCAGAAAAAGTCAGTAAGAAGGATGACTTAGATGGGTTATGGTCACGGTTGTGTCAGACGCAACAGACTGTCGCTCTGCATCTGGCTGCAGAAGGTCTCTGCGTTTGGCATTACAGACACCTCCTTATACCTTCTGACTCTTGGACCCAGCGGCAACCTCCTTCAGCTCTAGTTGACATACCTGGACCTGGGGGTTTATAAATCCCCAGTCTGCTGCAGAGAGTCGCCGGTGATATTCACATTTTTCCCTTGTGAAGGCATGGAGCTATAGCAGTCGGTTAACTTCCTCTCTCGAGCTGTTTGAGGACGTTTTGTGTTACCTCTCTGCATCTGCTCAAGCTAAGTTTATTCCCCTTGTCTGTCTACCTTTTTATCTTCAGTTTACAGTGGGGATTGACCTGTGCTCATCCCCCCCCCTTGCCTATCCAGGGCCTAGCTCTTGGGAAATACAGGGTGTAGGTCCTTGCTCGGTGTTTAGTGAGGAACCAATTTAGGGATGGTAGGGTAGGTAGGGTGTTATCAGATCACTCACACTTTCCCTAGTGTCTGGGCTTCCTTCCTCTCATCCCTTCATGTTGCACTTAGTCTTCCCACACTGTGCGTGACAGTTTCCACCTTCACTTTGGATTCTAAAAAAACAAAATAAGGGGTATTCCCATTTCCAAGATTCTATCCCAATATGTAGTAGGTGTAATAAACGTATTAGCAAATACCTCAATTTAGAAATATGTAGCTCTTCTGATTAGCTATGTCAATTACCCTATGTACAGGGCATTGCAGTAGCTTAGGTATCCAAGGTTATAACCACTAACAGCTAACTAAGTGTCACTGTATGAATGGTCGTAACCATGGATAGTTAAGTTACCTTCATTATTTAACATTTTCTACAACAGTAATGCGATTGCAATTTCATATATTCAATGTTTACATATTATAGGGTTTCAGAGATCAGCTTTAATTTGTTATAAAGGGTGGCTCTCTTGGCTTGCACCTGTTCACACTTCTCTTTTACTGTTTGGAAGTGCCGGTCAGTTTTTTGATATTACTAGGTCAGGAGCATACAACTAGTGCCACAGTATGTTTTAGATTTTTTTCCACTGCATACCTGAAAAGGCATGCTATTCTAGCATGTTATTTCTTACAGCTAAGGCTAGTTTCACATTTGAGGTAGAATCCGCAGCGTTTAATCCGCAACCTGAAACGCACGATAAACCACATGCAAATGCGTGCAAACGCAGCGTTTTGTTGACGCGTAAAGTAACACATGCGGTAAAAAAATGCGTTTCACGCTTTTTCATGCATTTTGCATGGGTTTGTGTTTTCTGTGCGCATGGTGGAAAATTTAACAGGAGAAAAATCTAGATAAACAGACACCGTCAATGGGACTACAGTGGACGTGTATTATGGGATATCTTTATATAGACCCTTGGACTGCTGAAATCTACAGATTTTGTTAATGTATCCTGTGTCATGATGGATCTTCGCATGGAGAGCTTTTATTTCAACCTGGATTTAAGTATCAAGCTGTTTCTTGCCTGTGCATTTGCTTGGGAGCAGCAAAGAAATAGAGAACGATAGAGGACACGGCATAGGCGTTTTTGGAGACACCCCATTATTGAACTCCGGCAGAGCCATGGAGCCTACCACACACGAGCTTAATGCCAACCCAGACAAATTCACAGAATATACATGGGTGTCTCCGGAGTCTTTTCGGAATTTGCTTGGTCGTGTCCAAGGAGCCATCCGGAGACAGGACACCCAGCTCCGTAGAGTGATTCCTGCAGAGGAACGTCTCCTGGTTACACTAAGGTACGTAATAATTAGGGTTGAGCAAAACGGGTCGAACATTTTCAAAAGTCGCCGACTTTTGGCGAAGTCGAGTTTCATGAAACCCGATCCGACCCCTGTGCGTTGTCGGCCATGCGGTACGCGACTTTCGCGCCAAAGTCGCGTTTCAATGACGTGAAAAGCGCCATTTCTCAGCCAATGAAGGTGAACGCAGAGTGTGGGCAGCGTGATGACATAGGTCCTGGTCCCCACCATCTTAGAGAAGGGCATTGCAGTGATTGGCTTGCTGTCTGCGGCGTCACAGGGGCTATAAAGAGGCGTTCCCGCCGACCGCCATCTTACTACTGCTGATCTGAGCTTAGGGAGAGGTTGCTGCCGCTTCGTCAGAAGCAGGGATAGCGTTAGGCAGGGTCCATTAACCACCAAACCGCTTGTGCTGTAGCGATTTCCACTGTCCAACACCACCTTCGGTGTGCAGGGACAGTGGAAGCTACATTTTTTTTTTTTCTCAGCGCTGTAGCTCATTGGGCTGCCCTAGAAGGCTCCCTGATAGCTGCATTGCTGTGTGTACGCCGCTGTGCAAACCAACTGCTTTTTTCAAAGCACAAATCCTCTTGTTCCTTCCTTTCTGCACAGCTATCTTTTTTGTTTGTCCACACTTTTTATTTAATTTGTGCATCAGTCCACTCCTTATTGCTGCCTGCCATACCTGGCTGAGATTACTGCAGGGAGATAGTAATTGCAGGACAGTCCCTGTTTTTTTTTTGTGGGAGATTAAGATTGGCATTTCTGCTAGAGTGCCATCCCTGTGTGTGCCATCTCTCAGTCAGTGGGCCATAGAAAGCCTATTTATTTTTTTGCTTGATTTGGGTTCTAAAATCTACCTGAAAAAATCACTACATCAATCAGTGGGAGAAAAATATTGGCCTCAGGGCTTGTGTGCCACTCCTGACTCCTGTGTGTGCCATCTCTCAGTCAGTGGGCCATAGAAAGCCTATTTATTTTTTTGCTTGATTTGTGTTCTAAAATCTACCTGAAAAAATCACTACATCAATCAGTGGGAGAAAAATATTGGCCTCAGGGCTTGTGTGCCACTCCTGACTCCTGTGTGCATCATCACTCACTCAGTGGGCCATAGAAAGCCTATTTATTTTTTTGCTTGATTTGGGTTCTAAAATCTACCTGAAAAAATCACTACATCAATCAGTGGGAGAAAAATATTGGCCTCAGGGCTTGTGTGCCACTCCTGACTCCTGTGTGTGCCATCTCTCAGTCAGTGGGCCATAGAAAGCCTATTTATTTTTTTGCTTGATTTGTGTTCTAAAATCTACCTGAAAAAATCACTACATCAATCAGTGGGAGAAAAATATTGGCCTCAGGGCTTGTGTGCCACTCCTGACTCCTGTGTGTGCCATCTCTCAGTCAGTGGGCCATAGAAAGCCTATTAATTTTTTTGCTTGATTTGGGTTCTAAAATCTACCTGAAAAAATCACTACATCAATCAGTGGGAGAAAAATATTGGCCTCTGGGCTTGTGGGCCACTCCTGACTCCTGTGTGTGCCATCTCTCACTCAGTGGGGCATAGAAAGCCTTTTTTTATTTTTTTTTATTTGGTTTCTAAATTGTCATTGAAAAAATCATTTTATTTTATTTGGTTTCTAAATTATTCCTGAAAAAATCATTTTATTTTATTTTGTTTATAAAGTCTCCCTGAAAAAAAAAATAGGTGGGAGATTAATATTGCCCTTTCTGCTTGTGTGCCAGTCTTGACTCCTGGGTGTGCCATCTCTCTCTCTCTCTCTCTCAAATTGTGGGCCATAGAAAGCCTATTAATTTTTTTGCTTGATTTGGGTTCCAAAATCTACCTGAAAAAATCACAACATCAATCAGTGGGAGAAAAATATTGGCCTCTGGGCTTGTCGGCCACTCCTGACTCCTGTGTGTGCCATCTCTCACTCAGTGGGGCATAGAAAGCCTTTTTTTATTTTTTTTTATTTGGTTTCTAAATTGTCATTGAAAAAAACATTTTATTTTATTTGGTTTCTAAATTATTCCTAAAAAATCATTTTATTTTATTTTGTTTATAAAGTCTCCCTGAAAAAAAAAAAAAATAGGTGGGAGATTAATATTGCCCTTTCTGCTTGTGTGCCAGTCTTGACTCCTGGGTGTGCCATCTCTCTCTCTCTCTCTCTCTCTCTCTCAAATTGTGGGCCATAGAAAGCCTATTAATTTTTTTGCTTGATTTGGGTTCCAAAATCTACCTGAAAAAATCACAACATCAATCAGTGGGAGAAAAATATTGGCCTCTGGGCTTGTGTGCCACTCCTGACTCCTGTGTGTGCCATCTCTCAGTCAGTGGGCCATAGAAAGCCTATTAATTTTTTTGCTTGATTTGGGTTCTAAAATCTACCTGAAAAAATCACTACATCAATCAGTGGGAGAAAAATATTGGCCTCTGGGCTTGTGTGCCACTCCTGACTCCTGTGTGTGCCATCTCTCACTCAGTGGGCCATAGAAAGCCTATTTATTTATTTTTTTGGTTTCTAAATTGTCCCTGAAAAATCATTTTATTTTATTTGGTTTCTAAATTCTTCCTGAAAAAATCATTTTATTTTATTTTGTTTATAAAGTCTCCCTGAAAAAAAAAAAAAAAAAACAGTGGGAGATTAATATTGACATTTGTGCTTGAGTGACAGTCCTGCGTGTGTGGCATCTCTGTGATTTGGTGCCACAGAAAACAGAGTGTGTAACATTGTGCCTGATTTTCCTTGTGGTCTCACCAACCTGTAAAGGGATATTGAAATCAAACTGAAGTTATAGCTCACCGTGTAAGTTGTTTGACAGCAACAAATAAAGTTACTTTGGTTAAGTTTTTAAAACAATGAGGAAGTCTGGTGCAAGAGGTCGTGGCCGTGGGCGTTCATTGTCAGCTGGTAATGATGGTAGTGGTAGTGGAGCATCAGGTGGTCGTGGGAAAAAAATATTCCACCTAAGTCTGGAGCTGTGGAGCCAGGTTCGTCGTCTGGCTACACAAGGCCTCGAACGCTCTCTTTTCTGGGAGTAGGAAAACCGCTTTTAAAGCCGGAGCAGCAACTGCAAGTTTTGGCTTACCTTGCAGACTCAGCCTCTAGCTCTTTTGCCTCCTCTTCTGAAACTGGTAAATGTAAAAGCAGCGCGTCGTTTGTGGATGTTCACGGTCAGGGACAAGTCGCTTCCTTGTCCTCTTCAGCAAAAACAACAACAAGAGAGAAGGATGCAGCAGGCGACACAACGGGTTACTCCATGGAGCTCTTTACACATACCGTCCCTGGCTTAGAAAGTGAAACAGTTAACAGGCCATGCCCATTACAAGTAGATTCTGACATGGAGTGCACTGATGCACAGCCACAGCCAGACTATTATGCTGGTCCTTTGACTCAGACCACAACATTGCCCTCTCAGGGTACTGATCCACAATCAGACCCTGATGAGACTATGTTGCCCCATCACGAACGCTATACCACCGACCGACACGGTGACACAGACGAAGTTGCACACGAGGTAGAAGAGGAGGTAATAGATGACCCTGTTGTTGACCCCGATTGGCAGCCATTGGGGGAACAGGGTGCAGGCGGCAGTAGTTCTGAAGCGGAGGAGGAGGGGCCGCAGCAGGCATCAACATCGCAACAGGTTCCATCTGCCGGGCCCGTATCTGGCCCAAAACGCGTGGCAAAGCAAAAAACTGTTGGAGGACAGCGTGTCCATCCGGTTAAAGCTCAGTCTGCAATTCCTGAAAAGGGATCCGATGCTAGGAAGAGTGCAGTCTGGCATTTTTTTAAACAACATCCAATTGATCAGCGCAAAGTCATCTGTCAAAAATGTTCAACTAGCTTAAGCAGAGGTCAGAATCTGAAAAGTCTCAATACAAGTTGCATGCATAGACATTTAACCACCATGCATTTGCAAGCCTGGACTAACTACCAAACATCCCTTAAGGTTGTAGCACCCTCGGCCAATGAAGCTAGTCAGCAACGCAACATCCCTTCCGTCACTGTAAGGCCACCATTTTCCGCACCACCGGCAGTATCTGTGCAGGTTTCTTTGCCAGCCCAAAGCAGTCAGGGTCAGGGAATCACCAGTTTTGTAGGAGGAAATACTGCATCTAGGGCACCGGCGGAAACAATACCGTCTCCAACAGTCTCTCAGTCTGCCATGGCCACCGGCACACCCGCTAGTTCCACGATCTCCAGCTCTCCAGTCCAGCTCACCCTACATGAGACTCTGGTTAGAAAAAGGAAGTACTTATCCTCGCATCCGCGTACACAGGGTTTGAACGCCCACATAGCTAGACTAATCTCGTTAGAGATGATGCCCTACCGGTTAGTTGAAAGCGAAGCTTTCAAAGCACTGATGGAGTACGCTGAACCACGCTACGAGCTACCCAGTCGACACTTTTTTTCCAGAAAAGCCATCCCAGCCCTGCACCAGCATGTTAAACACTCAGGCAATCTGTGAGTACAAAGGTGCACCTGACTACAGATGCATGGATCAGTAGGCATGGCCAGGGACGTTACGTGTTCATCACGGCACACTGGGTGAATGTGGTGGATGCAGGGTCCACAGGGGACATCAATTTCGGGATAGTTGTGCCTAGCCCACGGTCTAGGAAACAGTTGGCTGTAGGCGTTCGCACCCCCTCCTCCTCTTCCTCGTCCTCCTGCAGAAGCGAGAGCTCTTCCACAGACCGCAGTCACCAAACCACTACATCGTCAGCTGTCACTGTTGCACACCATTTGTCCCATTATGGGGCAGCTACTGGCAAGCGTCAGCAGGCTGTATTGGCTATGAAGTGTTTGGGCGACAACAGACACACCGCGGAAGTTCTGTCCGAGTTCTTGCAGGAAGAAACGCAGTCGTGGCTGGGCACAGTAGATCTTGAGGCAGGCAAGGTAGTGAGTGATAATGGAAGGAATTTCATGGCTGCCATCTCCCTTTCCCAACTGAAACACATTCCTTACCTGGCTCACACCTTAAACCTGGTGGTGCAGTGCTTATTGAAAACTTATCCTGGTTTCTCCGACCTGCTCCTCAAAGTGCGTGGACTTTGCTCACATATCCGCCGTTCGCCTGTACACTCCAGCCGTATGCAGACCTATCAGCGGTCTTTGAACCTTCCCCAGCATCGCCTAATCATAGACGTTGCAACAAGGTGGAACTCAACACTGCACATGCTCCAGAGACTGTGCGAACAGAGGCGGGCTGTTATGTTTTTGTGGGAGGATACACATACACGGGCAGGCAGTAGGATGGCAGACATGGAGTTGTCGGGTGTGCAGTGGTCGAAGATACAAGACATGTGTCAAGTCCTTCAGTGTTTTGAGGAATGCACACGGCTGGTTAGTGCAGACAACGCCATAATAAGCATGAGCATCCCCCTAATGCGTCTACTGATGCAAAGTTTGACGCACATAAAGGATCAGGCGTCTGCACCAGAGGAAGAGGAAAGCCTTGATGACAGTCAGCCATTGTCTGGTCAGGGCAGTGTACAGGACGAGGTAGCGGGCGAAGAGGAGGTGGAGGACGAGGAGGATGATGGGGATGAGTATATTTTTAATGAGGAAGCTTTCCCGGGGGCACTGGAAATTGGTGGCGTGGCAAGGCCGGGTTCTGGTTTTTTGAGGGACACAAGTGACGTAGATTTGCCTGCAACTGCACCTCAACCAAGCACAACCGCAGATTTGACAACTGGAACTTTGGCCCACATGGCGGATTATGCCTTGCGTATCCTCAAAAGGGACACACGCATTACTAAAATGATGAACGATGACGATTACTGGTTGGCCTGCCTCCTTGATCCTCGCTATAAAGGCAAATTGCAAAATATTATGCCACATGAGAACTTGGAACTAATATTAGCAACAAAACAATCAACTCTTGTTGACCGTTTGCTTCAGGCATTCCCAGCACACAGCGCCCGTGATCGTTCTCACACGAGCTCCAGGGGGCAGCAGACCAGGAGTGTTAGGGGTGCACACATCAGAAGTGGCGTTGGACAGAGGGGTTTTCTGACCAGGTTGTGGAGTGATTTTGCTATGACCGCAGACAGGACAGGTACTGCTGCATCAATTGAAAGTGACAGGAAACAACATTTGTCCAGTATGGTTACAAACTATTTTTCATCCCTTATCGATGTTCTCCCTCAACCGTCATTCCCATTTAATTACTGGGCATCAAAATTAGACACCTGGCCAGAATTGGCTGAATATGCATTGCAGGAGCTTGCTTGCCCGGCAGCTAGTGTCCTATCAGAAAGAGTATTCAGTGCTGCAGGTTCAATATTAACCGAAAAAAGGACTCGTCTGGCTACACAAAATGTTGATGATCTAACATTCATTAAAATGAACCACAACTGGATTTCGAATTCTTTTGCCCCACCTTGCCCGGGCGACACCTAGCTTTCCTATGAAAAGCTCTTGCCTGTGGACTACTGTGAATGACTTTTCAAATGTCTTAATTTGCAGCAGCTGATTGTCCAGCATACGACATGTTTACACCTCCCTAAATGGCCAAACTCCCCACACGGGGCCGTGGTATCGCGACTTGGCGCAAGCACCCGTGAGAGTGCTGTTTGTCTGAAGAGGTGGGTGTGCCCGCTTTTGGTCGACAGCACTGCCACTGGGTCCCTCATAGTACAATAAACTGTCTCTGGCGGTGGTGGTGCGCACCCAACGTCAGACACACTGTTGTAACATGAGGGGCCCTGGGCCTGTACCGCCGTCCACAAGAGAGTTCACCCACCCCCAGGTCAAACATTGCTCTGCCACTTCCACAATTATCTCTCACACTTCCACCAATGTTTAGACTATGCGCTGACATCCTTCCATTCCTGCCACTGACAATACCATTGTGTTGACATGTATAATGGTACTTAACATAGTCAGGGGCAGTGTCCTCTATTTACCAAAGTAAAAACTTTGCGCCAAATTAGTAGGTCAGAAACAACGCAGAGGATCCCACCCCTGTACCTAAAGATTGCACCCTTTAGTGTTTTCGCTGGATTTTAATGTGAGACATTCACATTTATGTATTGTTTTGGACTACTAACTGGCAGACACTCATTACAATCATCCTCCGCTGACCAGGCCACTGCTGGCCGTGTTCACCTGGAACCAATTTAAAATTGCCTACAGCCATATGTTATTATGTTAGGCCTTTGATGCCTGTCTGCGGTCACTTCTTCCACTAGGCCTCCACTGACCACACCACTGCTGCCCGTGTTCCCCTGGAACCAATTTAAAATTGCCTACAGCCAGCCCAATTTTTTTATGTTAGGCCTTCGAAGCCTGTCTGCGGTCCGTTCTTTCTACTACTACTACACTGACCAGGCCACTGCTGCCCGTGTTCCCCTGGAACCAATTTAAAATTGCCTACAGCCATCTGTTATTATGTTAGGCCTTCGATGCCTGTCTGCGGTCACTCCTTCCACTAGGCCTCCACTGACCAGACCACTGCTGCCCGTGTTCCCCTGGAACCAATTTAAAATTGCCTACAGCCAGCCCAATTTTTTTATGTTAGGCCTTCGAAGCCTGTCTGCGGTCCGTTCTTTCTACTACTACTACACTGACCAGGCCACTGCTGCCCGTGTTCCCCCGGAACCAATTTAAAATTGCCTACAGCCATCTGTTATTATGTTAGGCCTTCGATGCCTGTCTGCGGTCACTCCTTCCACTAGGCCTCCACTGACCACACCACTGCTGCGCGTGTACCCCTGGAACCAATTTAAAATTGCCTACAGCCAACCCAATTTTTTTATGTTAGGCCTTCGAAGCCTGTCTGCGGTCCGTTCTTTCTACTACTACTACACTGACCAGGCCACTGCTGCCCGTGTTCCCCTGGAACCAATTTAAAACTGCCTACAGCCATCTGTTATTATGTTAGGCCTTCGATGCCTGTCTGCGGTCACTCCTTCCACTAGGCCTCCACTGACCAGACCACTGCTGCCCGTGTTCCCCTGGAACCAATTTAAAATTGCCTACAGCCAGCCCAATTTTTTTATGTTAGGCCTTCGAAGCCTGTCTGCGGTCCGTTCTTTCTACTACTACTACACTGACCAGGCCACTGCTGCCCGTGTTCCCCTGGAACCAATTTAAAATTGCCTACAGCCATCTGTTATTATGTTAGGCCTTCGATGCCTGTCTGCGGTCACTCCTTCCACTAGGCCTCCACTGACCAGACCACTGCTGCCCGTGTTCCCCTGGAACCAATTTAAAATTGCCTACAGCCAGCCCAATTTTTTTATGTTAGGCCTTCGAAGCCTGTCTGCGGTCCGTTCTTTCTACTACTACTACACTGACCAGGCCACTGCTGCCCGTGTTCCCCGGAACCAATTTAAAATTGCCTACAGCCATCTGTTATTATGTTAGGCCTTCGATGCCTGTCTGCGGTCACTCCTTCCACTAGGCCTCCACTGACCAGACCACTGCTGCCCGTGTTCCCCTGGAACCAATTTAAAATTGCCTACAGCCAGCCCAATTTTTTTATGGTAGGCCTTCGAAGCCTGTCTGCGGTCCGTTCTTTCAACTACTACTACACTGACCAGGCCACTGCTGCCCGTGTTCCCCTGGAACCAATTTAAAATTGCCTACAGCCATCTGTTATTATGTTAGGCCTTCGATGCCTGTCTGCGGTCACTCCTTCCACTAGGCCTCCACTGACCAGACCACTGCTGCCCGTGTTCCCCTGGAACCAATTTAAAATTGCCTACAGCCAGCCCAATTTTTTTATGTTAGGCCTTCGAAGCCTGTCTGCGGTCCGTTCTTTCTACTACTACTACACTGACCAGGCCACTGCTGCCCGTGTTCCCCTGGAACCAATTTAAAATTGCCTACAGCCATCTGTTATTATGTTAGGCCTTCGATGCCTGTCTGCAGTCACTCCTTCCACTAGGCCTCCACTGACCACACCACTGCTGCCCGTGTACCCCTGGAACCAATTTAAAATTGCCTACAGCCAGCCCAATTTTTTTATGTTAGGCCTTCGAAGCCTGTCTGCGGTCTGTTCTTTCAACTACTACTACACTGACCAGGCCACTGCTGCCTGTGGACCCCTGGAACCTATTTTTAATTGCATAGAGCATCCTTATTTTAATAGTAGGCGTACAAAGTCTGTCTGGGGTCCACTATTGAAATTGTCCTCCACTGCCCAGAGAAATGCTGCCTGTGTACCCCTGTAACTTTTTTAAGCTGCAGTGAGCCACATTTTTGGTTTAAGGCCTACTACCTGTGTCTGTCTGCGCCACTCAATTCAGCTGTGTTCCTTTGAAAAAAGCTGAGCGTCAATAGTCTTGTTTTCAGCCTCTAGGAATTTTAAAACTGCATTGGGGGTACAACTTTGGTAGGGCCTACTAACGGTGTCTGCCGCCCCAAGGTGTGCCCCAGGTTTCGTCCACATTGCTTCGGTCTTCCGACTCTCGTTTAGTAAATGTAGAAAACTACACTGCATTAGGCCTACAAATTGGGTATGGGGTGTAGAGAGATGGTGTGTTCCACTCCAAGGTGTTCCCCAGGTTTCCTCTCCATTGCTTCGATCTTCATACTCTCGTTTAGTAGATGTTGGAAACTACGCTGCATTAGGCCTACAAATTGGGTATGGGGTGTAGAGAGATGGTGTGTGGCACTCCAAGGTGTTCCCCAGGTTTCCTCTCCATTGCTTCGATCTTCATGCTCTCGTTTAGTAGTTGTTGGAAACTACACTGCATTAGGCCTACAAAATGGGTATGGGGTGTAGAGAGATGGTGTGTTCCACTCCAAGGTGTTCCCCAGGTTTCCTCTCCATTGCTTCGATCTTCATGCTCTCGTTTAGTAGTTGTTGGAAACTACGCTGCATTAGGCCTACAAATTGGGTATGGGGTGTAGAGAGATGGTGTGTTACACTCCAAGGTGTTCCCCAGGTTTCGTCCACATTGCTTCGGTCTTCCGACTCTCGTTTAGTAGTTGTAGAAAACTACACTGCATTAGGCCTACAAATTGGGTATGGGGTGTAGAGAGATGGTGTGTTACACTCCAAGGTGTTCTCCAGGTTGCCTTTCCTGAGCTTCTATCTTCAGGCTCTCGTTTAGTAGTTGTTGGGAACTACACTGCATTAGGCCTACAAAATGGGTATGGGGTGTAGAGAGATGGTGTGTTGCACTCCAAGGTGTTCCCCAGGTTTCCTCTCCATTGCTTCGATCTTCATGCTCTCGTTTAGTAGTTGTTGGAAACTACACTGCATTAGGCCTACAAAATGGGTATGGGGTGTAGAGAGATGGTGTGTTCCACTCCAAGGTGTTCCCCAGGTTTCCTCTCCATTTCTTCGATCTTCATGCTCTCGTTTAGTAGTTGTTGGAAACTACACTGCATTAGGCCTACAAAATGGGTATGGGGTGTAGAGAGATGGTGTGTTCCACTCCAAGGTGTTCCCAAGGTTTCCTCTCCATTGCTTCGATCTTCATGCTCTCGTTTAGTAGTTGTTGGAAACTACACTGCATTAGGCCTACAAAATGGGTATGGGGTGTAGAGAGATGGTGTGTTCCACTCCAAGGTATTCCCCAGGTTTCCTCTCCATTGCTTCGATCTTCATGCTCTCGTTTAGTAGTTGTTGGAAACTACGCTGCATTAGGCCTACAAATTGGGTATGGGGTGTAGAGAGATGGTGTGTTGCACTCTAAGGTGTTCCCCAGGTTTCCTCTCCACTGCTTCGATCTTCATGCTCTCGTTTAGTAGTTGTTGGAAACTACGCTGCATTAGGCCTACAAATTGGGTATGGGGTGTAGAGAGATGGTGTGTTGCACTCCAAGGTGTTCCCCAGGTTTCCTCTCCATTGCTTCGATCTTCATGCTCTCGTTTAGTAGTTGTTGGAAACTACACTGCATTAGGCCTACAAAATGGGTATGGGGTGTAGAGAGATGGTGTGTTCCACTCCAAGGTGTTCCCAAGGTTTCCTCTCCATTGCTTCGATCTTCATGCTCTCGTTTAGTAGTTGTTGGAAACTACACTGCAATAGGCCTACAAAATGGGTATGGGGTGTAGAGAGATGGTGTGTTCCACTCCAAGGTGTTCCCCAGGTTTCCTCTCCATTGCTTCGATCTTCATGCTCTCGTTTAGTAGTTGTTGGAAACTACGCTGCATTAGGCCTACAAATTGGGTATGGGGTGTAGAGAGATGGTGTGTTGCACTCCAAGGTGTTCCCCAGGTTTCCTCTCCATTGCTTCGATCTTCATGCTCTCGTTTAGTAGTTGTTGGAAACTACGCTGCATTAGACCTACAAATTGGGTATGGGGTGTAGAGAGATGGTGTGTTGCACTCCAAGGTGTTCCCCAGGTTTCCTCTCCATTGCTTCGATCTTCATGCTCTGGTTTAGTAGTTGTTGGAAACTACACTGCATTAGGCCTACAAAATGGGTATGGGGTGTAGAGAGATGGTGTGTTCCACTCCAAGGTGTTCCCAAGGTTTCCTCTCCATTGCTTCGATCTTCATGCTCTCGTTTAGTAGTTGGAAACTACACTGCATTAGGCCTACAAAATGGGTATGGGGTGTAGAGAGATGGTGTGTTGCACTCCAAGGTGTTCCCCAGGTTTCCTCTCCATTGTTTCGATCTTCATGCTCTCGTTTAGTAGTTGTTGGAAACTACACTGCATTAGGCCTACAAATTGGTTATGGGGTGTAGAGAGATGGTGTGTTGCACTCCAAGGTGTTCCCCAGGTTTCCTCTCCATTGCTTCGATCTTCATGCTCTCGTTTAGTAGTTGTTGGAAACTACAATGCATTAGGCCTACAAATTGGGTATGGGGTGTAGAGAGATGGTGTGTTACACTCCAAGGTGTTCCCCAGGTTTCGTCCACATTGCTTCGGTCTTCCGACTCTCGTTTAGTAGTTGTAGAAAACTACACTGCATTAGGCCTGCAAATTGGGTATGGGGTGTAGAGAGATGGTGTGTTGCACTCCAAGGTGTTCCCCAGGTTTCCTCTCCATTGCTTCGATCTTCATGCTCTTGTTTCGTAGTTGTTGGAAACTACACTGCATTAGGCCTACAAAATGGGTATGGGGTGTAGAGAGATGGTGTGTTGCACTCCAAGGTGTTCCCCAGGTTTCCTCTCCATTGCTTCGATCTTCATGCTCTCGTTTAGTAGTTGTTGGAAACTACACTGCATTAGGCCTACAAATTGGGTATGGGGTGTAGAGAGATGGTGTGTTACACTCCAAGGTGTTCCCCAGGTTTCGTCCACATTGCTTCGGTCTTCCGACTCTCGTTTAGTAGTTGTAGAAAACTACACTGCATTAGGCCTACAAATTGGGTATGGGGTGTAGAGAGATGGTGTGTTCCACTCCAAGGTGTTCCCCAGGTTTCCTCGCCATTGCTTCGATCTTAATGCTCTCGTTTAGTAGTTGTTGGAAACTACACTGCATTAGGCCTACAAATTGGGTATGGGGTGTAGAGACGGTGTGTTCCACTCCAAGGTGTTCTCCAGGTTGCCTTTCCTGAGCTTCTATCTTCAGGCTCTCGTTTAGTAGTTGTTGGAAACTACACTGCATTAGGCCTACGAAATGGGTATGGGGTGTAGAGAGATGGTGTGTTCCACTCCAAGGTGTTCCCCAGGTTTCCTCGCCACTGCTTCGATCTTAATGCTTTCGTTTAGTAGTTGTTGGAAACTACACTGCATTTGGCCTACAAATTGGGTATGGGGTGTAGAGACGTTGTGTTCCACTCCAAGGTGTTCTCCAGGTTGCCTTTCCTGAGCTTCTATCTTCAGGCTCTTGTTATTTTGTTTATAAAGTCTCCCTGAAAAAAAAAAAAAAAAAAAAACAGTGGGAGATTAATATTGACATTTGTGCTTGAGTGACAGTCCTGCGTGTGTGGCATCTCTGTGATTTGGTGCCACAGAAAACAGAGTGTGTAACATTGTGCCTGATTTTCCTTGTGGTCTCACCAACCTGTAAAGGGATATTGAAATCAAACTGAAGTTATAGCTCACCGTGTAAGTTGTTTGACAGCAACAAATAAAGTTACTTTGGTTAAGTTTTTAAAACAATGAGGAAGTCTGGTGCAAGAGGTCGTGGCCGTGGGCGTTCATTGTCAGCTGGTAATGATGGTAGTGGTAGTGGAGCATCAGGTGGTCGTGGGAAAAAAATATTCCACCTAAGTCTGGAGCTGTGGAGCCAGGTTCGTCGTCTGGCTACACAAGGCCTCGAACGCTCTCTTTTCTGGGAGTAGGAAAACCGCTTTTAAAGCCGGAGCAGCAACAGCAAGTTTTGGCTTACCTTGCAGACTCAGCCTCTAGCTCTTTTGCCTCCTCTTCTGAAACTGGTAAATGTAAAAGCAGCGCGTCGTTTGTGGATGTTCACGGTCAGGGACAAGTCGCTTCCTTGTCCTCTTCAGCAAAAACAACAACAAGAGAGAAGGATGCAGCAGGCGACACAACGGGTTACTCCATGGAGCTCTTTACACATACCGTCCCTGGCTTAGAAAGTGAAACAGTTAACAGGCCATGCCCATTACAAGTAGATTCTGACATGGAGTGCACTGATGCACAGCCACAGCCAGACTATTATGCTGGTCCTTTGACTCAGACCACAACATTGCCCTCTCAGGGTACTGATCCACAATCAGACCCTGATGAGACTATGTTGCCCCATCACGAACGCTATACCACCGACCGACACGGTGACACAGACGAAGTTGCACACGAGGTAGAAGAGGAGGTAATAGATGACCCTGTTGTTGACCCCGATTGGCAGCCATTGGGGGAACAGGGTGCAGGCGGCAGTAGTTCTGAAGCGGAGGAGGAGGGGCCGCAGCAGGCATCAACATCGCAACAGGTTCCATCTGCCGGGCCCGTATCTGGCCCAAAACGCGTGGCAAAGCAAAAAACTGTTGGAGGACAGCGTGTCCATCCGGTTAAAGCTCAGTCTGCAATTCCTGAAAAGGGATCCGATGCTAGGAAGAGTGCAGTCTGGCATTTTTTTAAACAACATCCAATTGATCAGCGCAAAGTCATCTGTCAAAAATGTTCAACTAGCTTAAGCAGAGGTCAGAATCTGAAAAGTCTCAATACAAGTTGCATGCATAGACATTTAACCACCATGCATTTGCAAGCCTGGACTAACTACCAAACATCCCTTAAGGTTGTAGCACCCTCGGCCAATGAAGCTAGTCAGCAACGCAACATCCCTTCCGTCACTGTAAGGCCACCATTTTCCGCACCACCGGCAGTATCTGTGCAGGTTTCTTTGCCAGCCCAAAGCAGTCAGGGTCAGGGAATCACCAGTTTTGTAGGAGGAAATACTGCATCTAGGGCACCGGCGGAAACAATACCGTCTCCAACAGTCTCTCAGTCTGCCATGGCCACCGGCACACCCGCTAGTTCCACGATCTCCAGCTCTCCAGTCCAGCTCACCCTACATGAGACTCTGGTTAGAAAAAGGAAGTACTTATCCTCGCATCCGCGTACACAGGGTTTGAACGCCCACATAGCTAGACTAATCTCGTTAGAGATGATGCCCTACCGGTTAGTTGAAAGCGAAGCTTTCAAAGCACTGATGGAGTACGCTGAACCACGCTACGAGCTACCCAGTCGACACTTTTTTTCCAGAAAAGCCATCCCAGCCCTGCACCAGCATGTTAAACAGCGCATCGTCCATGCACTCAGGCAATCTGTGAGTACAAAGGTGCACCTGACTACAGATGCATGGACCAGTAGGCATGGCCAGGGACGTTACGTGTTCATCACGGCACACTGGGTGAATGTGGTGGATGCAGGGTCCACAGGGGACATCAATTTCGGGATAGTTGTGCCTAGCCCACGGTCTAGGAAACAGTTGGCTGTAGGCGTTCGCACCCCCTCCTCCTCTTCCTCGTCCTCCTGCAGAAGCGAGAGCTCTTCCACAGACCGCAGTCGCCAAACCACTACATCGTCAGCTGTCACTGTTGCACACCATTTGTCCCATTATGGGGCAGCTACTGGCAAGCGTCAGCAGGCTGTATTGGCTATGAAGTGTTTGGGCGACAACAGACACACCGCGGAAGTTCTGTCCGAGTTCTTGCAGGAAGAAACGCAGTCGTGGCTGGGCACAGTAGATCTTGAGGCAGGCAAGGTAGTGAGTGATAATGGAAGGAATTTCATGGCTGCCATCTCCCTTTCCCAACTGAAACACATTCCTTACCTGGCTCACACCTTAAACCTGGTGGTGCAGTGCTTATTGAAAACTTATCCTGGTTTCTCCGACCTGCTCCTCAAAGTGCGTGGACTTTGCTCACATATCCGCCGTTCGCCTGTACACTCCAGCCGTATGCAGACCTATCAGCGGTCTTTGAACCTTCCCCAGCATCGCCTAATCATAGACGTTGCAACAAGGTGGAACTCAACACTGCACATGCTCCAGAGACTGTGCGAACAGAGGCGGGCTGTTATGTTTTTGTGGGAGGATACACATACACGGGCAGGCAGTAGGATGGCAGACATGGAGTTGTCGGGTGTGCAGTGGTCGAAGATACAAGACATGTGTCAAGTCCTTCAGTGTTTTGAGGAATGCACACGGCTGGTTAGTGCAGACAACGCCATAATAAGCATGAGCATCCCCCTAATGCGTCTACTGATGCAAAGCTTGACGCACATAAAGGATCAGGCGTCTGCACCAGAGGAAGAGGAAAGCCTTGATGACAGTCAGCCATTGTCTGGTCAGGGCAGTGTACAGGACGAGGTAGCGGGCGAAGAGGAGGTGGAGGACGAGGAGGATGATGGGGATGAGTATATTTTTAATGAGGAAGCTTTCCCGGGGGCACTGGAAATTGGTGGCGTGGCAAGGCCGGGTTCTGGTTTTTTGAGGGACACAAGTGACGTAGATTTGCCTGCAACTGCACCTCAACCAAGCACAACCGCAGATTTGACAACTGGAACTTTGGCCCACATGGCGGATTATGCCTTGCGTATCCTCAAAAGGGACACACGCATTACTAAAATGATGAACGATGACGATTACTGGTTGGCCTGCCTCCTTGATCCTCGCTATAAAGGCAAATTGCAAAATATTATGCCACATGAGAACTTGGAACTAATATTAGCAACAAAACAATCAACTCTTGTTGACCGTTTGCTTCAGGCATTCCCAGCACACAGCGCCCGTGATCGTTCTCACACGAGCTCCAGGGGGCAGCAGACCAGGAGTGTTAGGGGTGCACACATCAGAAGTGGCGTTGGACAGAGGGGTTTTCTGACCAGGTTGTGGAGTGATTTTGCTATGACCGCAGACAGGACAGGTACTGCTGCATCAATTGAAAGTGACAGGAAACAACATTTGTCCAGTATGGTTACAAACTATTTTTCATCCCTTATCGATGTTCTCCCTCAACCGTCATTCCCATTTAATTACTGGGCATCAAAATTAGACACCTGGCCAGAATTGGCTGAATATGCATTGCAGGAGCTTGCTTGCCCGGCAGCTAGTGTCCTATCAGAAAGAGTATTCAGTGCTGCAGGTTCAATATTAACCGAAAAAAGGACTCGTCTGGCTACACAAAATGTTGATGATCTAACATTCATTAAAATGAACCACAACTGGATTTCGAATTCTTTTGCCCCACCTTGCCCGGGCGACACCTAGCTTTCCTATGAAAAGCTCTTGCCTGTGGACTACTGTGAATGACTTTTCAAATGTCTTAATTTGCAGCAGCTGATTGTCCAGCATACGACATGTTTACACCTCCCTAAATGGCCAAACTCCCCACACGGGGCCGTGGTATCGCGACTTGGCGCAAGCACCCGTGAGAGTGCTGTTTGTCTGAAGAGGTGGGTGTGCCCGCTTTTGGTCGACAGCACTGCCACTGGGTCCCTCATAGTACAATAAACTGTCTCTGGCGGTGGTGGTGCGCACCCAACGTCAGACACACTGTTGTAACATGAGGGGCCCTGGGCCTGTACCGCCGTCCACAAGAGAGTTCACCCACCCCCAGGTCAAACATTGCTCTGCCACTTCCACAATTATCTCTCACACTTCCACCAATGTTTAGACTATGCGCTGACATCCTTCCATTCCTGCCACTGACAATACCATTGTGTTGACATGTATAATGGTACTTAACATAGTCAGGGGCAGTGTCCTCTATTTACCAAAGTAAAAACTTTGCGCCAAATTAGTAGGTCAGAAACAACGCAGAGGATCCCACCCCTGTACCTAAAGATTGCACCCTTTAGTGTTTTCGCTGGATTTTAATGTGAGACATTCACATTTATGTATTGTTTTGGACTACTAACTGGCAGACACTCATTACAATCATCCTCCGCTGACCAGGCCACTGCTGGCCGTGTTCACCTGGAACCAATTTAAAATTGCCTACAGCCATATGTTATTATGTTAGGCCTTTGATGCCTGTCTGCGGTCACTTCTTCCACTAGGCCTCCACTGACCACACCACTGCTGCCCGTGTTCCCCTGGAACCAATTTAAAATTGCCTACAGCCAGCCCAATTTTTTTATGTTAGGCCTTCGAAGCCTGTCTGCGGTCCGTTCTTTCTACTACTACTACACTGACCAGGCCACTGCTGCCCGTGTTCCCCTGGAACCAATTTAAAATTGCCTACAGCCATCTGTTATTATGTTAGGCCTTCGATGCCTGTCTGCGGTCACTCCTTCCACTAGGCCTCCACTGACCAGACCACTGCTGCCCGTGTTCCCCTGGAACCAATTTAAAATTGCCTACAGCCAGCCCAATTTTTTTATGTTAGGCCTTCGAAGCCTGTCTGCGGTCCGTTCTTTCTACTACTACTACACTGACCAGGCCACTGCTGCCCGTGTTCCCCCGGAACCAATTTAAAATTGCCTACAGCCATCTGTTATTATGTTAGGCCTTCGATGCCTGTCTGCGGTCACTCCTTCCACTAGGCCTCCACTGACCACACCACTGCTGCCCGTGTACCCCTGGAACCAATTTAAAATTGCCTACAGCCAACCCAATTTTTTTATGTTAGGCCTTCGAAGCCTGTCTGCGGTCCGTTCTTTCTACTACTACTACACTGACCAGGCCACTGCTGCCCGTGTTCCCCTGGAACCAATTTAAAATTGCCTACAGCCTTCTGTTATTATGTTAGGCCTTCGATGCCTGTCTGCGGTCACTCCTTCCACTAGGCCTACACTGACCACACCACTGCTGCCCGTGTACCCCTGGAACCAATTTAAAATTGCCTACAGCCAACCCAATTTTTTTATGTTAGGCCTTCGAAGCCTGTCTGCGGTCCGTTCTTTTTACTACTACTACACTGACCAGGCCACTGCTGCCCGTGTTCCCCTGGAACCAATTTAAAATTGCCTACAGCCATCTGTTATTATGTTAGGCCTTCGATGCCTGTCTGCGGTCACTCCTTCCACTAGGCCTCCACTGACCAGACCACTGCTGCCCGTGTTCCCCTGGAACCAATTTAAAATTGCCTACAGCCAGCCCAATTTTTTTATGTTAGGCCTTCGAAGCCTGTCTGCGGTCCGTTCTTTCTACTACTACTACACTGACCAGGCCACTGCTGCCCGTGTTCCCCTGGAACCAATTTAAAATTGCCTACAGCCAGCCCAATTTTTTTATGTTAGGCCTTCGAAGCCTGTCTGCGGTCTGTTCTTTCAACTACTACTACACTGACCAGGCCACTGCTGCCCGTGGACCCCTGGAACCTATTTTTAATTGCATAGAGCATCCTTATTTTAATAGTAGGCGTACAAAGTCTGTCTGCGGTCCACTATTGAAATTGTCCTCCACTGCCCAGAGAAATGCTGCCTGTGTACCCCTGTAACTTTTTTAAGCTGCAGTGAGCCACATTTTTGGTTTAAGGCCTACTACCTGTGTCTGTCTGCGCCACTCAATTCAGCTGTGTTCCTTTGAAAAAAGCTGAGCGTCAATAGTCTTGTTTTCAGCCTCTAGGAATTTTAAAACTGCATTGGGGGTACAACTTTGGTAGGGCCTACTAACGGTGTCTGCCGCCCCAAGGTGTGCCCCAGGTTTCGTCCACATTGCTTCGGTCTTCCGACTCTCGTTTAGTAAATGTAGAAAACTACACTGCATTGGGCCTACAAATTGGGTATGGGGTGTAGAGAGATGGTGTGTTCCACTCCAAGGTGTTCCCCAGGTTTCCTCTCCATTGCTTCGATCTTCATACTCTCGTTTAGTAGATGTTGGAAACTACGCTGCATTAGGCCTACAAATTGGGTATGGGGTGTAGAGAGATGGTGTGTGGCACTCCAAGGTGTTCCCCAGGTTTCCTCTCCATTGCTTCGATCTTCATGCTCTCGTTTAGTAGTTGTTGGAAACTACACTGCATTAGGCCTACAAAATGGGTATGGGGTGTAGAGAGATGGTGTGTTCCACTCCAAGGTGTTCCCCAGGTTTCCTCTCCATTGCTTCGATCTTCATGCTCTCGTTTAGTAGTTGTTGGAAACTACGCTGCATTAGGCCTACAAATTGGGTATGGGGTGTAGAGAGATGGTGTGTTACACTCCAAGGTGTTCCCCAGGTTTCGTCCACATTGCTTCGGTCTTCCGACTCTCGTTTAGTAGTTGTAGAAAACTACACTGCATTAGGCCTACAAATTGGGTATGGGGTGTAGAGAGATGGTGTGTTACACTCCAAGGTGTTCTCCAGGTTGCCTTTCCTGAGCTTCTATCTTCAGGCTCTCGTTTAGTAGTTGTTGGGAACTACACTGCATTAGGCCTACAAAATGGGTATGGGGTGTAGAGAGATGGTGTGTTGCACTCCAAGGTGTTCCCCAGGTTTCCTCTCCATTGCTTCGATCTTCATGCTCTCGTTTAGTAGTTGTTGGAAACTACACTGCATTAGGCCTACAAAATGGGTATGGGGTGTAGAGAGATGGTGTGTTCCACTCCAAGGTGTTCCCCAGGTTTCCTCTCCATTGCTTCGATCTTCATGCTCTCGTTTAGTAGTTGTTGGAAACTACGCTGCATTAGGCCTACAAATTGGGTATGGGGTGTAGAGAGATCGTCTGTTGCACTCCAAGGTGTTCCCCAGGTTTCCTCTCCATTTCTTCGATCTTCATGTTCTCGTTTAGTAGTTGTTGGAAACTACACTGCATTAGGCCTACAAAATGGGTATGGGGTGTAGAGAGATGGTGTGTTCCACTCCAAGGTGTTCCCAAGGTCTCCTCTCCATTGCTTCGATCTTCATGCTCTCGTTTAGTAGTTGTTGGAAACTACACTGCATTAGGCCTACAAAATGGGTATGGGGTGTAGAGAGATGGTGTGTTCCACTCCAAGGTATTCCCCAGGTTTCCTCTCCATTGCTTCGATCTTCATGCTCTCGTTTAGTAGTTGTTGGAAACTACGCTGCATTAGGCCTACAAATTGGGTATGGGGTGTAGAGAGATGGTGTGTTGCACTCTAAGGTGTTCCCCAGGTTTCCTCTCCACTGCTTCGATCTTCATGCTCTCGTTTAGTAGTTGTTGGAAACTACGCTGCATTAGGCCTACAAATTGGGTATGGGGTGTAGAGAGATGGTGTGTTGCACTCCAAGGTGTTCCCCAGGTTTCCTCTCCATTGCTTCGATCTTCATGCTCTCGTTTAGTAGTTGTTGGAAACTACACTGCATTAGGCCTACAAAATGGGTATGGGGTGTAGAGAGATGGTGTGTTCCACTCCAAGGTGTTCCCAAGGTTTCCTCTCCATTGCTTCGATCTTCATGCTCTCGTTTAGTAGTTGTTGGAAACTACACTGCAATAGGCCTACAAAATGGGTATGGGGTGTAGAGAGATGGTGTGTTCCACTCCAAGGTGTTCCCCAGGTTTCCTCTCCATTGCTTCGATCTTCATGCTCTCGTTTAGTAGTTGTTGGAAACTACGCTGCATTAGGCCTACAAATTGGGTATGGGGTGTAGAGAGATGGTGTGTTGCACTCCAAGGTGTTCCCCAGGTTTCCTCTCCATTGCTTCGATCTTCATGCTCTCGTTTAGTAGTTGTTGGAAACTACGCTGCATTAGACCTACAAATTGGGTATGGGGTGTAGAGAGATGGTGTGTTGCACTCCAAGGTGTTCCCCAGGTTTCCTCTCCATTGCATCGATCTTCATGCTCTGGTTTAGTAGTTGTTGGAAACTACACTGCATTAGGCCTACAAAATGGGTATGGGGTGTAGAGAGATGGTGTGTTCCACTCCAAGGTGTTCCCAAGGTTTCCTCTCCATTGCTTCGATCTTCATGCTCTCGTTTAGTAGTTGGAAACTACACTGCATTAGGCCTACAAAATGGGTATGGGGTGTAGAGAGATGGTGTGTTGCACTCCAAGGTGTTCCCCAGGTTTCCTCTCCATTGTTTCGATCTTCATGCTCTCGTTTAGTAGTTGTTGGAAACTACACTGCATTAGGCCTACAAATTGGTTATGGGGTGTAGAGAGATGGTGTGTTGCACTCCAAGGTGTTCCCCAGGTTTCCTCTCCATTGCTTCGATCTTCATGCTCTCGTTTAGTAGTTGTTGGAAACTACAATGCATTAGGCCTACAAATTGGGTATGGGGTGTAGAGAGATGGTGTGTTACACTCCAAGGTGTTCCCCAGGTTTCGTCCACATTGCTTCGGTCTTCCGACTCTCGTTTAGTAGTTGTAGAAAACTACACTGCATTAGGCCTGCAAATTGGGTATGGGGTGTAGAGAGATGGTGTGTTGCACTCCAAGGTGTTCCCCAGGTTTCCTCTCCATTGCTTCGATCTTCATGCTCTTGTTTCGTAGTTGTTGGAAACTACACTGCATTAGGCCTACAAAATGGGTATGGGGTGTAGAGAGATGGTGTGTTGCACTCCAAGGTGTTCCCCAGGTTTCCTCTCCATTGCTTCGATCTTCATGCTCTCGTTTAGTAGTTGTTGGAAACTACACTGCATTAGGCCTACAAATTGGGTATGGGGTGTAGAGAGATGGTGTGTTACACTCCAAGGTGTTCCCCAGGTTTCGTCCACATTGCTTCGGTCTTCCGACTCTCGTTTAGTAGTTGTAGAAAACTACACTGCATTAGGCCTACAAATTGGGTATGGGGTGTAGAGAGATGGTGTGTTCCACTCCAAGGTGTTCCCCAGGTTTCCTCGCCATTGCTTCGATCTTAATGCTCTCGTTTAGTAGTTGTTGGAAACTACACTGCATTAGGCCTACAAATTGGGTATGGGGTGTAGAGACGGTGTGTTCCACTCCAAGGTGTTCTCCAGGTTGCCTTTCCTGAGCTTCTATCTTCAGGCTCTCGTTTAGTAGTTGTTGGAAACTACACTGCATTAGGCCTACGAAATGGGTATGGGGTGTAGAGAGATGGTGTGTTCCACTCCAAGGTGTTCCCCAGGTTTCCTCGCCACTGCTTCGATCTTAATGCTTTCGTTTAGTATTTGTTGGAAACTACACTGCATTTGGCCTACAAATTGGGTATGGGGTGTAGAGACGTTGTGTTCCACTCCAAGGTGTTCTCCAGGTTGCCTTTCCTGAGCTTCTATCTTCAGGCTCTTGTTAAATAGTGGTTAAATGGAACAACTGCATTTGGCGTACTAGTTGGTTTGGGGCACAACAGGAGTGTCTGCCGCTCCTTGCTGTTCTCCTGGTTTCCTGTCCTGAAATTCCATTTTCAGGCTCTCGTTAAGTAGTTGTTAATGTTAGACTGCATTTGGCCTACTAGTTGGGTTGGGGCCTACTATCGGTGTCTGCCACTCCTTGCTGTTCTCCTCCACTGAACAAAGCTGTGCCGCCTGTTTACTACGGTTGCCAATTTTGAACTGCATTTCGACTACTTACTGATTTGGGCCTACTCTCTGTGTCAGCCTCTCATTCCAGTTGTCCTCCACTGCAATGCCCCCTGGTTAGTCCTGTGTTACCAATTTTGAACTGCATTTAGCCCACTTTATTCTTTGGGCCTATATCTGTGTTTCCTCCTCATCCTGCCCATTGCCCAGCCAGTGATAGATGAGTCTGCTGGTACATTGACCCATAACGCAACATTCCCCGTGCACGCTACACAGCAAGATTGTGACCCTGCTGAAAGTCAGGTTCCTCTTCCCGCATACCATACCACCTTACACGGGGACAAAGAGGAAGGTGCAGATGAAAGTTCCTTCATCAGGTTCCTTCATCAGGTGGGGGGAGGAATACTAGTTGGCGACGTCACTGGCACAGGACCTCTCATAGTACGCAAAAGTGTTGCTGCCGGTGGGAGGCGCCCCCGCCGTGCAAACACACCGCTGTACTTTGAGGGGCCCTGTGCCAGTGCCAATGCCAACTAGTGGGCCCCCCCTGCTTGCTCAGGATCACAGCACTTGCAAAGTTTAAATACTTACCTCTCCCTGCTCCACTGCTGTGACGTGTTCCAGATTTCCTGGGCCCACTAATTACTTGAACCAGCAATTTCAAATGCCTTCCAATTATTATAAGGTAAATTACGATTGACAAGCTTCAGTAACAAGAATGGATGTTTTTGCCATTAAAATGGGCAGTGTAGATGTTTTCCTGGCCTCCACTCACTGCCGACTATGCTCCCCCATTGACTTGCATTGGGTTTCGGGTTTCGGGCGATACCTGACTTTTCGCGATAATCGGCCGATTCCACTCGACTCGACTTCTAAGATAGTCGGGTTTCGCGAAACACGGCTCGACTCCAAAAAGGTCAAGGTCGCTCAACCCTAGTAATAATTCTAAACAAATGCCAGTCATAATTATTGTTGGCCTGCCATGTATAATTTGTATTTTCCTTTATGTCTTTAGGTAAACACCACCATAAATAGAATTGTTTGTAAAAAAAATTTTTTTTTGTTTTATTTCAGATTTCTGGCTACCGGAGAGAGCTTATCATCGCTCCACTTTCAGTACCGGCTTGGAATTTCCACCTTGTGTGGAATAGTTGTGGACACCTTCTGGGCTTTGTGGAACGTTCCCCGGGATAAATTTTTCCCTCTACCCACCGCGGAAATGTGGATGGAAATTGCCGAAAAATTCTGGAGTGTGTGGGATTTCCCCAACTGTTTGGGAGCAGTGGATGGAAAGCACATACGCATTATCAAACCCGCCAGAACTGGATTAGAGTACTTCAACTTCAAAAAATATTTTTCTGTATTGCTTCATCGCCGTTGACATTGGATCTTTTTGCCGTGGCAATGACTTACAGACTTTCAAGAACTCTGATATGGGCCGACGTGTGTATGGCAAAATTTTTAATTTTCCCCTGCCACGACCTCTTCCCAACACTCAAGGCCCACCGATGCCATTTGTTATGGTTGGGGATGAGGCCTTTCAGATGTGTGAAAACCTACTGAAGCCATATTCCAGTCGGGACTTGAACCATACTAAAAGGATTTATAACTACAGACTGACCAGGGCCCGAAGAACAGTGGAGTGTACCTTTGGGATTCTTGTCTCAAAATAGCGCATTCTTGCGACAGCCATTAATCTAAAAATGGAGACAGTCGATGAGGTGGTCAAAGCCTGTGTTGTTCTCCACAATTACATAATGGCTAAGCAGTGACCCAACATTGAACTGGATGAACCAGTTGCAAACCCATTGCCAGATTACCAGCATCACCCGCTGCGGTCAACTGTTGAAGTTGGCCACATGCCACGTGTGGCATGGCAAGATAATATTGTATAAAATGTGCTGTTGGGTTTGGGTCTGTACCAGTTATGTTTTAAATGTTACTAATATTTGTTGTTAATAAACTACGTATTTTGGTATCTGTACCAAGTCTCCTATGTATTTCCTCTAAAAACCACT
This sequence comes from Ranitomeya imitator, assembly GCF_032444005.1. NCBI lineage: Eukaryota > Metazoa > Chordata > Amphibia > Anura > Dendrobatidae > Ranitomeya > Ranitomeya imitator. Next base: position 781,268,870 of record NC_091284.1, read on the forward strand.
TATGATGTTAGTGGGATGGTAGTTGACATCATTACATCCTGAATCTCTTCTGCATTTTATCTATTGAACGCGGCCTGAGGAGAAGATGGAGCTATAATACAAAGCAGATCTATACTCACCAGGTCAGGTGTCAGAAATAATGAATTCATGATGCGCAAAACCAAGCCGCATGAATTCACTATTTCTGACACCTGTCCAGGTGAGTATAGATATGCCTTGTATGACCTCCATCGTCTCTTCAGTTTGTGTGAAATAGATTAGACTGAAGTGAAAATGGAGGTTATACAAGGCAGTTCTCTACTCGCCAGGTCAGGTGTCATAAATTATGAGTTTTTTGACACATGACATGTTGAGTATAGTTCTGCTTTGTATTACCTCCATTGTCTCTTCAGTCTGCGTCACATAGATTAGGCCGACTGAAGAGATTATGGAGAAAATACAAGTAATATTATTTTTTTACAACTCATAGCTCCATACCAAACACATAAAGCTGCAGTGTTGTACTTAATAACTACTGGAGCTATGAGTTGGCAACAAAACAAAGTGTACGGCGCAGTGTGTTTATTCGGCGCACGGTGTGTGTTGCCGGCGGCGAAATACACAAATAACCAAACAGTATTGTGGGGAAAAAAACATTAACATTTATTTAAAAACAACAAAAATCCCCAACAAATTAACTGCGCCTGCTTGGGGTAGAGTGACTCAACTGGGGGGGGGGGTGTAGCTGTGAGGCCTAGCTCACTGTGGATGACGCAGTGGTGGCAGGGGCAATTAAAGTACTGGGGTCTGGGAGTTCGGGGATGGGGTTTGATGCATTAGAGGGCAGAGACACACTGGAAGGGAGACAAACCTGACATTACAGACACATTGGGAGGTGGGGGGGAGGGATAGCGATAGTCCGATGTTTCTTTTTTCCTTTTTGGGATCGGCACTGCAGTCTGGGGAGCCTCGGTGGGCTCATTTCTTGTGGCCTGGTCATGGTGGCCGACCTGTCAGGGTCCGTGTGCCACTGCTGCTGCATGGTTGTGGTGGTGGGTAAGGCCATGCCAGGGTCCTGCTGCTGCTGCTGCATCGTGGTGGCAGTGGAGGAGGTCCAAGCAGGAGCAGCAGTTGTCATGGTGGTGGAGGTGGGCTGTCCAACAGCACTCGGCATGGTGGTGGTCCTGTAGTGGTGTCCGGCAGTGCTTGGAATGGTGGTGGCCGTGCAGTGTTATGCAGCAGAGCTCGGCATTGAGGTCAAGCGTGACAGTGTTGGCACAGGTGGAAATGCTACCACTGTCTGCTGAAAATACCGACTCTGCTGCATAGCCTGCACGTAAGCAGCATTGCAGGCCTGCATGACACTAAGCTGGAGATCAGCTGGCCTCTGGAGGTCGGCTTTCACTTGGTAAAGGCTTTTGGTGACCTCCTGGATAAGTGTATTTGGAACGCCCGTCAGAGCTGTGGGGTACTCGGTACCGGGTCCGTTACTTAAAGGGATGTGGCCCATGTTAAAGGCATAGTCTTTAAAGGGGTTTTTGAAATAAAGAAAGATTGTGACGCCACCTGTGGTATTCGGTCAGGGATGACCAACGCTGCTTAAAGGGGTCCTCTGGGGTGATGTTATGGGAGCCAGATGGCATAACTTTCCACAGGTGAAGTAGGTCCCCAGGGCTCCTGGTGAATAGATGGAAGAAGGTGAGTGGTGCAGTAAAGAACGAAGGATGCAGTTGTGCAGTCCTTTTACCTGTTTTACTGATGGTAGCAGGTAGCCACAGTCCAGGGCACCAGATAACAGGTACAGGCAGGGTCCGGCCGGCTTGGAAGCAAGTTCAGAGTCCAGCTTCATCAGGTGGCATTAAAAGCCTTCCTTCTAGCGCTGTGTTGTTATAGTCCCTTACTGCCTATGGCTTTGTAGCAAGGTCCTCTCAGTTATATCTGTCCTTTGTTTAGGTGGGACACAAACCCATATGACAGGTGACTCAAGCCTTTTTACAGGGTCTCTCTTATGACCCGGGTTCTATGTGTCACTGTGTCTCCTAGGCGTTAGGGTGAACAGGTGATGTATAATCCAGCTGTCCTGCCGGTTTCTGCTATGTGTCTTAGGCCGGCTTCACACTTGCGAGTTTTACGGACGTAAGAGCGCAGAAACTACGTCCGTAAAACTCGCAAAAAATACGGCACAATTATTCTCTATGCCTCTGCTCCTATCTGCCGTATTTTACTGATCAGTATTATACGGCTTTCTACGGCCGTACAAAATCGCAGCATGCTGCGTTTGTCACCGTACTGCGCAAGAAATACGCCAATGAAAGTCTATGGAAGCGTGAAAAATACGGATTACACACGGACAAGCAGTGTGACTTGCGAGAAATACGCAGCGCTGTTAGAGAGAAAAGCCGGCAATTCAGTGCGGTGTACAGTAAAATCACACTGACAGCTTACAGTAGAATAGGTAGAATAAATGTGTACACATAGAATAGGTATATATATATATATATATGTCAGTGAGACACATATATGTATATATATTAATATTTATTCCAGCGCTAGACAGCTTGAAAGCCGGTAATTCAATTACCGGCTTTTTCCTTCTCCTTCCTAAAACCCGACATGATATGAGACATGATTACATACAGTAAACCATGTCTTCGCTCCATTTTTTTTGCAGATTCCACACTACTAATGTCAGTAGAGTGTATCTGCAAAATTTGGCCGTTCTAGCTCTTAAAATAAAGGGTTAAATGGCGGAAAAAATTGGCGTGGGCTCCCGCGCAATTTTCTCCGCCAGAGTAGTAAAGCCAGTGACTGAGGGCAGATATTAATAGCCTGGAGAGGGTCCACGGTTATTGGCCCCCCCCTGGCTAAAAACATCTGCCCCCAGCCACCCCAGAAAAGGCACATCTGGAAGATGCGCCTATTCTGGCACTTGGCCACTCTCTTCCCATTCCCGTGTAGCGGTGGGATATGGGGTAATGAAGGGTTAATGCCACCTTGCTATTGTAAGGTGACATTAAGCCTAATTAATAATGGAGAGGCGTCAATTATGACACCTATCCATTATTAATCCAATTGTAGTAAAGGGTTAAATAAAACACAAACACATTATTTAAAATTATTTTAATGAAATAAAAACAATGGTTGTTTGAGTATTTTATTCTACGCCCAATCCAGTCACTGAAGACCCTCGTTCTGTGAAAGAAATAACATAATAAACCAACAATATACTTACCCTCCGCAGATCTGTAACGTCCAACGATGTAAATCCTTCTGAAGGGGTTAAAACATTTTGCAGCAAGGAGCTTTGCTAATGCAATGCTACTCCTCGCTGCAAAACCCCGGGGAATGAGTCTAAATTTAGCTTCATTTGCGGTGAGGCGCCCTCTGCTGGATGTTCATAGATCGTGGGAAATTACCTAGAAAGCCTGGGAGCTTTCTAGGTAATTTCCCACGATCTATGAACATCCAGCAGAGGGCGCCTCACCGCAAATGAAGCTAAATATAGCTCATTGATCTATATTTAGACTCATTCCCCGGGGTTTTGCAGCGAGGAGTAGCATTGCATTAGCAAAGCTCCTTGCTGCAAAATGTTTTAACCCCTTCAGAAGGATTTACATCGTTGGACGTTACAGATCTGCGGAGGGTAAGTATATTGTTGGTTTATTATGTTATTTCTTTCACAGAACGAGGGTCTTCAGTGACTGGATTGGGCGTAGAATAAAATACTCAAACAACCATTGTTTTTATTTCATTAAAATAATTTTAAATAATGTGTTTGTGTTTTATTTAACCCTTTACTACAATTGGATTAATAATGGATAGGTGTCATAATTGACGCCTCTCCATTATTAATTAGGCTTAATGTCACCTTACAATAGCAAGGTGGCATTAACCCTTCATTACCCCATATCCCACCGCTACACGGGAATGGGAAGAGAGTGGCCAAGTGCCAGAATAGGCGCATCTTCCAGATGTGCCTTTTCTGGGGTGGCTGGGGGCAGATATTTTTAGCCAGGGGGGGCCAATAACCGTGGACCCTCTCCAGGCTATTAATATCTGCCCTCAGTCACTGGCTTTACTACTCTGGCGGAGAAAATTGCGCGGGAGCCCACGCCAATTTTTTCCGCCATTTAACCCTTTATTTTAAGAGCTAGAACGGCCAAATTTTGCAGATACACTCTACTGACATTAGTAGTGTGGAATCTGCAAAAAAAATGGAGAGAAGACATGGTTTACTGTATGTAAACCATGTCTCAAATCATGTCGGGTTTAGGAAGGAGAAAGCAAAAGCCGGTAATTGAATTACCGGCTTTCAAGCTGTATAGCGCTGGAAAAAATATTAATATATATACATATATGTGTCTACTGACATATATATATATATATATATATATAGACAGTATATATATATATTTTTTTCTTTTTGGGACACATGGATCACTTCTATAGCGGTATGTTGGTTTTGCAAGCCTGCGAGAAAACCACGCAGTACGGATGCCATACGGATTACATACGGAGGATGCCATGCGCAAAAAACGCTGACACACCCTGCCTACGGAGGAGCTACGGACCACTATTTTCGGGACATTTCAGCGTATTACGGCCGTAATATACGGACCGTATTTTCATACGCTGAGTGTGAAGCCGGCCTTAGAGTCCAACAAAAGCCTCAGTCTTAAGGCTACCAGTGTCTGCGCTCAATCAGGGATGTAGCCCAGTCCCAGCTATACTCCCCTGTTGTAACTCTCCTGTGCTTCGCTCTCTGGCACGATAGCTAAGAGCTGTTCTTCCTTCCGTATCTCGCTATCTAGGAGCTACAGCACCTCAGCTGTATGGCCCCTCACCCGTCCTTCTGCCTCAAACTGCTCCAGTCTGCTGTCCGGCACCAACTGACTAAATCTTCCCAACTGCCTAGCAACTGCCTAGCAAATAACTCCTCCTACCGACCAAAGAGAGAGCAGTTCACCTGATTTTGGGTGTAGAGCTCCTCCTTCTGGCTTGAAGTCAGAATGGTGTTGTATGTGCTAATTACCTGTCAAGAGGAATCTTCCATCTCTTCCAAGCGTGACATCACTCTCCCCATGAGGAAAGCAATGTCACTGTGACAACCAGGACACTGGGGCATCACATATTCATATGGTTTATGGCACTATCCAGTCGGTCACCCATCGCCTTGAGTCCATCATGAAAGACCGAGCTCAAGTGCAAAAACTCAGGGATGAGTGACCTGTCCGAGGCCCTCTGACGCTGCTGGAAGAGCCCCCCAAAAAAGTGGCAGAGGACTAGGACAGGGGAACACCTGATGGACCAGCTTCCTGGTCTCCAGTCTGTGTTGCAGGCCCACTTGCTGCAGCGCTGCTAGATGGCTGGGACGGGTTCGTGGCTGTTTGATGAAGGACCGCTCCAGAACCAGGGTCAAAAGTGCTGCTCCATGTGATGTGAAAAAAAACCAATAAACATTAGTACCAAACATTTACAATAGTAAAGCGCCAACTCCTATAGAATAGAAAAATACAGATTAGACAATACAACACAACCCATTATACCACAAAAAATACTTACGTTCTCTGGGCAAGGACCGGTCTCAAAAATGCAAGGATGCGGTAATATTTGTGTTTGCGGATCCTTGCTCCAGAACCACTAGGAACCCTGCTCTCTTGACGAAGGTCCTTGTTGAAGCGATCCTTCATCGAACGCCAACGTGTTTTGACTTTAAGCATTGTTGAAAAATATAAAGAATGATTAGACAATGCACTTTTGACCGTGATCACACAACTGTGTGTGATGAGAGAAACTCTCAGGAGTTTCTCTCATCACACACAGTTGTGTGATCCCTGCCAAGGTCACTGCTGCAGCACATCGCATTGCAATACTTACAAAATGCATTTCAGACCCGAGTCGGGGCATTGTCGTAGCCATCCCACATCAATTTAGCCACCTCATTCGCTGGATCGTCACACTGTCCGAGTGCTGCGGAACCCGGGTGTCCCACAATGGGACTCGCTCATGGACGAGGAAGATGTCTATAAGGTCCTCATCCCATTCTGGAACCTAAAAAATAAATAAAGACATTAATGTTGGAGACATTAACATAAGGCAAAGAAAGAAAACAACAGAGACAGAAAACTGGCATGAAAATTCAAAGTCAAGAAAAAAAAAAGGAGTCAAGATGAAAAAGGTAAAGAAAGAGGAAAGTAAAGAGATGAACAGTGGAGAATAGTAAAGTCAGGATACAATAAACAGTCAGCCAGGTATACTTACACGCTGCCGCCTTGCCACCCGAGGGTCTCCACGCTGCTCCTGCTCAGCCTCTGCCACAGTGCAAGAACTGCTCTAAAAAAAGGAAGATATAAATTTGTCACATGTGTAGATTTGACAGAGAATACTTACCAATCTGAAGAGGTGAGTACTCACTTCACTTTCAATTCCACCTTGTGCAGGCCCAAGACATTTCTCCTCAGAAGAAGATGATATTCTGATGCATGCAGCAAGAAAAAAAAGACAGAAATTAGGACATATAGAGACAGAAAATAGAAAATAAAGACATTGGCTTTGATACTCACATTGATCAGAGTGTGGTTTCCTCCAAGGTGCTTTCCTGCGTCTGCTCATGTTCCCAGCCTGCTGAGTAGTGACCTGCCAATGCCCACTCCCTCCTTTTATCAGTTTGTATGTGGGGGGGGGGGGGGGGCTAATCAGTGTCTAGACATGTTTTCCTGTGGTAAAAGGCATGCGTTCACAAACGCAACAAACGCATGTGCTTGCGAACACATGCGTTCACATAGACCATAAAGCGTTTTTTTTTGCTGCATTCCTTCCGCTAAAAACCGCATATGTTTTGAGGAGGCAAATTGACGCCTCTGAAAATACTACATATAGCGTTTACCACGCCGAGCCGCAGACAACAAAACGATGCATGCGTCATCAAACGTGGCAAAAACGCAACCAATCGTAGGCACCTGCTGTTAGGGTTTGCGGAACGCACTGAATATATATATTTATTAGTAGTAGTAGGTACATTCGCAACCCGGGATCCACCGTGCAGGAAAGAACCTGCTGCTAAGTATGGCGGTACAATATAGTACTATAAACAAACTCTGTTCCTTCACAGAGTCTGTTAGCAAAGAGAACGCTGTGCCCTGTTTAGCTCACAGAGGAACACCGCTACTTAGTAGAGCAGATGGTGGTCATGCAGTCAAATGCAAACATGCAGCTCCTCTCCAGTGGAGCCAGAATTCTAATGGCTATACGCCAGCCATGAATCCACTCACATGAAACTCCTCGCCGGAGGTGCCAGCATTCTAGGGGCTTATTTCAGCCGGGTCCCTGACTGCATACAAACACGACCTCACTGGTGCTGAGCTCATACATAAATTGACACAAGTGCATGGCCATGCGGTCATGCAAACCTTTTATAGCTGCAGCATGTACAGGACCTTCCAAGAAGGACCAATGGAAGGCTGCCACAGAACTTGATCAGGTACAGGGACTTCCTGGAGGACCAATGGAAGTCACTGCAGTATCTGAGCATGTGACCCTAGACCTCCACTGAGAGATCTTACCCTGGTCATGCTCAGTGAGTGCAAAGCAGGACTTAGTCCCAGAAAATCCTGCTCACCGCAGACCAGTGCAGGGTACAATAGCAGAGCCTGGAGAGGCAGCAGTAACCCTTTGCACAGTATCAGATCCAATGAGACGCTGGGACCGACGTCTCCGCTGAGCAGGCTCCACTGCGGCCGATGCAGAATGGGAGACCGCAGCAGACACGGCTCGAGATTTCCCCTGTGCAGTGGTGGGAACTCAACTCCTAACATTACTCCCCCCAGGGCCCCCTCTCCTTGAGCCTCGCTACGCTCAAAAGCTGCAATGAGCAGCGGAGCCCGAATGTGCTCCACAGGTTCCCAGGTTCTGTTCTCTGGGCCGTGACCCTTCCAGTCCACCAGATAAAATTTCTTGCCACGTACCACCTTGCACCCTACGATAGCATTCACCTCAAACTCTTCCGTGGATGAACCTGATGTCCCGGCAGATGACTCAGAAAACCGGGACAAATGAACGGGCTTTAAGAGGGAAACGTGAAAAGTGTCCATGATACCAAGGCGTGGAGGAAAAGCCATACAGTAGACCACAGGGTTGACCTGTTCCAGAACCTTGAATGGGCCAATGTAACGTGGCGCAAACTTAGTGGACTTCACTCGCAGCCTGATGTTACGGGCGGAGAGCCACACTAAGTCGCCAGGAGCAAAGGTCGGAGCGGGGCGCCGGTGTGTATCAGCAGAAACCCTCATTCTCTCCTTGGAGGCCCGGATGGCATCCTGTGTGCGGTCCCAAATGTCACGTGCCTCCACCACCAAGTCTGCCACCCTAGAATCAGTGGATGACACGGGCATGGGCACAGGGACACGCGGATGCTGGCCGTAATTAGGGAGAAAAGGAGTCTGGCCAGTGGAATTGGCTACGGCGTTGTTCAAGGCAAATTCCGCCCAAGGTAGCAAAGATGCCCAGTCATCCTGCCTAGCAGAGACAAAATGTCACAAGTATGTCACCAGAGTCTGGTTGGTCCTCTCTACCAACCCATTCATCTCGGGATGATATGCAGGGGAGAGATTCAACTCTATGCTGAGTAAACGACAGAGCTCTCTCCAAAACCGAGACGCGAACTGGGGACCCCGGTCGCTGACAATTTAATCAGGCATTCCATGTAAGCGGAAAATATGCTTTATGAATAACGCCGCCAAGGTCCATGCAGAAGGTAACCGTGGAAGCGGCACCAAGTGCACCATCTTGGAGAAATGATCGGTGACAACCCAGATAGTGGTGCAGCTACGAGGCTTGGGTAAACCCACCACGAAGTCCATCCCAACCATCTCCCAGGGCCTGTCTGCCACCGGCAGGGGGTAAAGCAACCCAGCAGGCCGTTGCCGAGGAGACCGATTCTGGGCGCAGGAAACACACACCCGAATATAGTCCCCGACGTCACGGGCCATATGCGGCTACCAGTACGTCCTCGCCAAAAGCTCAGATTTTTTTGGTCCCGAAATGCCCACCCACTCTGGATGAGTGAGCCCAAGAGCCCGGGGGAGCGGACTCTAGCGAAACCGGAGCCACAGTTCTTAGACTCTCAGAAGGGACAATTAGCCGAGGCTCCTCCTCCTCATCCTCTGATGACACTATGGAGCAGGAGAGAGCGTCAGCACGAATGTTCTTCTCCCCGGAGAAAAAATGAAGAGTAAAATGAAACTGGGAGAAGAACAGGGACCATCTAGCCTGGCGAGAATTCAGCCGCTGGGCCGTCTGTAGATATACCAAGTTCTTGTGGTCAGTGAATACCTGGAAGGGAAAGCGAGCTCCCTCCAAGAGGTGTCTCCACTCTGAGAAAACCAACTTCATGGCTAGCAACTCCCGGTTCCCGATGGAATAATTCCTCTCCACCGGTGTGAAGGTCTTGGAGAAGAAGAAGCAAGGATGCTTCCGACCTTGAGCATACTTTTGGAAAAGGACTGCTCCAGCACCAACGGATGAGGCATCCACCTCCATGATAAATGGCTTATCTACATCGGAGCGATGTAGAATGGGAGCGCTAGCGAAGTGTAACTTAATCGAGAGAAAGGCCTTGGAGACATCCTCCGACCACAACTTGGGATTTACTCCCTTCTTGGTGAGGCAACCAAGGGAGCTACCAAAGTTGAGAAGTGTGGAATGAACTGGCGATAGTAATTAATGAACCCCATAAAGCGCTGTACCGCTTTAAGTGAATGGGGTTCCTGCCAGTCCATCACAGCCTGTAGCTCCGATGGGAGTCAATATCTGAAGAGTAGATGAGAATATCATCCAGATAGACTACGACCGAGGTGGTGAGCATATCCCGGAAGATGTCGTTCACAAAGTCTTGGAAAACAGCTTGGGCATTACAGAGCCCAAAGGGCATCACCAGATATTCATAGTGCCCATCCCTGGTGTTAAAAGCTGTCTTCCATTCGTCCCCCTCTTGGATGCGAATCAGGTTGTAAGCAATTTAGTAAATACCATTGCTCCCCGTAGCCTATCAAAAAGCTCAGATATCAGGGGTAGTGGGTACTTGTTCTTAATGGTGATGCGGTAAGACCCCTGTAGTCTATGCATGGACGTAAGTCTCCACTCTTCTTCTGCACGAAGAAGAATCCAGCCCCTGCAGGTGACACTGACTTCCTAATGAATCCTCTTGCCAGATTCTCTTGGATATACTGAGACATTGCCTCTGTCTCCGGGAGAGATAACGGATAGACTCGACTCCGGGGAGGCTCAGCACCAGGCAAGAGGTCAATAGGACAGTCATAGGGGCGGTGAGGCGGAAGGGTCTCCGCAGCCTTTTTGGAGAACAAGTCCGCATTGGGCCAATAGTACTTGGGGAGAGAGGAAAGATCTGCGGGTACCTCTGTTGTAGCAACCTGAACGCACTCCCTCTGACATCTACTCTCACAGGATTTACTCCATCCCAAAATTCTCCCTGAGGACCACTCTATATGAGGAGAATGATAGCGTAGCCATGGTATCCCCAACAGGACCTCATCAATTCGATCGCAACCCGGGGGTCGGTAAAAAAACCCCGAATCATGTCCTCTGGGGTCTCGGCTACCCTCAGCAACCAAGACCCCAGAGAATATCTGAATCTGGGGGGCGCTATTCACTTTAAAGGCGCTGTGGTTTAAGTACCATTAACTGCTGCCGTTAAAAGGCGTATCGGCGGTCGTTAAGGGGTTAACGGTGTGAAAGTTTTATAGTCCCAATATCCAAGTACGATCAGAGGCCTCGTGCCCTTAATGTCTTTGGAGCTGATTCCTGAGATCCGGTAGTGAGTTATAAATCCTCCTGACAGATTTAGTCCATTGTGGATGGAATTGAAGTCTTTAATAAGTTTGTATTCCCAAGCTATGCAATGTTTTTGTGATTTAAAATTGCCTTTTAATATGACAACTTTCATATTGTTTATGTTGTGTCCCGGTCTACAGAAATGTTTGACCACTGGCAAATGTTTTTTTTTTTATCTGCAATTGTGTGGCGATGAGACCTCATCCTTGCTCTCAGTTTCTGTTCTATTTCTCCCACATAGAGGCCCCCAATAGGACATATAGTGCACAGAATTAAGTACACCCCTGCCTGCAGTCTTTCTATGTGACTGCAGACTGACAAATGGTGACGATGTACTCTCTTTATGAGTGGGCAGTCCCTTGACCACATGTGAGTGATTTTCTTACTTGTGCTGATATTCCAACTTGTGTCATTTGGCCTCTCTCAATAGGAGAGAATTGAGAGAAACTGGATGAAAATAGTGAACCCGTGAGAACAAGTAGGCAACCGCCACTCGGAAGGGAAATACAGGGAAACCGGGACGATGAATGCAAACTTTTTTTCTTATATCGGGCAACCTCTTTACATCATTCTGCAGTCATCAATGTGAATTAAAACAAGGGGCCTATATAAGCCAAATTATGCAAAATAATAAATGACACCCAGATGCAAAAAAAAATTTTTAGACCCAAATTCACGCATACAAAAAAAATCTGCAAAGATGTTCAATATCTTTCAAACAAATAAACAAATCTAGAAATCTCCAAGTCTCCAAAATAACTAGAGATAGAGAATATTGAGCTCAATGGAGATGATTACTTTAAAATCGTAGATGCTGTCGGATGTTGGACACTTTTACAGCACAATAGCTTTCTGGCCCCTGGGACATTTTTCCACATACACATGACACCTCAAGGACTAGCCAGAGGTTGGTTTTCTGTCATGGTGGACAGTGCACATTGTTTTGTCCCATCTATATTTAGTAAAGTGAAGACGTGAAGCTGAACGCCCTCCACCACTAAGGTCTCTGGCTGAAAAGTTCAATTTATCTTTACTGATAAATTACGAGATCGGGTGAAAGAGAAGTCAGATTCAGAAGTTTCCTGACAACAGACCTAAAGATTTTTATCACTATGTGTCATCAGAAACCATCGCTTCAGGTTAAAGGGTTATCCCCTCAATCATGTTGGTTTTTTTCACAAACCACAGACTTGCAATATATCACTGTTGTTAGCCCCTCTATATAGAGCCCCATCCTGCAGTATATTCTTCTTTCTGTCTGATGATCTATAGAGTACCACTTATGAATTATATCTCTCCTCTCAGCTCTATGTATGCAGCCCATGCTGCAGTACATCTCTTCTCTCACCCACCCACCTATATACAGCTTCATCCTGAAGTATATTGCTCCTCCTAGTTACTGGCACACAGGAACATTGCTGCCTCCTGTTATCAGCTTTCATCACTGTAATGTTTGAGGCTCTGCTCTCATAGAGTAGAAGTCCCCTTTCCATGCAGAGATGCTGGATTACTCACTGCCCCAGTACCTAGCACGATCCCCGGCGTGCTCCTATCTAGTGTTCTTAAAGGGGCAGCATGGCCACATGGTAAATGTCTCCAGCTAACAGCTGGGAGGCATTTAATTTATGTGAGCACCTGCAACATGTCTCCCAGCCAATAACTGGGAGATAGCTTGTACGTAAGGTTCTGTGTTAGGTGGTTGGAGTGTATGCAACTGTATTTTGCTAGGTCCCTGTTCCTAGTCTGTTAGAATTTCCTGTTTCCACCATAGTTAGTACTTGTTTCCAGTGACGGCTTTGGTGTCCGAATCCCCAAACTGCGTCTCCGGCACATGTATCCTCTGGCTGCAACGGTGATGTCTGAAACGTGAAGCTGTGTCTGTTGTACCTGTACCCTGTGGCCGCATCGGCGGTACCTGTCTGCCACCCTGGAGGCTGAATACCCAGGCCAGAACTCTGAACCTGTCCCAGTGGCGGTCCTGTCTGCACAGTGTGAACCTGTCCCAGTGGTAGTTTTGGGTAAACCTTTTCCAGTGGCCGTTTTGGGTAAACATGTCCCAGTGGCCGTCCTGTCTGCACATTGAGAACCTGTCCGCACAGTGTGAACCTGTCCCAGTGGCCGTCCTGTCTGCACAGTGTGAACCTGTCCCAGTGGACATTTTGGGTAAACGTGTTCCTGTGGCTATTTTGGGTAAACCAGTTCCAGTGGCCATCCTGTCGGCACATTGAGAACCTGTCCACACAGTGTGAACCTCTCCCAGTGGCAGTCCCCTGTGAACCTGTCCCAGTGGCCGTCCTGTCTGCACAGTGTGAACCTGTCCCACTGACCATTTTGGGTAAACGTGTTCCTGTGGCTGTTTTGGGTAAACATGTTCCACTGGCCGTCTTGTCTGCACATGTCCCAGTGGCTGTCCTGTCGGCACATTGAGAACCTGTCCACACAGTGTGAATCTGTCCCAGTGGCAGTCTTGTATGAACCTCTCCCAGTGACAGTCCTCTGTGAACCTATCCCAGTGGCCGTCGTCTCTGCACAGTGTGAACCTGTCCCAGTGACCATTTTCGGTAAACGTGTTCCAGTGGCCATTTTGGGTAAAGCGGTTCCAGTGGCCGTCCTGTCTGCACATGTCCCAGTGGCTGTCCTATCAGCACATTAGTAACCCGATGTTTACCCTGGTTACCCGGGGACTTCAACATCGTTGGTCGCTGGAGAGCGGTCTGTGTGACAGCTCTCCAGCGACCAAACAGCGACGCTGCAGCGATCGACATCGTTGTCGGTATCGCTGCAGCGTCGCTTAGTGTGACGGTACCCTTACTCTCAGATGAGGTAGCAAAAACCTGCTGGACAGATTCACTCTAAGGTTATCTTCAAACATAGTGAAAGAACTGTGGGCTTTCGATAGCAGAATGGTGGTCGAGCATTTCAGAAATCTCATCCACATGCGAGTAAAAAAGTCAGTGTGGAAATTGGTATGCTTTGAGAATTTTGTATCCCCAGCACATTAATTAATTATCTAACTTTTTGGAATGCATTGGGAAAATTGACTTCAAAGCTGCAAGACCTTCTGTGTGTAAAACCTGTATTTTGTTGCAAATTCTCAGTTAAATCTATTGGATTCTCGGTGAAAAAATGTAGTTGGAAATTTGGACCTACCCTGAGGCTGCATGCACACAGCTGTAGTTTACATATTTCCCAATGGTTGTGTTCTCACACAGACCAAATATACAGCAGTGTGAATGTAATTTTAAGCTTCTCAGCTGGGAAGCAGCCATGAGGCAGTGAAATGATGAAAAATACATAGCAATGTAATAATGCGAGAATTAGAAAACAAACATTTATCCAGTTAGATGAACATTTATAATGAATTATCCGTAGCAGCAATACAGCTACAAAGTGAAGATTTTGTGGGTGAATGCAGATCTCGCTGGAGTGGAAGACAATAAAGGATTTATAAAAACCAGAGAAAAAAGAAGATGTAAGCCACAATGCTCAGTTTTCAAATGTTCATCAGATGAAATTGGTTTTCTAGCTATTGTTACTAGAATTAGAAATTAGGCACTTATATCAAACAGGTTAGCACTGATGTCTATAATGGCCAACTGTACTTTCAAGTAGCATTCTCAGAAAAAACTCACCTATGTGTGTACATGAGGAATAATGCTATATATGTTCAATATATGACTTGCATCCTCAATATTCAGCATATTGCCCTCTACAGGCTCTACCTCTTAATTTGCAGTTGTCTCTGAGCTGGTGGGAGGAGAATATCTGCTATGATGTCTCCCGTACACCGCACAGCATACAGAGAAAGTATTCCTGCTCTGCATTCCATTTTTTAGGACACATAAACAAGCAGCAGCAGGAGTATGGAAGAAATTGTACTGCAGCAATCAGTTTACTGTAGATTTGAGTTCAGCCCTGAGGCAAAAGACTTGTTAGAAAGCTCAGCATCATCTGTGTTCCTTATATCTGTTTCCTCAAGAGCTTTTATTTTTTTCTCCCGCTCACATCTCCTTAGGATACAATGGGCTGTGTCACATGACACCACAATAAGCTCTGCTCCAAACTTGTCTGGGAACGATTTTTTTTGACGGATTATTAATATTAAGAAGGCAGAAGGAGAGAGGAAGAAGTGTCTTAAAAGTTGCAAAAAAAAGATATTTCTTTGATAAGATATATTTTAAAGTTTCTAACATTTTCCTGTAATGTTGTTGTATGCAAAATGTATTGAACGTACAGTTCCCATTTAACTGGTGGCCTCCATGACACTTTTGCATGTAGATATTGATCCTCAAGTTTGCATACTTCTTCATATAGCAAGGGTATACCAAATCACAGTTAGAGGCTTTGTAGCTAGTACCAGTGTAAGGAGGTGGCGGGGAACCTCAGTTGCCTCCTCTTTTCTTCTCGCTGAGCCCATGTGGCACCTTAATGATTCCCTCAAGTTTTATGTGTAATGTTTCATGTATAATGTTTTATGTGTAATGTACTGTGAATGTTATGTGGCTACATGTGCATAACGTTAGTTCAGGGAGAAAAGGAGTTAAAAAGGGGGTCAGTCCAACAGGCTGACAGGGAAGGAATTTCCTATTCTTAGAGCAGACACCCAGGCACTTTGCCCAGGGCAATACGCTCTCCATGTCCAGGAACAGAGGGTACCCCGGTCGGGGGGGAGGGGAAACAAAAGCTGCCACGCGCTGTCGAGCAGTGTGGATAGGCCCTGGTACTGTGGGAACGTCTCCATAAGGACTGCTGTGGTTCCCAAAAAAACAGGATGGGAGCGGTTGATGCTGTATAACTAGATGAAGATGCAGGGAAAGTGCAGGAAGCATTACTTTATTTTCATCCTCTTACCTCATGTTCATTAAAGTTTCAAACGTTGGAACAGAATTGTGACTTGTGGTTCATCCAGAGGACGCATTCCCAGGGCAGAAGTGAGCGTGATGAAGGTAAATGACTGTACCGCAGGACTGGGACTTCATTTCTCTATTTGTGTGCAAGGGGCCGGGGTGCTCACTTACTGTGTCTTAGTAAACTCGGCCATGACTACCACCCTGTGCCACCTTGTTACACCAGAATTGATTTCTTATCCATTGGATAGGGAATAACTTCGTCATCACTGCCAGTAAAATTACTGGTCCACCGCCGAATGAACCAGAGGTCCAGCATGGGCTCCTCCACTTCTTTCATTCTTCATGACACTTCTGGTGCTCAACCTCAATTTTATTCAGATGGGGCTCCGCAAAGATCTATTCTCATGAATGTTGGGGGTCCCAGCTGCCAACCTGCCAGTCAGCATGCTTTCCTATATTCTGTGAATAGGGAATAACTTTCAGATTTGGTAGAAACCATATAAACCCCATGTTTGTCTAAATAAACAAGTCTGTCTGACTGTAAACCAGGAAGCTTCAGTGGGTTAAAGTCTCTTGAGTTCTTGACACAACACAATTCCTATACTGTAACAAAACAGTCTCTAAACTCTTAGTTTATTCATAACTTCAACAGGTGTGTACTGCGGCTTACAAACGTAGCCCGAAACACCGTGTCTGCAAACTGATTTGGTTTTTATCCTAAGTCATATTGCAAGACTCGTTAAAGGGTTGATTGTGACTTGTAGAATCGCTACTTCCAACAGGTGGCGCTATAGAGTTCAAGTCCTCTTTTTCTCTGAAGAGGCAATTTGCATATCACTAGTTATGCTGCTTCTCAAGCTAAGGCTACTTTCACACTAGCTTTAACTGCAATCCGTCACAATGCGTCGTTTTGCAGAAAAAACGCATCCTGCAAAAGTGCTTGCAGGATGCGTTTTTTCCCCATAGACTTGTATTGACGACGCATTGCGATGGATTGCCACACGTCGCATCCGTCGTGCGACGGATGCGTCGTGCTTTGGCGGACCGTCGGGAGCAAAAAACGCTACATGTAATGTTTTTTGCTCCTGACGGACCGCTTTTTCCGACCATGCATGCGCGGCCGGAACTCCGCCCCCACCTCTCCGCACCTCACAATGGGGCAGCGGATGCGCCGGAGAAATGCATCCGCTGCCTCCTTTGTGCAGTGCGTTAAACGCTAGCGTCAGAATCTCTGCCCGACGCATTGCGACGGGGAGATTCCGACGCTAGTGTGAAAGAAGCCTAAGTGAGTGCACCTTGCAGGCTCTGACTCTCTGATGCCCTTTCGGACTCTACTGATTTTGAGTCATGTGACCAAACCGCAGGCTCCACTATCTTCTCATCAGCAGTTGTTTTTCTCAACCAGGTGGGATATTCAGCTATGTATATATGTGGAATATTGGTTGTCAACTTAAAATCTATGTCTAAGAAAAATAGGGGGATGAGTATGGTTGTATGTAAGTATGATATGAAAACTGGTGTAAAACTTGCAATTTTGGATGAAGATTGTCAGGATGGTGATACATTGTGTGAAATATAATATAATGAGACAGGGTCGGTTCCAGGTTTTCATGGGCCCCGAGTGAAAGAGTATCAGTGGGCCCCTTTAAAACATACCACAATTCATGATGCACAGATATGACAGAGAAATATAGGTATAGTACAATGCCAACGATCTCACTTACTTCTTACATTACATTATTTATTGTAAATTCTACAATAGGTCAGAAACCAGACAGTATATTCCTGTATACAGTATTATGGGCACCACATAGTCCTCCATACAGTATTATGGGCACCACATAGTGCTCCATATAGAATAATTAGCCCCATATATTGATCCATCTACTATATAATTGTCTAAGGGTCACTTCCGTCTGTCTGTCTGTCCCAGATATTCATTGGTCGCGGCCTCTGTCTATCATGGAAATCCAAGTCGCTGTCTATCATGGAAATCCAAGACAGCCACGACCAATCAGCGACGGGCACAGTCCTGCGGCAACATGGCCGCTCCTTCCTCCCCGCAGTCAGTGCCCCCTCTATACTCCCCTCCGGTCAGCGCTCACACAGGGTTAATGGCAACGTTAACCAATCGCGCTATGCCGCGGTGTAACGCACTCAGTTAACACTGCTATTAACCCTGTGTGACCAACGTTTTACTATTGATGCTGCCTATGTGGCATCAATAGTAAAAAGATCTAATGTTAAAAATAATTAAAAAAATAAAAAATCGTTATATACTCACTGTCCGTCGGCCCCTCGGATCCACAACAGGCCTTTCCCGCTCTGGTAACCAGTCCATGCTGTGATCTCGCGAGATAATGATGTAGTGGTCTCACGAGACCGCTACGTCATCATCTCGCGAGACCGCAATGCACTTTTCAGATCGGAGCACGCGAGGACTCAGCGTCGGTAACCGCTTCGTTTGGATCCGGGGGCTCCGGAAGGTGAGTATATAACTATTTTTTATTTTAATTCTTTTTTTTTAACAGGGATATGATGCCCACATTGCTTTATACTACGTGGGCTGTGCAATATACTACATGGGCTGTGCTTTATACTACGTGGGCTGTGCAATATACTACGTAGCTGGCCAATATACTACGTCACTGGGCAATATACTACGTCACTGGGCAATATGCTACGTGGCTGGGCAATATACTACGTGGCTGGGCAATATACTACGTAGCTGGCCAATATACTACGTCACTGGGCAATATACTACGTCACTGGGCAATATACTACGTGGCTGGGTAATATACTACGTTGCTGGGCAATATACTACGTGGCTGGGCAATATACTACGTGGCTCTGTGCTGTATACTGCGTGACTGGGCAATATACTATGTAGCTGGCCAATAAACTTCGTCACTGGGCAATACACTACGTCACTGGGCAATATACTACGTAGCTGGGCAATATAGTACGTCACTGGGCAATATACTACGTCACTGGGCAATATACTACGTAGCTGGGCAATATACTACGTAGCTGGGCAATATACTACGTAGCTGGGCAATATAGTACGTCACTGGGCAATATACTACGTCACTGGGCAATATACTATGTAGCTGGGCAATATACTACGTAGCTGGGCAATATACTACATCACTGGGCAATATACTAGGTTACTGGGCAATATACTACATAGCTGGGCAATATAGTACGTAAATGGGCAATATACTACGTGGCTGGGCAATATACCAATATACTACATGGCTGGGCAATATACTACATGGCTGGGCAATATACTACCTCACTGGGCAATATACTGCGTCACTGAGCAATATATTACGTAGCTGGCCAATATACTACGTCACTGGGCAATATACTACGTAGCTGGCCAATATACTATGTCACTGGGCAATATACTACGTAGCTGGCCAATATACTACGTCACTGGGCAATATACTACATAGCTGGGCAATATACTACGTAGCTGGGCAATATAGTACGTCACTGGGTAATATACTACGTGGCTGGGCAATATACTACGTGACTGGGCAATATACTACATGACTGGGCAATATACTACATGGCTGGGCAATATACTACGTGGCTGTGCTATATACTACGTGGACATGCATATTCTAGAATACCCGATTTGTTAGAATTGGGCCACCATCTAGTACAGAATAATGAGCCCCATATAATGATCCATACAAATATAATAAGCCCCATATATTGCTCCATAGAGTATAATGAGCCCCATATATTGCACCATACAGAATAATGAGGCCCATATATTGCTCCATACATTAAAATGAACCCCATATATTGCTCCATACAGAATAATGAGCCTCATATAATGCTCCATAAAAATATAATAAACCACATATATTGCTTCATAGAGTATAATGAGCCACATATATTGCTCCATACAGTATAATGATCCCCATATATTGCTCCATACAGAATATTTAGCCCCATATATTGCTCCCTACAGTATATAATGAGCCCTATATGTTGCTTCATACAGCATAATGGCCTCCATATAATGCTCCATAAAGAATAATAAGATGCATATATTTCTCAGTACATAATGAGTCCCATATAATGTTCCATACAGCATAGGATTGGCCCCACAAAGTATAATGAGCCCCCATATATTGCTCCATAAAGTATAATAAGTCCCACATAATTAATGCTCCATAGAGTATATAATGGGCCCCATATATTGCTTCATACAGAATAGGCCCCATATGATGCTCCAGTGTATGATGTGCCTATATAATGCTCCATATATCATGGGCCCCATATATGATTCTGCAGTGTATGATGCGCCCATATATGATGCTACAGTATATGATGGCTCCCATATATGATGCTACAGTATATGATGGTCCCTATATATGATGCTCCAGTGGATAATGGGCCCAATATAGTGCTCCAAACATAAAATAAAATGAAATACTTGCTTCTCCTCGCTGACCGCTGGTTATCTCCAGAATCCTCAATGTCGCCGTCTTCCAGCTCTCTGCACTGTGACTGTTCAGGCAGAGGGCGCACAGACGTGATGTCATCGCTCCCTCTGACCTGAACGTCATAGTCAGAAGATGCGGAAGGTGCCACAGCGGTGGAGCCAATAAAGGTAAGTATCGCAAGTGCCGGGACCCTGAGGAAGCGGAAGGACCCACTCACAGGCGATGTCACTGGCACAGGCCGATGGATAATGGCCCCCCGCCTGCTTAGGTCCCCAGCACTTGACCGGGTCTGCCACGAGTGCTAACGCAGTCCCTGGTTTCAGATGACTCTTGTGGGAACCCTGCTATTGTCTAAGTTAAGATACATTGAGAGAATTTAAGGGACCAGATAGCTTGCACCCAAGACCTTAAATACTCAAAATTAAGACATTTTGAAATTCTCTAGAGACAATTAATAAAAATAAAACCTTTAGCTGTTCCTTGGGTCCTCATTCCAGAATAGCAACCTTAACCTCCATCATTAGTAACATGTTTAAGGTGCTTTTTAGAATCTATATGAAGATGTGTGCAGTAAAAAAAAATAAAGTTGTTAAATTATCCTTATTTGTTTTTTAAAAGAAGTTGAATTACACCTGAATAAAAGGGTTTCTGTGGATATAATGCTTTGGACTTTTCACTTGGACTTCATAATGTCTATCATATACAACTAGGCCTTGATTCATCATTGACTTCGAGCCTGTTTTTTGTGTAGTTTTGTATAGTTTTGTGCCTTTTTGGTTACACCCAATTCATTATTCTATTCACGCCTTTTTAGAAGTCTATTTTACAGTTGTTAAAAAATGTCACAGAAAAAGAAACAGCTGCATCAACACCAGGGCAGATCACCAATGCCGCCGTCTTTATCATGGTGGTCTTCTGTCTACTAGAGCATTGGTAATCTGACCTGGTTTTGGTAAAGCTGTTTCTTTTTCTGTGATTTTTTTTTAACTAATGACCTATGTGAGCCATTTTTGAATTTAGAATAGTGACTTGCAAGTATGAGGACCCTTGCCCTGGGTAGCGAGCTTGCGCATTTTGGCCAAAATATCAACCAATAGCTTATGTATTTTATACGTTATTTTTCATCTTTTTATTGCACATTTTTCCATTTTTATGCAGGATGAATCCAGGCCCTTTAGTGTTGGTTGGGTGAATTGGGGTGTCTGTCCTTATGGAGTGCTTATATAGTGCTGGGCAGCCCGCCTGATCTGTCCGGTGGTGCTGTGGGTGCCCGGCACTGTGGAGTGCCCGGCGGTGCTGCGGGGGTGTCCGGTGCAGCTGCCTGTGTCTCCAGTGCTGCGGGGGGCTCTGCCGACATTTTGTGAAAGGCCAGAGCCCTCCGCAGTTGCATATTTTCCTGTGCTCTTCATCTCCCGAGATCTCGATGCCGAGATCTCCATCTGCGCATGCGCCGCCCGCCCGGCAGCCATTTTCCCGGAGTCCACCACACAGGAAAGCATGAAACTGCGGGGGGCTCTGGCCTTTCACAAACTGTCAGCAGAGCCCCCCCCCCCCCCCCCCCGCAGCATCAAAGACACCCGCAGCAGCGCTGGAAACAAGAAGCAGCACCAGACACCAGCAGCATAACCGGACACCTGAAGCGGTGCACCACACAGCAGAACACCCTCTCACCCCAGTCTGCAGCCTGCAGCATCACCCCACTCCTGCCTCCTCCAACAGTGAACCTGGGACCCCGCTTCACTGCAACCACCACCCCCGGTAAGCCATAAGATGCATAGATTATAAAAAGCACCACCATTTTATTAAAAAAAAATATTTTTCTGATTTTTCTCCTCAAAATTTAGGGTGTGTCTTATAATTCAGAGCATCTTATAATCTGAAAAATACTATATCTATTTCTGTGATTTTTTTTTTAAATTTATGTCTGCCGCTTGGAAACCAAGCCTCTGGCCCCCTAGACAATATTCGGCTTTTGCGCAGCCCAGAAGATATACTGTATGAATGGCCGATGATCCATACCTTAAGTAGACATGTGAGATATAAGTATTAGTTACCAAGATCTGCACGGATGTATCTGTTTTAAAACACGCGCTGGACGCAGCAATAGATAAATATTCAGTCAGACAAGGTGGTATATAAAATTTCATATAGGGTGGGTGATCACTGCTCAAAAAAATAAAGGGAACACTTAACAGAATTTAACTGCAAGTAAATCAAACTTCTGTGAAATCAAACTGTCCACTTAGGAAGCACCACTGATTGACAATCAATTTCACATGCTGTTGTGCAAATGGAATAGACAACAGATGGAAATTAGTGGCAATTATCAAGACACACTCAATAAAGGAGCTGGAGTGTGTCAGCAGTTCCTGCAAGATGAAGGCATTGACGCTATGGACTCGCCTGCCTGTTCCCCAGACCTGAATCCGATTGAACACATCTGGGTCATCATGTCTTGCACCATCCACCAACGTCACATTGCACCACAGACTGTCCAGGAGTTGGCGGATGCTTTAGTCCAGGTCTGGGAGGAGATCCTTCAGTAGACCATCCACCGCCTCATCTGGAGCATGCCCAGGTGTTGTAGGGAGATCATACAGGCACTTGGGGGCCACACACACTACTGAGCATCATTTCCTTATCTTGAGGCATTTCCACTGAAGTTGGATCAGCCTGCAACTTCATTTTCCACTTTGATTTTGAGCATCATTCCAACTCCAGACCTCCGTGGGATATTAGTTGTGATTTACGTTGATCATTTTTAGGTTTTATTGTTCTCAACACATTCCACTATATAATGAAAAAAGATTTACAACTGGAATATTTCATTCAGTGATATCTAGGATGTGGGATTTTAGTGTTCCCTTTATTTTTTGGGCAGTGTATATCTGCTGAGTAGATGAATGACAGACCATTCGCAAAAGTTGCGAGAACCAAAAAGAGGAAGCTGAACATGTGGTCAAAGGAAAAAATTGGGACAATCATATAAAGATAAAATACCTTTATTGGGCAAAAAAGTGGTAAGTGGTAACACCACAACAAAAGGGTGCCCGCACAATTAATAAACAAAAAAAAACCACATGATTATACGCAGTAAAAATAATATGACAGTAAAAACCAAAACCTCTAGGTAATGTATATGGCAAATAAATATATGATCAAAACATAAATATATATCATAGATATTATATACAGGTGCTTCTCACAAAATTATAATATCATCAAAAAATTAATTTATTTCATTTCTTCAATACAAAAAGTGAAGCTTATATATTATATAGAGTCATTACAAACAGAGTGATCTATTTCAAGTGTTTATTTCTGTTAATGTTGATGATTATGGCTTACAGCCAATGAAAACCCAAAAGTCATTATCTCAGTAAATTAGAATACTTTTTTTTTCAATACAAGCTTAAAAAATGATTTTAAAATCCAAAATGTTGACCTACTGAAATGTATGTTCAGTAAATGCACTCAATACTTGGTCGGGGCTTCTTTTGCATCAACTACTGCATCAATGCGACGTAGCATGGAGGTGATCAGCCTGTGGCACTGCTGGGGTGTTATGGAAGCCCAGGTTGCCTTGATTGCAGCCTTCAGCTCGTCTGCATTGTTGGGTCTGGTGTCTGTTGGCTGTAAGCCATAATTATCAGCATTAACAGAAATAAACATTTGAAATAGATCACTCTGTTTGTAATGACTCAATATAATATATGAGTTTCACTTTTAGTATTAAAGAACTGAAATAAATTTACTTTTTGATGATAGTCTGATTTTGTGAGAAGCGCCTGTATAATTCCAGGTGTACCCCACTTCAGTAGCAGGAAGTAAGGTGCCCCAAAAAGAACATATGGAGGCCATGGCAGAGATACACAACCCAGAAACAATAAAAGTGTGTGTGTATATATATATATACAGTATCTCAAGTGAGTCTATATGTTCCTTTGGGGGGGAGTCGGGGTACAAGACCCAGGAGTGGAAGTATGGGGAGCAGTGAAAGAGATGTATGGAAATTAATGGGGTCACTGCTAAAGCTCTAGGATAGAGTTACTGAGGAGGGAACGAGATTACCTGAATGGATGGTAGATACCGGTGTAACACATGCCCCGATGTGCATTTCGGACCTTAATCGTTCGTCCCATTGACATTTAGCACTGTTCCACAGTGCCGGGTGCTGAATGCAGTTCTCATCATTGTTGCCTGGTTTCTCTGCCATCAGAAAGACCAGGCGACGCTGATGGGAGTTGGAGTCAGCACTCTCTCTCTCTGTATATTGTGTATTAACTAAAGAGACGAGAGGTGTCAATCAGACACCACCATTACTAACTGGATCGCCCCCAAACACAGGGCCACAGGTTACTCAGTACCGGTCCTTTCTGTCTCAGTTCTGGGGTTGTCACGGTGGCTGGACCCGGTCCGTGACCCTGCTAAGGGGCATCCAATAAAAGGCGATAGGAGTCTGTCAAGGTTTCGTGACGCCACCTGTGGTGTTCGGTCAGGACGACCGACGCTGCCTGGGGTCCGCTGGGGTGATGGAACGGCAGCCAGATGGTATACCTTCCCACAGGTGAAGTATGTCCCCAGGGCTTCCCAGTGATGTAGATGGCGATGGTGTGAGGTGCAGACAATAACGAGGACACAAGGTTGTAGTCTCTTTACCTCTTTACTGAAGACTTCAGGATCCGCAATCCAGAGAACGGTTAACAGGGCTTTCTGAGACCAGCCGGTCCGATGGGCACATCCAGAGTTCCCTTTGCAGGTGGAAATCAGTGCCTACCACTAGCGCCTGTGTGTTGTAGTGCTACCCTGCTGAGCATTCGGAATAGTCCTCACAACTTCTGTTCTCGTTCGTTCGTTCGTTCTTTCTAGTTCTTTCTAATTCTTTCTAATTCTTCCTCTCTCTCTTGTTCCAGATGTTACTAGTTTTTCGTCCCCCAGATATGTTATGGCTAGGACGCACCCATATGACGGGAAGGCTCGGAGCTCTTCAGGGACCCTAGAGACGCCCCTCTCCACGCGTTGCCCCCTATGTCTTCGTAGGAAATTTAAGGTAGACAGCCAACCTATAATTAACTGTCTTGCGGAGTTCGAAGTAAGGCATAGAGTCAGTTACTTCCGCGGTGTTCCGGCCACCGGCTACGCGCCTCAGTAGGATGTTGCCTCGGTCTCACGGCACGACTCCTACTGGCTCTCCTTTGTGCTTAATCTCGTTTCTCACTGTTCCACAATACCCTTCGCTTCGTGTTCCTTTCTTAGGATACCCCCTGCCACGGGATGTTGCCTGAATCCAACCCAGTCAGCTTCTGACTAACTTCCTACCCAACCCCTAGTTTTACCAGTGTGAGGAGTGGCCCAATAAATAAAGCCTTTTTCTCCCCCTAGTGGTCGGAGTGTGAAGTGTAATGTGTGCTGGTGATACCTGGTCAGTAGAATTCCTTCAGTGCCATCAGACGTACCATCACTCCCCTTAGCGGCAGAGTGTCATACTGCAACGACCAGATGTCTGGGGCGCTGCATAACCCCATAGTCAAATTGAATAAAGACACAGAGTAAAGTCCTTTAATTAAACTAAGCATTCCCAGATCCTCTTTTACCCATTTATTCACCCCAAAATAGAAAAATAAAAGTTAAAGTAACCTTAATTACATCACCGCCTGTCACAAGAAGCCGCATTCTCACGCTCAGCTCAGTATGTTTGGCTGGTGTGGTCAGTCTAATGTGTTATCTCCTTTTTTTCACTACATGCAGGGAGAAAAGAGGGTGAAACCACAAAGAAAATGAAAGGAAACCTCCCCTATTATTGCATTACCTGAACAGCCAATTACTGAAGTCCTACAGACACAGACAGGACTGCCACTAGGAATTTCGGGGCCCTATACTGGCAACATTTTCGGGGCCCCCTTGAGACTCCACCCAGGGATCCACCCCTTGAACTGTCCACAGCCCCACCGCTCTCTCTGGAAAAAATCCACTTCTCACCAATCAAGCAATACTTCTTGGATCCCGGTCAGACGCCTCTCAATCAGCCAAACCAGATCTCCACTTTGCACTGACGAAGGGCAGTACCCTGAACCACAGTGTGTGCAAATTGAGATTCTGGTTTGGCTATTATGCTAAGTTATGTGACAAGGCTCGTTAAAGAGTCGACATTGACTGTTAGGATTGCAACTTCCAATAGGTGGCACTAGAGTTCTAGTCCTCTTCCTCTCTGAAGAGACAATTTGCGAACCTTTTACTGGTGAAATTGCAGTCCAGGGCACAGGTTACAGGTGATCTTTGGAATCTGGGCAGCCTGGAAGTGGTTCGGAATCCCCCTAGCCAGGTGGGGTTGGAAGCCTTCCTTTCTGTGCTGAATTTTGGGTTCTTGATGCATTAGCTTTCCTCAAGTCCCTCTCTCAATCTGTCCCTTAGGTGGAACTCTACCCGCATGGCAGGCAGTTTGAGCCTGTTTACAGGTGTCCCTTTCTCGTGGTGGCTCTAATCTGCTGCTGTGTGTTCGGGTGTCAGTTGTGGCCAGGAGACCTGCAATCTTCTGCCCTCCGGTTTCTGCTGTGGGGCATACAGTTACCACACAACCTCGGACTCCGGTGTCCGGTTTCTTGCGCTCAAACCTGGAGTGAGCCCAATCGCAGCTCCACTCCAGTTTCTCTCTCCTCCTGTCCTTCCTCTCCCTTCACTGTCTCACACAGACAGATCTCTAACAACTTCTCCAAGCCAGAACTTTTAGAGAAGCTATCCTGAAACTGAGTTTAGAGCTCGCCCTTCTGCCCTGGAGTCAGGAAAGTGTTGTATGTAAGTGTTACCTGCTAAGGGGACTCCTTCTCGCTTCCAGGCATGGCATCACACTCCCCGGGAGGCAGGCAATACCACTGTGACAACCGGATTCCTGGAGTGTCACAAATCCTGCATTCAGCAGGGGGTTGGACACGATTACTCTAACGCTAACATTCTATGATTCTATGATCACAAGAGTACTGAGATGGCAGCCATGAGGCCTTCAGCAGGCCCTTTGTCTATCATTCTAACCTGATTGCACCCCACAATGCCATTGTGGGGAGCTAATGGGAGCCAGGGTACACATGCTCACGTTTTGATTGACAAAATGTATTCTGCAGCTAATAAGTAAATTGAATAAAAGGTTCAATTTATTGCCACTGTCAATGATTGCAAGTGACGTCTAAATATTTAAAGTGCAGCAATTGGAACTAGCTCTGGTCACTGCTGTTAAGGACATATACTGACTGCGTAACACAGCAGACATCTGCTGAGTGTGGGGTAGGCTCAGATCCTAAGCTTACTCTACAAGTGGGAACCCCAGTGTGGATGTACAGTGATGTCCATAAATGCCAATGGTTATTTAATAAGAAGCTTAATGGTCTTCCTATTATGAGCAAAGGGAGAGACAGTTGTCTTTTTAAAGTTTTGCTCCATGAGGGAAACTATTTATTCCTCTGGAATGGATTGGATATAATTACGACTAAACATATTAGATCCATCCAAATGATCGGCACGTTTTGGTTGACAGAATTCATTCTGCAGCTAATAAATAACTCATTTTCAATTCAATTGAGTGAATTGTAGCCGCATATAATATGAAGCTCAAGGGCATTGAAAGTTGTAAGTGTGAAAACTACCAGTAGATGATTGCAAAGACATTACATGATTATTATTATTACTATTACAGTTGGGTTCTTTTTCTACAAATACAATTTCTTCATCGCGCGCTCCGCAGTTCTCACATTTATCAGGTGTTAAATAAGCTTTCTTGTAAGTATTGTTTCTTTAATGTGTTTTTAGCTTCATTAGTTTGCCACCTTTATGTTAATGGTTTTCTGCTTTTCCAATTATAGACGTCTCTTCAATCAATCTATTCCACTCACCCTCTGCTCATTTATATTCTCTTTGAATTTTAATGAGAGATTTGGGGAATACAGAAATAGCAAAAACAAAATGAATTGGGGAGACAGACATTTTTTCCACTTCAGGGGTTCAGAGATACAGTGGGTACGGAAAGTATTCAGACCCCTTTACATTTTTTACTCTTTGTTTCATTGCAGCCATTTGGTAAATTCAAAAAAAGTTCATTTTTTTCTCATTAATGTACACTCTGCACCCCATCTTGACTGAAAAAAAACAGAAATGTAGAAATTTGTGCACATTTATTAAAAAAGAAAAGCTGAAATATCACATTGTCCTAAGTATTCAGACCCTTTGATCAGTATTGAGTAGAAGCACCTTTTGAGCTAGTACAGCCATGAGTCTTCTTAGGAATGATGCAACAAGTTTTTCACACCTGGATTTCGGGATCCTCTGCCGTTCTTCCTTACAGATCCTCTTCAGTTCCGTCAGGTTGGATGGTGAACATTGGTGGACAGCCATTTTCAGGTCTCTCCAGAGATGCTCAATTGGGTTGAGGTCAGGGCTCTGGCTGGGCCAGTCAAGAATGGTCACAGAGTTGTTCTGAAGCCACTCCTTTGTTATTTTAGCTGTGTGCTTAGCGTCATTGTCTTGTTGGAAGGTGAACCTTCGGCCAAGTCTGAGGCTCAGAGCAGGCACTTGGTAACGCTGCAGCGCTGTTTGACAGATGGGTGATCTGTCAGAGTGCTGTGCAAACTGGCAGATCACCGATCTGTGATGCCCCCCCCCTGGGACAAAGTAAAAAAGTAAAAAAAAAAATTTCCAAGTGTGTAAAAAAAAAAAAAAAATCCTAAATAATGGAAAAAAAAAAAATATTATTCCCATAAATACATTTCTTTATTTAAATAAGAAAAAAACAATAAAAGTACACATATTTAGTATCGCCGCGTCCGTAACAACCCGACCTATAAAGCTGTCCCACTAGTTAACCCCTTCAGTAAACACCGTAAGAAAAAAACCAAAAAAACGAGGCAAAAAACAAAGCTTTATTATTGTACCGCTGAACAAAAAGTGGAATAACACGCGATCAAAAAGACGGATATAAATAACCATGGTACCGCTGAAAGCGTCATCTTGTCCCGCAAAAAACGAGCCGCATACAGCAACATCAGCAAAAAAATAAAAAAATTATAGTCCTCAGAATAAAGCGATGCAAAAATAATTATTTTTTCTATAAAATAGTTTTTATCGTATAAAAGCGCCAAAACATAAAAAAATGATTTAAATGAGGTATCGCTGTAATTGTACTGACCCGAAGAATAAAACTGCTTTATCAATTTTACCAAACGCGGAACGTTATAAACGCCTCCCCCAAAAGAAATTCATGAATAGCTGGTTTTAGGTCATTCTGCCTCACAAAAATCGGAATAAAAAGCGATCAAAAAATGTCACGTGCCCGAGAATGTTACCAATAAAAACGTCAACTCGTCCCGCAAAAAACAAGACCTCACATGACTCTGTGGACTCAAATATGGAAAAATTATAGCTCTCAAAATGTGGTAACACAAAAAATATTTTTTGCAATAAAAAGCGTCTTTCAGTGTGTGACGGCTGCCCATCATAAAAATCCGCTAAAAAACCCGCTATAAAAGTAAATCAAACCCCCCTTCATCACCCACTTAGTTAGGGAAAAATTAAAAAATTAAAAAAATGTATTTATTTCCATTTTCCCATTAGGGTTAGGGCTAGGGTTAGGGTTAGGGCTAGGGTTAGGGTTAGGGCTAGGGTTAGGGTTAGGGCTAGGGTTAGGGCTAGGGTTAGGGTTAGGGTTAGGGCTAGGGTTAGAGTTAGGGCTAGGGTTGGGGCTAGGGTTAGGGTTAAGCTACAGTTAGGGTTGGGGCTAAAGTTAGGGTTAGGGTTTGGATTACATTTGCGGTTGGGATTAGGATTAGGGGTGTGTCTGGGTTAGAGGTGTGGTTAGGGTTACCGTTGGGATTAGGGTTAGGGGTGTGTTTGGATTAGGGATTCAGTTATAATTGGGGGGGTTTCCACTGTTTAGACACATCAGGGGCTCTCCAAACCCGACATGGCGACCGATCTCAATTCCATCCAATTCTGCATTGAAAAAGTAAAACAGTACTCCTTCCCTTCCGAGCTCTCCCGTGTGCCCAAACAGGAGTTTACCCCAACATATGGGGTATCAGCGTACTCAGGACAAATTGGACAACAACTTTTGGGGTCCAATTTCTCCTGTTACCCTTGGGAAAATACAAAACTGGGGGCTAAAAAATAATTTTTGTGGGAAAAAAAGAGATTTTTTATTTTCACGGCTCTGCGTTATAAACTGTAGTGAAACAATTGGGGGCTCAAAGTTCTCACAACACATCTAGATAAGTTCGTGGGGGGTCTAGTTTCCAATATGGGGTCACTTGTGGGGGGTTTCTACTGTTTAGGTATATTAGGGGCTCTGCAAACGCAATGTGACGCCTGCAGACCATTCCATCTAAGTCTGCATTCCAAATGGCGCTCCTTCCCTTCCGAGCCCACCCATGCGCCCAAACGCTGGTTCCCCCCCCACATATGGGGTATCAACGTACTCAGGACAAATTGGACAACAACTTTTGGGGTCCAATTTCTCCTTTTACCCTCGAGAAAATACAAAACTGGGGGCTAAAAACTAATTTTGAGGGGAATTTTTTTTTTTATTTTCACGGCTCTGCGTTATAAACTGTAGTGAAATACTTGGGGGCTCAAAGTTCTCACAACACATCTAGATAAGTTCCTTGGGGGGTCTAGTTTCCAATATGGGGTCACTTGTGGGGGGTTTCTACTGTTTAGGTACATTAGGGGCTCTGCAAACACAATTTGACGCCTGCAGACCATTCCATCTAAGTCTGTATTCCAAATGGCGCTCCTTCCCTTCCGAGCCCTCCCATGCGCCCAAACGCTGGTTCTCCCCCACATATAGGGTATCAGCGCACTCAGGACAAATTGTGCCACAACTTTTGTGGTCCAATTTCTTCTCTTACCATTGGGAAAATAAAAAATTGGGGGCGAAAAGAAAATTTTTGTGAAAAAAAATGATTTTTTATTTTTACGGTTCTGCATTATAAACTTCTGTGAAGCACTTGGTGGGTCAAAGTGCTCACCACACCTCTAGATAAGTTCCTTAGGGGGTCTACTTTCCAAAATGGTGTCACTTGTGGGGGGTTTCAATGTTTAGGCACATCAGTGGCTCTCCAAACGCAACATGGCGTCCCATCTCAATTCCTGTCAATTTTGCATTGAAAGGTCAAACGGCGCTCCTTCCCTTCCGAGCTCTCCCATGCGCCCAAACAGTGGTTTACCCCCACATATGGGGTATCAGAGTACTCAGGACAAATTGTGCAACAACTTTTGTGGTCCAATTTCTTCTCTTACCATTGGGAAAATAAAAAATTGGGGGCGAAAAGATAATTTTTGTGAAAAAAAAAGATTTTTTATTTTTACGGTTCTGCATTATAAACTTCTGTGAAGCACTTGGTGGGTAAAAGTGCTCACCACACCTCTAGATAAGTTCCTTAGGGGGTCTACTTTCCAAAATGGTGTCACTTGAGGGGGGTTTCAATGTTTAGGCACATCAGTGGCTCTCCAAACGCAACATGGCGTCCCATCTCAATTCCAGTCAATTTTGCATTGAAAAGTCAAATGGCGCTCCTTCCCTTCCGAGCTCTGCCATGCGCCCAAACTGTGGTTAACCCCCACATATGGGGTATCAGCGTACTCAGGACAAATTGTACAACAATGTTTGGGGTCCATTTTCTCCTGTAACCCTTGGTAAAATAAAACAAATTGGAGCTGAAGTAAATTTTTTGTGAAAAAAAGTTAAATGTTAATTTTTATTTAAACATTCCAAAAATTCCTGTGAAGCACCTGAAGGGTTAATAAACTTCTTGAATGTGGTGATAAGCATCTTGAGGGGTGCAGTTTTTAGAATGGTTTCACACTTGGGTATTTTCTATCATATAGACCCCTCAAAATGACTTCAAATGAGATGTGGTCCCGAAAATAAAATGGTGTTGTAAAAATGAGAAATTGCTGGTCAACTTTTAACCCTTATAACTCCCTAACAAAAAAAAAATTTTGGTTCCAAAATTGTGCTGATGTAAAGTAGACATGTGGGAAATGTTACTTATTAAGTATTTTGTGTGACATATCTCTGTGATTTAATTGCATAAAAATTCAAAGTTGGAAAATTGCGAAATTTTCAAAATTTTCGCCAAATTTCCGTTTTTTTCACAAATAAACGCAGGGAATATCAAAGAAATTTTACCACTACCATGAAGTACAATATGTCACGAGAAAACAATGTCAGAATCACTGGGATCCGTTGAAGCTTTCCAGAGTTATAACCTCATAATGGGACAGTGGTCAGAATTGTAAAAATTGGCCCGGTCCATAACGTGCAAACCACCCTTGGGGGTAAAGGGGTTAAAGAGACGTAGAGGAGGGCCTCATGAAAAAATGTTCCCGTTATTAGGAAGTTAGTCTCCCATAGTGTTTGCCCATGCAGTGAATGCAAGGGCTGCCAAAAATTTGGAGGCACTCCAATGCCCCTTTGAACAGACGAAGAGGAGGGCCTCATGAAAAAATGTTCCCATTATTAGGAAGTGGGTCTCCCATGTTGTTTGCCTATGCAGTGAATGCAAGGACTGCCGAAAATTTGGAGGCACTCCAATGCCCCTTGGAAGAGATATGGGGGAGGGCCTCATAAAAAAATGTTCCCATAAGAAAGGAGCAGGTCTCCTATATTTGTAATGCCCATGCACTAAGTGTATGGGTGACAAACATTTACCCCTGAGGGCAGGTACGGACTGGGGATGAAATTCAGCCCTGGCATTTGAAATCACACAGGCCCATGTTGTCCTCGTCCCCAAGTACCAGATGGGGATATATTACTACTATTACCCTGGATGGTGGAAAGGAAGATTTACTACAACACCAATATTTGTAATGATACCCACGGCCTGCTGGGGAAAGTGATGGAGTCAGCGACTTTGTGCTCCGTCACAACTGTTAACAGTATGGGTGTCTTGAGAACATTGATTCTGTTAACAACGTAGCAGACAAGGCAGCCCACAACCAGACCGGCCCTTCTGGCATTTGCCAGAATTGCCAAATGGCCAGTCTGGCCCTGCCTGAGGGGTATACATGAACATACTGTTTAACAAACTGTTTTTACGGGCATCATAAATACCCTTTAAAAAATGATGTGGGTGTTGCATCACGGTCCATGGTCACCCTAGTGATATCGTGGTGGAGGATGAGGATGAGGAGAAGGAGGAGCACAACAGCAAACAGCCAAAATTAGGAAGCGTATACCCATGTGTGGGTGTGAAGTTGTGCATGGGAACAGAACTCCCAAAAAAAAGACACTGGATTTGAGTTTATGTTACGCTGCTTTCATTCGGTAGTGTTGAGAAGTCTGTCCCAATCCAGCCCTTGTTCATTTTTATAAGAATCAGCCTGTCAGCATTTTCAGTTGACAGGCGGATGCACTTATTAGTTTTAATTCCACAAGCGGCACTAAAAACCCACTCTGACAAAACGCTAGCGGCAGGGCAAGCCAGGAGCTCCAAGGCATAGAGAGCCAGTTCATGCCACGTGTCCAGCTTGGATACAAAATAATTATAAGGCACAGATGAATCACGGAGGACGTTGGTATGGCCAGCAAGGTACTCCCTCATCATCTTTCCAAACTTTGCACTACTTGTGAGAGTATCCGGCGCCTCAGGGCCTGTGCGATGGGAGGATCTGAGAAAACTCTCCCAGAACTTTGACAGTGTTCCCCTGTCTCTGCTGGATTGGAGTTGTGTCTCTCTCGCCTGTACTTCTTGGTTGTCCAATGAACTGTGACCTCTGCCACCAGCGTTTTCAGATGGGAATTATTTTAATAATTCGGCAACAAGGGCCTTCCGGTACTGCCCCATTTTAGTAGACCTGTCCTCCTCAGGAATAAGAAATAGAAAGTTCTCCTTGCAGCGTGGGTCTAGAAGTGTCACCAACCAGTAATAACTGTCATCCAAAATTTTGAGAATGTGAAAGTCACGGGAAAGGCAGCATAACATAAACTCAGCCATGCGTGCCAGACTGCTAACAGGCAAGACTTCCATGTCCTCACCAAGATGATGATTGACCATGCTCTCTTCCTCCTCCATGCTCTCTTCCTCCTCCTCCTACTTTCTGTCATAAGGCCATCCACAGACGGCATGACAGTTGTGCAGGTAGTACCGTGTATAGCGCATGAAACTAGCTCCTGTTCTTCCTTCTCCTCCTCTTCCTCATTGTCACCCAATCCACGTTGGAAAGAGATGAGGCTGCGCTGTGTATAATCACGCTGTATGGTTCCTTGCTCCGTCTCATCGTGCTCCGCCTGCATTGCATCCTTTTTGATTGTGATCAGAGAGCTTTTCAGAACACAGAGAAATGGAATGGTGACTCTAATTATGGCGTCATCGCCACTCACCATCTTGGTGTGGTCCTTAAAATTTTGGAGTATGGTAAATATGTCTGACATCCATGTCCACTACTGAGGTCTTATGTGTGGAGTCTGATCTGAATACCGATGGCCTTTTTGATGCTGGTAGTCAATAACTGCCCTTTTCTGCTCACAAATCCTTTCCAATATCTGCAGTGTAGAGTTCCAGCGCGTGGGGACATCACACACCAGTCGGTGAGCTGAAACACGGCAAGGGCATCAGAAGCTGTAGCTGACTTTCTAAAATGGCCGCAAAGGCAGCATACTTTGACAAGCAGATTCGGCAGCTTCGGGTAGGTTTTGAGAACCTGCTGAACCATGAGGTTAAGCACATGGGCCAAGCATGGTACGTGTGTGAGCTCGCCTCGCCTCAGAGTCGTCGCCAGGTTCCGGCCATTGTCACACACGACCATGCCTGGCTGTAGGTTCAGCGGTGTCAGCCACAGATCTGCCTGCTCTTTCAGAGCTGTACACAACTCTTCAGCATTGTGCAGTTTGTCACCTAAGCTTATTAGCTTCAGCACAGCCTGTTGCCGCTTGGCTGAGGCACTGCTGCAGTGCTTCCAGCTTGTGACTGATGTGGTCATTTTGGAGATGGAGGCTGAAGAGGATGAGGATGAGGTGCAGGAGCTGTAGACTGTGAGGACAACCCTGATTGACCTAGGGCCCGCAATCCTCAGCATCAGGAGGACGTGTTCCACCCCAAGGTTTGACTGGGTCCCGGCTTCCATGTTGTTAACCCAGTGTGCCATCAGGGAGATGTACCGTCCCTGCCCACAAGCACTTGTCCACGTGTCCGTGGTTAGGTGGACTTTCCCAGTAACTGCATTGTTGAGGGCACTTCTAATGTTGTGGGACATGTGCTTGTGTAATGCGGGATCGGCACACCGGGAGAAATAGTGGCTGCTGGCGACCGAGTACCGAGGGACGGCCACCGCCATCAGGTTGCGGAAAGCTTCCTTCTCCATGAGCCTAAATGCCAGCATTTCGAGCGCAAGCAGTCACAAATTGTGTGAATTTAGTAGTGTCTCCTGTGGGGTGTTGGCTGCGTATTTGCGCTTGTGTTTCAAGGACTGGGATATGGACAACTGAACGCTGCGCTGGGACAAGGACGTGGATGTGCTTGCTGATGGTGCTAGTTGAGTGTGTGCAGCGACAGGTGCAGGGCAGGAGGCATCTTCACACTGCAATAAAATTTAAAGGGAGGCCAGAAATGGCAATATTTGGAGCGCACTTTTTATCTCTGATCTGTGTGTGACGGGCAAACCACAGTTTGAAATAGCTGGCCTGTAGGTAACTATTTTTACCAGCAAACTGGTGTCAATAACTTCGCTAACACACTGCAACAAAAATTAAATGGAGGGCACAAATGGCAGAATTTGGAGTGCACTTTTTATCTCTGATCCGTGTGTGATGGACAAACCACAGTTTTAAATAGTTGGCCTGTAAAAAAAATTATTCCTGGACCCTGATACCTGGGGCTATGTCTAGAAATATCTGTAATAGCAGCAGCAGACAGGACTGGAATGGACCCTCTTGCTATATGCACTGCAGTCTGCCACATACACTGCCTGCCTTCTTAGCACTGATATCTATGCATCTTTATTAGTCCTCAGAAGGACTGCTAGTTGAGATGGATATGTGTATATTATATGGTATACCCACACTAAGTAAGCAAATCTCTCCCTAGCTTAGCAGCAAAGGGAGAGTTGCTGCTGAGCTAGGGAGAGATTTGCTTACTTAGTGCCTGATTCCGGAGTAGACTGTGACGAGCATGGCGGCGCCAGGTCTTATATAGACCTGATGTTGCTGTGCGGCCATCCAATCACTGTACTGCCACAACCAACATAGCTGCAGCATTACAGTGTGTGGCAGACAATCCCTGCATGTTCATTGGCGCTCTAAAGCGTGCCAAACATGCAGGGCGGGGACCCAAACTCCCGCCGAGCAACCCTGGAAATACTCGACGAGCTCCGAGCATCTCGAGCAGTGAGATGCTCGGGCAAGTATCACTCATCACTAGTTCCCAGCAATCGGAGATCGCCTTGTCGTTGACGCATGAATTGGCCAAATTATGTGCTAAGCATCTCCATTTTTTCTTATTATCTAGAGCTGTAATGCAATTCAAATTTCATACATTTCATGTTTACAGAGTGCAACTTTGTTTGTTATGTGTTTATACCTGTACACACTAGTTTTCTGTTTGGAGGTGACAGTCTTTTGCTAGCTGTGTGTCATGGTTAGGACATGGCTAATGTCCTGTTCTCTCAGGGTTAATTTTGCTGGCCTCCCTTTGGATCTAGGAGGGATATTTATACTCACTCCAGACCAGGATTCCTTGTCAGCTATATTTTAGTTCTAGTCTGTCTGCCTGACTCCTGCAGTGAGTGCCCGGTTTGGAATTGGGTTCCTTGCTCTCCGTGCGTTACTCTGTTCGTTTGTTCTTTTGGATTTCTGACCTCTGGCTTCTCCACTGACAATCCCCTGTCTCTCCCCTTTGGTACCTCGTGATCTCCTGGTTCGGATCTTAGCTTGTTTGACTATTCTCTTGTGTGCATCGTCTCCTCTGCACCCTGGCGTCTGGCTCCGCCCCCGACCACCTCCCACTCTGTCACATGGTTCAGGTCCTGTTTTGTTAACTGGTTAGTAACCCGGCGTTTTGCTCAGCTCCGTTGCTGCTGTGTGTAGCTCTCCCCGCAGCAATAATACCCTGGAGTCGTGACACTGTGTATTGACTACTATTTAACATAAGTGAGCCTAATTCTGAACACAACCACATTCCCAATTATAAGAGGGTGTTCACATTCATGTGACCATATTATTTTAGCTTTGTTATTTTTAGTTCCCCCTTAAAATAATTTCAGTTGCTTTATCAATTAATTTGAACAGAATATCGATGTCATTAAAAATAGAAAAAGTTCTGAAACGTTTCACCTTATAAGTAGTTTGTAAAAGCCTTAAGCTGTTTACTTGGTGAAGATTTCAACAGAATTGTCTGTGCTTTTCTACCCACTTCTATGGCTCTATGACTTGAAGCACCCACCCTTGTGAAGTAATACGCCAACAGCCAAAATCTCATTTTAAAGCTGTTGTAAACTTTTTGGTGAACAAACATGAAAAACAATGTGAAAGTTTTCTATGATTACATCCTTAATCAGTTTAGTGTAAATTCGACAATCCCCAATGATAACGCAACAAATGCTAATTAAAAGTAAAGAAAGTGATAATGAGAAATCTGCACGGAGCCTTTCTGCTTATTATTCTCATTATGGGTTTTTGTCTATGTATGCAGTGAATTTCCAATTATGACCACATTTTCTATTAATTGGTTTACTTTCTACACGTTTCATTGCACAGAAAAACTCCAAATATTTAAAAGAGTCAGACCTGTTTGGATAAACTATGGGAGTGAGGGATGAAAGGTGTAAGTATAGATGTGTTTTGAATAAGAAAACGAGAGTAATTCGGTGTCTTAAAGAAAATTATGGCAAAGTATTCAGATATATTTATTCTGGCTCAAAAAAGTAGGGCAATCATATCAATTCCCAAACTTCTATACAAGTCAACAGTTTAGGTTCTGTTTAGGATGGAAGGAGGCATTCTAAATTTCCTTCTTTAAACTTTCCATCCTGCTATAGCTGTAGGTCAATGGGTCAACCAATGGTCAAGTGTCCCAGATATTTTATGACCCTTTCCCTATTGTTTTTGCCTTAGTGATCCTTTAAGTTGCTGCTAAAAGGTGTTTGATACCGCTTCTTCTATCTCTTGATCTTTGGCCATATCTACCTTTCTACTGTTGAGATTGACACCCTTGACCTCTTCCCGTCTCTGCCTGCTTTGACCTACGCTCCGTCGAACTATGATTTTTGATACTGCCTTGGTAACACAATTTGGCGACTTTTGGGCGGAAAGGTGTGGCAATGTTTGGGATTACCTGTGGGAAAGTCCACATCCCCTTAATGGGTTAAAAAACGAAAGAGAGCGTGTTATCCCAAGAGGAAATACAACGGGAGCAGAGGCGGAAATTGGCTCGCGTGAATGGATGATGACTAGGCACAACTCTGTGATTGACTCATATACCAGTGAGAGGCCACTGACCCACACATGGGTGGGAAGAAACGTACTAAAATTGAAGAAAGAGAAAGCATGGTGGTCGACCCGATTCGAAAACTTGTATGAATGAAGATCTTGGTAACATAATCCATTGAGTTAAAGGGAATATGTCAGGTTTTCGCTATGAAATCTGATAGCAGTATGACTTAAGTGCTGAGAGCCTGATTACATTGATGTATTGGTGTTTTATCACTACAGGAATAGGTGTTGTGTGTCTCATAGTCAAGTGCTCTATGTAACCCTGCCCCAACCACTCATTGACATCTTTCAGTTAATATACAGTGTACACTGAAAGCTGCCAACCAGTGTTGTGGGCTGGATCATGTAGAGCTCAGCATTCAGAGCTCCGCTAAATCTGAAACAGAGAAAACAGTGATTGTAGCAAAATGACAGCATGCAGACCAGCAAGTGACACATCACTGGAATCAGGCTCTCTGCCTCTACATTATTCTGCCTTCAGATTACACAGCAAAAACCTGGTATCAGATTATCTGTTGGTATCCTGTCAAACGAATCTAATCAGTTTTTATGAAGAGGTAAGCTATAGGCTGGACCACGGTGAGTCATTGGACGTGGTATATCTTGATTTTTCCAAAGCGTTTGATGCCATGCCGCACAAGAGGTTGGTACACAAAATGAGAATGCTTGGTCTGGGGGAAAATGTGTGTAAATGGGTTAGTAACTGGCTTAGTGATAGAAAGCAGAGGGTGGTTATAAATGGTATAGTCTCTAACTGGGTCGCTGTGACCAGTGGGGTACCACAGGAGTCAGTATTGGGACCTGTTCTCTTCAACATATTCATTAATGATCTGGTAGAAGGTTTACACAGTAAAATATCGATATTTGCAGATGATACAAAACTATGTAAAGCAGTTAATACAAGAGAAGATAGTATTCTGCTACAGATGGATCTGGATAAGTTGTAAACTTGGGCTGAAAGGTGGCAGATGAGGTTTAACAATGATAAATGTAAGGTTATACACATGGGAAGAAGGAATCAATATCACCATTACACACTGAACGGGAAACCACTGGGTAAATCTGACAGGGAGAAGGACTTGGGGATCCTAGTTAATGATAAACTTACCTGGAGCAGCCAGTGCCAGGCAGCAGCTGCCAAGGCAAACAGGATCATGGGGTGCATTAAAAGAGGTCTGGATACACATGATGAGAGCATTATACTGCCTCTGTACAAATCCCTAGTTAGACCGCACATGGAGTACTGTGTCCAGTTTTGGGCACCGGTGCTCAGGAAGGATATAATGGAACTAGAGAGAGTACAAAGGAGGGCAACAAAATTAATAAAGGGGATAGGAGAACTACAATACTCAGATAGATTAGCGAAATTAGGATTATTTAGTCTAGAAAAAAGACGACTGAGGGGCGATCTAATAACCATGTATAAGTATATAAGGGGACAATACAAATATCTCGCTGAGGATCTGTTTATACCAAGGAAGGTGACGGGCACAAGGGGGCATTCTTTGCATCTGGAGGATAGAAGGTTTTTCCACCAACTTAGAAGAGGATTCTTTACTGTTAGGGCAGTGAGAATCTGGAATTGCTTGCCTGAGGAGGTGGTGATGGCGAACTCAGTCAAGGGGTTCAAGAGAGGCCTGGATGTCTTCCTGGAGCAGAACAATATTGTATCATACAATTATTAGGTTCTGTAGAAGGACGTAGATCTGGGGATTTATTATGATGGAATATAGGCTGAACTGGATGGACAAATGTCTTTTTTCGGCCTTACTATGTTACTATGTTAAAAATTGTTTTTGGTGTTTTAGGGATCATTATACAAGGAAGGGGTCCAGGATGGCGTTCGTTATATCAGAATGGGATCCTTATACCAGAAAGGGGCCCAGGATGGAGGACATTATGCCAGAAAGGGGCCTATGATGAGGGTCATTTTACCAGGATAGGGACATTGCTACAGGAAGGGAAAGGAACATTATTACAGTAGGGAATCCACAACAGGGGGCATTAAACGAGGAAGCGCTCCATGAGGGGCGACATTATACCAAGAATGGGCCCAGAATAAGGGGCATTATAACCGGAAGAGGCCCAGAACAGGGAATATTACAACAGGATGTGGCCTAAGATGACTAACATTATTACACTATGGAAGGACAGGACGGGAGATGTTATTGCAGAAAGAGGCCAGTACTGGGGATATTATTACAGGAAAGGTTCAGGTCGGGGTACGTTATTATAGAAAGGGGTCCAGAATGAAGGACAATATTGCCGGAATGTGACAAGACGGGGGACATTATTAAAAGAAGGTACTATGATGGGGACACTATTACATGTATGTCTTTATAGGATCCAGATTACTTCAAAGGCCCTTACATCTGATCAACATGGAGGTGGGGGGCCCAGGTCCAAATTTTTGCTGGCTCTATTTAAACCCTAATAATAATAATAATAATAATTTTATTTATATAGCGCCAACATATTCCGCAGCGCTTTACAAATTATAGAGGGGACTTGTACAGACAATAGACATGACAGCATAACAGAAATACAGTTCAAAACAGATACCAGGAGGAGTGAGGGCCATGCTCGCAAGCTTACAAACTATGGGGAAAAGGGGAGACACGAGAGGTGGATGGTAACAATTGCTTTAGTTATTCGGACCAGCTATAGTGTAAGGCTCAGGTGTTCATGTAAAGCTGCATGAACCAGTTACCTGCCTAAGTATGTAGCAGTACAGACACAGAGGGCTAATACTGCATAAAGTGTATGAGAACATGATGCGAGGAACCTTTTTTTTTTTTTTTTATTATAAATAGGCCACACAGGGATCGTTAGGTTAATGCATTGAGGCGGTAGGCCAGTCTGAACAAATGAGTTTTTAGGGCACGCTTAAAACTGTGGGGATTGGGGATTAATCGTATTAACCTAGGTAGTGCATTCCAAAGAATCGGCGCAGCACGTGTAAAGTCTTGGAGACGGGAGTGGGAGGTTCTGATTATTGAGGATGCTAACCTGAGGTCATTAGCGGAGCGGAGGGCACGGGTAGGGTGGTAGACTGATACCAGGGAGGAGATGTAGGGTGGTGCTGAGCCATGGAGTGCTTTGTGGATGAGGGTAGTAGTTTTGTACTGGATTCTGGAGTGGATGGGTAGCCAGTGTAATGACTGGCACAGGGTAGAGGCATCGGTGTAACGGTTGGTGAGGAATATGATCCTGGCTGCAGCATTTAGGACAGATTGGAGCGGGGAGAGTTTTGCAAGAGGGAGACCGATTAGTAGAGAGTTACAATAGTCCAGACGAGAATGAATAAGTGAAACAGTCAGAGTTTTTGCAGAGTCGAAAGTAAGAAAAGGGCGAATTCTAGAAATGTTTTTGAGATGCAGGTAAGAAGAGCGAGCCAGTGATCGGATGTAGGGGGTGAATGAAAGGTCAGAATCAAGGATGACCCCAAGGCAGCGGGCATGTTGCTTTGGAGTAATGGTGGAACCGCACACGGAGATGGCAATGTCAGGCAAAGGTAGGTTAGTAGAGGGAGAGAACACGAGGAGTTCAGTTTTTGACAGGTTTAGTTTCAGATAGAGGGAGGACATGATGTTAGAGACAGCGGTAAGACAATCACTGGTGTTTTCTAAAAAGGTCGGTGTGATATCAGGAGCAGAAGTGTATAATTGGGTGTCGTCAGCATAGAGATGGTACTGGAAACCAAATCTACTGATTGTTTGTCCAATAGGGGCAGTATACAACGAGAAGAGTAGGGGGCCTAGGACTGATCCTTGAGGAACCCCAACAGTAAGGGGAAGGTGAGAGGAGGAGGAACCAGCAAAACATACAGTGAAGGATCGGTCAGAGAGATAGGAGGAGAACCAGGAGAGAACGGTGTCCTTGAGGCCGATGGAGCGGAGCATAGTGAGGAGGAGCTGATGATCCACAGTGTCGAATGCTGCAGAGAGATCCAAGAGAATTAGCATGGAGTAGTGACCATTAGATTTAGCTGTTAGTAGGTCATTAGAGACTTTAATGAGGGCAGTTTCAGTAGAGTGTAAAGAGCGGAAGCCAGATTGAAGAGGGTCGAGAAGAGAGTTATCTGAGAGATATCGGGTAAGACGGGAGTGGACCAGGCGTTCGAGGAGTTTAGAGATGAAGGGAAGATTAGAGACAGGTCTATAATTAGCGGCACAGTTTTGATCGAGGGATGGTTTTTTAAGTAATGGATGTATGATGGCATGCTTAAATGAGGAGGGAAAAATACCGGAAGTGAGGGAAAGGTTGAATATTTTTGTTAGGTGAGAGGTGATAGCCGGGGAAAGGGACTGGAGGAGATGTGACGGAATGGGGTCACTGGTGCAAGTGGTCGGGCGAGAAGATGCAAGGAGCCTGCTTACTTCTTCTTCTGTAACTGCTTCAAAGTCAGAGAGTGAACTAGATGCAGTGGGGGAGGGAGGACAGTGCATGGTATGAAGAGATTGGGAGATGATTTCCTGTCGAATGTGGTCAATTTTTTCTTTGAAGTAATTGGCCAGATCGTCAGCACGGAGATCCATGGTTGGGGCCTGCTCTCTTGGGTTGAGTAGGGACTGGAACGTGTCAAAGAGACGTTTAGGGTTATTGGACAGGGAGGTGATGAGGGTGTTGAAGTAGGTTTGTTTGGAGAGGTGAAGGGCAGAATTGTATGTCTTTAAACCCTACTCAGAACCTGTGGGCCCTTCTTAAATTGTAGACTATAATGAAGGAATCTGCAGTGCATTTGTTCCAAGATCTGGGCAGGTAAGTGTTGCTGCTTTTTTTTTTTTTTTTTTTCTGCTAATGAAAAAAAAAAAAAAAAATATAATGAAGGAAAACAGTCACCTCTCTGATCAGTGTCTGTAGGACTGTGGTTGGTGGGGACCTAAAAGTGGGAGATTAACAGATTGACAGATTCCGTGGCTGGAATTGAAAAGAAGAGGGGGTATATCTGTCAGCGATATTTTTATTGAAATGTCAGAAATGTATCTTGT
The DNA here is from genome assembly GCF_032444005.1 of Ranitomeya imitator. Lineage (NCBI taxonomy): Eukaryota > Metazoa > Chordata > Amphibia > Anura > Dendrobatidae > Ranitomeya > Ranitomeya imitator. Next base: position 781,312,467 of record NC_091284.1, read on the forward strand.
ACATTTTGAATTGTTATATTGTTACATTTTGATATTTTCACTTGCACAGATTAAATCAAACAGATTAGATGAAAATTTTTCATTTTTTGTTTAGTTTCATTTAGTTATAAGAAATATTCAGGTTTCAGATTTATTAACCTTTTGAGTGGGCGGACTACGCTGTAGTTGTTCAATGAAAAATACAAATTGCCTAATAATTGTGCACGCGGTGTAGGTTTAGTTATCCAGAATAATACATTTTTTGACTTTGCCATTGAACACGGAGTCTCACATCCTCAGACAGAATGTTCTTCAGCACTTCTTCCTCCAGCTGTTAAAATCTGCCGTTTTTCGGGAACTACCTAATCCCGTATGACTGCAGCTCAGCTGTTCTGAAATCTTCACTCTGCTCAAGTGGTCATGGTTAGACAAGAGAGGACACGTCTCAACATCATCTCGGAAAGACACCCTTTCCCAACAAGCTTTTATCTAAGAAAATAACCCAGGAAGGTTTTATTTTTTTTCCATTTAAAGAAATATGTAGAAAAATATGGATTGTCAATGTGTAATATATGCCTCTTCCTCACTATCATTGTGTTTTTGCTTCCTACATGTTGGAGTCTGTCAGGAAGCTTGTTTCCTTTCATCTCCTTGTCAAGGTCAAATTCTACGAGACTAGCTAAACTAAATGCTGATGAGCATCATGCAGATCATTGACTACAGACTTGCTGATTAACCACCTTGGGTTTTTCCGTTTTTGTTTTTTGCTCCACTTCTTCCCATAGCCATAACTTTTTTTTTTAATTTTTCCTTCAATATGGTTATGTGAGGGTTTTTTTTTTTTTGCGAGACGAGTTGTAATTTTGAACAACACCATTGGTTCTACCATATAGTGTACTGGAAAACGGGGAAAAAAAATTCAAAGTGAGGTAAAATTGCAAAAAAATGTGATTAAACTTTTTTCTTTTTTTACCATGTTCACTAAATGTTAAAACTGACCTGCCATTATAATTCCCCAGGTCATTACGAGTTTGTAGACACCAAACATGTCTAGGTTCTTTTTTTATTTAAGTGTTGAAAAAATTCCAAAGTTTGTAAAAAAATAAAAATAAAAAAAGTCGCCATTTTCCAAGACCCGTAGTGTTTCCATTTTTCATGATCTGGGGCTGGGTGAGGGCACTTTTTTTGCGTGCAGAGCTGATGTTTTTATTGATACCATTTTGGATCACGGATTCCACAGATTCTCAATGGGATTTAGGCTTGGACTGTGATTGGGCCATTCACACACAGGAATATTCCTTGATCTAAACCATCCATTGTAGCTCTGGCAGTATATTTAAGGTTGTTGTCCTGCTAAAATGTGAACCTACGCCCCAAGATCAAGTCTTTTGTGGCGTTTATACAGGTTTTCTTCTGGGATTGTCCTGTATTTAGCTCCATCCATTTTCCCATCAACACTGACCAGCTTCTCTGACCATTGCTAAAGAAAAATATCCTCACAGCATGATGCTGCCACCACCATGTTTGACCATGGGGATGGTATTTTCAGGGTGATATGCAGTGTTAGTTTTCTGCCACACATAGCATTTTGCATTTAGCCCGAAAAGGTCATTTTTGTCTCATTTGACCAGAACACCTTCTTCCGTCTGCTAGCTGTGCCCTCTTCATGGCGTTTTACAGACTGTAAACGGGACTTCTTATGGCTTGCTTTCAAAAATAGCTTTCTTTTTGCAACTTTTCCATAGAGTCCACATTTGTGTAGTGTATGACTAAGGGCTCTTTTCCATTTGCGAGAAACACTTCCGTGTCTCGCATGTGAAAACCAAGCTGTGGCGCCGGCACTCCAGAGCGGAGCGTGCGGCTCAATGTGTTGCTATGCGGCCGCACGCTCTGCTCCACAGCTTGGTTTTCACATGCGAGACACGGACGTGTTTCTCGCAAATGGAAAAGAGGCCTAATAGTTGTCCTGAGCAGTGGATCTCTGCAGCTCCTCAAGAGTGACCATCGGCCTCATGGTTGCTTCTCTAATCAGTGCTCTCCTTGCTTCGAATGTCAGATTAGGTGGACAGCCATATCTTGGAAGCTTTGCAGTTCGGTCATACTTCCATTTTTGGATGATGGATTGAAGAGTGCTCCATGAAATGTTCAGAGCTTGGGTTGTTATTTTCATTTCCTAACCCTGATTTACTCTTCTCTACAATTTTATCCCCAACCCGTCTGGTGTGTCTCTTGGTTTTCATGATGCTGTTTGACCCCCAATGTTCTCAAACCTCTGAGGCTTTCACAGAACAGCTGTATTATATTGAGAATAAATGATATACTGGTGGGCTCAATTTACTAATTGTGTGACTCCTGGAGGCAATTGGTCCCTCAGGATTTTATTTAGGGGCATCAGACTACAGTGGCTGAATACAATCACACACCACAATTTTAAAATTTATATTTTTAAAATAATTAAAATACCATGTATCATTTCCTTCACACTTCACAAATACTTGCTATTTTGCGTTGGTAAATCCCATAAAATTCGAATAAAATACATTTATGTTTGTGGGTGTAACGTGAGAAAATATGGAAAAGTTCATGGGGTATGAATACTTTTATAAAGGGACTGACTATTATTTCTTTGATTTTTACAAAAATTACAATATTACCAGAAAAATGCTTTCTGATCGCAGCGTACACAGCTGTATTGTTTTCTGTTAGGAAAATTAAAGAGTTATTCCTAAAATATCAACTTATCCCTTATCCAGAGGGTAAAGGATGATTTACTGATGGCTGGGAGTTCAACTCCTCGGATGTCCTGCAGTTTCAAGGGTAAGGCCGGGGTCACACTAGACCGTAATACGGCCGAGTGCAATGCGATAAAAAAATCGCATTGCACTCGAACCAATATTACCATATGGTGCTGCTCCCACCAGCCGACTTTTTGTCGGCCGTTTTCCTCGGTCAGAGACAATCGCAGCATGCTGCGATTGTCTCTGACCGAGGAAAACTCTCGGCTCACTCACACCCATATAAGCCTATGTGTGCGAGTGAGACAGCGCACACCACTCGGATATCATCCGAGTGATGTGCGCTATAAGCGGACCCCAGCAATGGAGGAGATGGAGAAATTCATTTCTCCGCCTCCTCCGCAGCGCCGCTCCGATCCTCCCTGTGCGAGAGAATTGGAGCACAGACGCATGACACTCGGCTCCTGCTCTGCTGCGAGCAGGAGCCGAGGGTCATTAGCATATCGCATCCGATGATCTCGCATCGGATGCAATACGCTAGTGTGACCCCGGCCTAATAATGATTGTAGCGAAGTCGAGCTTCATTCAAGACAGGTCTCTGCATCCAGAGCCCTGATCTCTGGATTGAACCCCCAGCAATCAGTAAGTAATCACTTAAAGGGATTCTATCAATAGGATCAACCCTGCTAAGCCATCTATGTGGGCATGTAGGTCGCAGAAATTGAATAAAATGGTACCCTGATATCAGTAATCTGGAGTCTTATTACAAAATGTGCACCATTTTTCTTTTACAAGATCATTTGTTTTCCCTACAGATTTAACTATGTTGTGGTCGGTGGTTATAAATCACAAGTTAAAAAAAAAAAGACAGATAAAGGAATTTGGAACTCTGGACGTGTTCACTGATGAATTCTTAGTTAATTCATTCTGCAGCCAGATATAAACAGTACAACACAGAGGCCATCACAGGCAAACGGTGCAAAATATTTAATGAAACCCAATTATGACAATTATTTTTGGCTAAAAAATACCGGATTACTCACCGGTAATGCTCTTTTATAGAGCCCACGACAGCACCCACGAGAGAGGGGATCCGCCCCTAGGAACAGGAAACCTACAGAGAGATAAAAGGGGCGGCCCCCCCTCGCTCCTCAGTTGTTTTACAGAGAATAGGAGGAACCGCCGCCAGGTTTTAGTTAATAGGTTCAGGTATATATACATATATACATATTTACAACCTCATACTACATCTTTCTAATATTTACACCTCACCAAAAAAGCACCACGTGCAACTATACAAAGAAAAGGGAGGGATGTGAATGGGTGCTGTCGTGGGCTCTATAAAAGAGCATTACCGGTGAGTAATCCGGTATTTTCCATTCGCCACGACAGCACCCACGAGAGAATTTCAGAGACTATAAATTGGGTGGGTTAACTGAGTCAAGAACCGAAACCCCAAAGGTAAGATCAGAAGCCGCGGATAGGTCCAATCTATAGTGCCTATAGAAGGTGCCCGGTGAAGCCCAAGTTGCAGCCTTACATATAAGTTCTATTGGCACGTTCGCCCTTTCTGCCCAGGAAGTTGATACGGCCCTTGTGGAATGAGCCCCCACATGCATCGGAGGATCTCTTCCTTTGGCTCTGTAAGCCAAGGTTATAGCTTCTCTGATCCAACGAGATAATGTTCCCTTCGTGACTCTGGATCCTTTGGTTCTACCCTGAAAAGACACAAACAGGGCCCTACTCTTCCTCCAGTCCCTAGTTCTCTCTAAATAGGCTAGAATAGTCCTCTTTACGTCTAGGGTATGAAGTCTTACTTCCTCTGGAGATGAGTGGTCCTTATAAAAAGTAGGTAATACGATCTCCTGGGATCTATGAAAACTAGTGGCCACCTTAGGTAGGTAACATGGATCTGTTTTCAAAATTATTCTATCAGGTGTTATAGATAGGTATGGAGGATCGATTGACAACGCCTGCAGATCACTCACTCTTCTAGCTGATACCAAAGCTACTAATAATATTGCTTTCAATGATTTGTTCTTTAATGAGGCTGCATGAATAGGCTCAAACGGGCTTTGTGTCAATGCATCTAGAACCAAAGATAGATCCCACTGGGGCACCTGTGGGATATTTATTGGTTTTGATCGTTCACATGCAGATATAAAACGGGATATCCATCTATCACCTGCGATATCATAACTGAAGAGGGCTCCTAATGCTGAGACCTGAACTTTCAAAGTATTAACTGAAAGTCCCAATTCTAGTCCTTTTTGCAAAAACTCCAGTATTGAAAATATAGGCACCTCTGAAGAAATTTGTGTAGTGTGAAACTGAAGAAATTTTTTCCAGACTCTAACATAAATTTTGGTGGTAGAAGGCTTTCTACTCTTCATAAGGGTATCTATTAATCCACTAGAAAATCCTCTCCTGCTTAGTAATTGCCTCTCAAATTCCAGGCAGTTAAGTTCATGCCCTTCACCTGAGGATGGAAAAACGGACCTTGAGACAGCATGTTGTCGGCCAGAGGCAGAATCCACGGATCTGTCACCGACATGGCTCTGAGCCATGAAAACCATGGCCTCTTGGGCCAAAAGGGGGCTATTAGCAGAACTCTTGCCCCTTCCTCTCTTATCTTCCTTATCACCATGGGCAATAGATTCCATGGTGGAAATGCGTATGCCAGGTCGAATGTCCATGGTACCTGAAGGGCATCTAATATGTCTGGATTGTCCAGCCTGCACAGGGAGGCAAACATCCTGACCTGTCGATTGGATCTTGTTGAGAACAAGTCTATTTGAGGTATGCCCCATCGAGTTGTTATCATTCTGAAAATCTTCCTGTTGAGCATCCATTCCCCCTGATGAAGAGTATGACGACTGAGAAAATCGGCCTGAAAGTTGTCTACCCCTCTTATGTGTACCGCTGACAAGGACAACAGATGACCTTCGGCTAGCCTTATGATGTCTGACGCCACCTCCATAAGAGTGTCTGACCGTGTACCTCCTTGACGGTTTAGATAGGCCACCGCAGAGGTGTTGTCGGAGAGGACCCTTGTGTGAGAGCCTCGCAGCTGAGGAAGAAAGTGGAGCAGGGAATAATATACAGCTCTCAATTCTTTTACATTAGAAGAATTACTATACTCCGATCTGGACCAGAGACCCTGGACCATCTGATCCCGAAAATGTGCTCCCCAACCATCAGGACTAGCATCTGTGGTAACTATATTTGAAGGAGTGATTACCCACAGGACTCCCTTTGACAGATTTCCCCAATCTAACCACCAAGTGAGGGAGTGTACCACTTCTGACGGAAGAAAAACTATCTGATCTAGACATCCCTGATTTTCAATACTCTCCTGTAATATAAATCTTTGCAGCTGCCTGGTATGAAACTGAGCCCACTCAACTGCAGGAATACAAGAAGTTAAAGACCCCAGCAATGACATGGCACTTCTCAAAGTCATACTACGCCTATTGATTGCTAAGTTCACTTTATCAATTATGGAGGTCTTTTTACTATCTGGCAGGCAACATATTTGCTCAACTGAATCTAAAAGGAGGCCAAAGAACTTCTGACATGTAACAGGCCGGAGTCTGGATTTCTCCCAATTAATAATCCAACCAAGAGATTGCAATGAAAAGGCTACCTCTTCCAATCTCTGTTCACACTGTAGGGAGTCCTTTCCTACTATTAGTAGATCATCTAGATACGGGATGACTAGTGTGTCTTTTAACCGCAAAAAAGACATTACTTCCAACAACAATTTTGTGAACACCCTCGGAGCCATAGATAGGCCAAAGGGCATTGCCCTGTACTGCAGATGACAAACCTGACCATCTATTACAACTGCTACTCTAAGAAACTGCTGGTGTAACCGGTGTATAGGCAGATGGTAGTAAGCATCCTTAAGATCCAGTACCACCATGTAACAGTTGGGAAATAAATTTTTAATGGCTGACCGAATGGACTCCATTTTAAAGGCTTTAGGTCTTATGAAGGTGTTTAACTTCCTCAAATTAAATATAGTCCTAAAGGACCCATCAGGCTTAGTTATCAGAAATAAGGGAGAATAAAAGCCCTTTCCTATTTCAGATGGTGGAACTTTTATTAATACTTGTTTGGACAAAAGAGATTTGATTTCAGTTTCCAGCGCTTCTTGCTGCAGCCTGGATTTTAGGGAGGTAAGAAGAAAAGAATCCGGAGGTATTCGGATGAGGTCTAAGGTGAGACCTGACGAAATTAAATTTAAGGCCCATGTATTGGCCATTATCTCTTTCCACTGTCCAACAAATTGCAGCAATCTACCGCCCACCGGTGGAATAGGGTTCACGGAACTTATCCGCTGGTTTGAAGGGGCGCTTGTTGAACAAATTGCCCTTCTGCCTGAACTCCCTGTTACTCCAGCGGTCTTTAAAGCCTCCTTTCCTTCCAAATGGTGGCTTCCTGAACGCCCTTCTGTAGGAAGGAATAAAGGGATTAGGAAACCCCTTCTTCCTTTCGCCCGCCTTAGTGAGAATGTCATCCAGGACAGCTCCAAAGAGGTACTCACCCTGGCAGGGAATGGCACACAACTTAGCTCTGGATTGGGCGTCTCCCTTCCAGTTCTTTAGCCACAATGCCCGACGGGCCGTATTTGAGAGATTAGCTGATCTCGCTGCCAGGCGGAGAGAGTCTATTGAGGCATCAGATATAAATGCCGCAGCCCCCTTGATCAATGGAATGGAGGCTCGCAACTTCTCCCTGGACACGCCACTTCTGATGTTCTGCTCTAGCTGCTCTAGCCAGACCAACATGGATCTACTAGTACATGTAGCGGAGATTGCAGGTTTAAATGCAGTCACACAGGCTTCCCATGACTTTTTGAGAAGCGCATCAGATTTTCTGTCCATTGGGTCGGACAAAGAACCCGCATCTTCTACCGGTAAAGCGGAACGGCGAGCAGTAGATGCTACAGCCGCATCAACCTTCGGTACCTTAGTCCAGGTGGCCAAGTCCTCTCTTACAGGACACCGGCACAAACCCCTTTTGACCCTTACCCCATTCTTTTTTGACCAGGTCCTTTATAGCCTGGTTCACTGGAAACACCTGGCCCTTTCGCTGAGAAAGACCCGCGAACATCACCTCCTGCTGAGTTTGAGGCTCTTTTAACTCAGAAACCCCCATAGTACTCCTTACGGATTTAACTAAGTTATTTATGCCATCAGTAGGAAAGCAGACATAGTCCTCTTCATCTGATGAACCTGATAACTGAGAGACATCTGACTCGACCTCCCCACTCTCTGCCGACGTGTCAGCTTTAGGCGAGGATGCTCTGCTAACTCTCCTCTCCATATTTACAGACGGACTGCCTCGTAAACTCTGAAGCTCCTCCCGAATCATAAGACGTATCTCATTCATTTTAACGGACTCTTCCTGCCGCAGGGTGTTATCTATACAAGCTTGGCACAATTTTTTGCTATAAGCATCAGGTAAGGGCTCAGTACATATTGCACACTGCATGTGCTTGGTCTTTCCAGTCCTCTTCCCCTACAAATACATAAGGAGAGGAGACCAACATAAGCTTTCATAAAGCTAAATAAACACTCACCCCGCAGTATCTGTATATACCGGGTCTCGGCTCTTTTGTTCAGCCTGGGGTGTGCCACGGGACGACCTCCTCCCTGACTTGTCAGTGGAGTCGCTCACTTTCCCACTTCTTTTCCTGACATTCTCACTGGGTACAATTAACTCCTCCATAGGGCACTCAGAAATCTCCTCATGGGACGACATGTCGTCTCCTTCCAAACGCACTTCCTACACAGCTGAGCTGTAATTTATAGCGCCAGTTCACTCCTTCCCCCTCCCTCTTTTTTTTTTTTTTTTTTACCAGTGCCATAGTGTAGTTCAGGAGGGGGGAGGATCGCTTCCTAATATTCAATATGGCGGCGCCCCCGGAAGCGAAAGCGCGACCCTGGAGTTCAGGGAGCGCCGTACTGCGCACGCGCCGGCGTCCCCGCAGCTTGCCGGCCGCTTCCTTATTAAGCGCCGACCTTCCCTGTCAGGTTACACTGCCCTCGGAGCCTCGGGAGCGCCGCTGCACCGCGCATGCGCCGGCGTCCCTGTCAATTGCCGGCCGCTCTCGCAAGGCAGCACCGTCCCGGAAGTGACACTGTGCCCTCAGAGCCCTGGGAGCGCCACCGCACTGCGCATGTGCTGGCGTCCCTGATACTTGCCGGCCGCTTTCACCGCCATCAAGGGAACGGAGAAGCGTCGCCGATTTGCCAGGCAGCACCCGAATCAGAGGCCCCTTACCTGAGGTACTTTCCTTGGTCACCATCTACAACGATGCCCCAGCAGGGACATTGTTGCTCCATGCTGTAGCAGATGAGGGGGGAACCAGCAGGAACCCCCGACCCTGCCATCCGTCCTGGAGCCCCTGTCTCTCAGCAGAGACGGACAGGCGGCATTCAGGCGGACTCTTTCCTCTTCTGTACTCCATAGAGTCTTCTCTGTGGGTTCCCTTCTAGGAACAGGAAACCAACTGAGGAGCGAGGGGGGGCCGCCCCTTTTAACTCTCTGTAGGTTTCCTGTTCCTAGGGGCGGATCCCCTCTCTCGTGGGTGCTGTCGTGGCGAATGGAAAACAAGTATTTAAGTTGGAGTACAGGTTTGCATCATGTCAGTTACATTAGGTCAAGGTCTGCAAAACTTCTGTGGCATTAGACCAAATTTTAATTGAAGGTGATGAAACAGGTAAATAAAGATAAGGAAAGAAGGATTTTTAGCTGTGTTCATTGCCGTGACAGAACACAAGTGCATTATATAAAACAATATAACATGTCACATTGCCGAAACAGAATAATAGGTGACAAATAACATAAAAATATCAACCTTTAGCGATGAGGCAAATGAAGATAAACAAATGAAACTCATTCTATTCCTTAAAAAGCACATTATTATATCCAACAAGAACTGCGGAATCTCCAGATAATGACAAATGACTAATCAAAACTCTGGAAGGAACTCACTGAGAGAAGTACATGGAAATACTTTATATTCACAAGTGGGTGGATAAAATACCTAATCCCCACTTTCAGATTAACAATTATTATCTTGAAAAGTCAAGGCGTGACACACTTGATATTTTACTTTTTCACCATTACCAAAATTGTCATATTAGGAATGAATTACACTTTTCTCCTCAAATGTACTTTCCAGTCAAGTATATACTTAAGGGGAAGGTGCCATCAAAAACATTTTTTTTTCAGAAATTGTAAAAATGTAAAGAATTAATGATTACATTTTCTTAAAAAATATTATCATTTGTTTATAATTTAGTAAAATATGAAAAATAATTTGAAAAGTTTTGGAATTTCCACTTTTCAACACTAGGGGGAGCAGTTGCTGAAATTTCAGAAAAATCTAGTGTACAAATAGCTCACATTACAGCACTGCAGTAATTATGGGCGGAGTCTGCTGACCTGTGTGATGTCTCCTCTCCTCCCCTTCTGGGTGTTTGCTAAGGGATTAGAGAGGATGATATTCAGGAACCCAGTGAGCAGCCATTTTGTTGGTGACTGCAGAGTATGGCTGCCGTCACACTATCAGTATTTGGTCAGTATTTTACCTCAACATTTGTAGCCAAAACCAGGAGTGGAACAAATAGAGGAAAAGTATAATAGAAACATCTGCACCACTTGTGTATTTATCACCCACTCCTGGTTTTGGCTACAAATACTGAGGTAAAATACTGACCAAATACTGATAGTGGACGGCAGCCTTAGGCTACTTTCACACTAGCGTTGTTGGCTGTACGTTGCAATGCGTCATTCAGAAGAAAAAACGCATCCTGCAAAGTTGTCTGCAGGATGCGTTTTTTCCCCATAGACTAACATTACCGACGCGTTGCGACGTATTGCCACACGTCACAACTGTCGTGCGACGGTTGCGTCATGTTTTGGTGGACCGCCGCCACAAAAAAAGTTACATGTAACGTTTGTTTGTGCGTCGAGTCCACCATTTTCGACCGCACATGCACGGCAGAAACTCCGCCCCCTCCTCCCCAGACCTTACAATGGGGCAGCGGAAGCGTCGTAAGACTGCTTCTGCTGCCCACATCGGACATTTCTTTCACAGCATGCGTCGGTATGACGCACTGCGACGGGCCCGTACCGATGCTAGTGTGAAAGCAGCCTTATACTGACAAGTCTACGGTCACCGAGGATGGCAGGCAGCAAGGATTCTGGGAGATATGTGGTGGAGGGAGCAGGGTGACAGCAGCACAGAGTATTTCAGGAGAGCAGAGTGCTGGTGTATAGGGGCCCCCTGTTCGGTGTGCGGAGCAGCCAGGGATTGTAGAGCGCTGTCTTTTATACACATGGATGGACCGTCTGCTCCACAGAAATCCAGGAAACATTTCTGCGGATTGATGGCCTGGTCTGATCCAGACTTTGCATACAGACCCCATTCCCCTCCTCAGATCCTGTCTTCTCCATCCTGTCCTGGTGATGTGTGAAAGCGAGGTGACAGGCGAAGTACAGGGTGACGCTGGGAAGGAAATGTAGCCATATAGTAACGATAAAAATGAGACCCCTCTCTTCAGCTGCCTCACCAGCCCTGACTGCACCTAACTGGAGGTCCTGCTGCCCCTCTATTACCCCAGACCCGCGTGCAGGTGCTCAGCCAGAACCACCATAGAATGGGTCCGCTTTCTGAAGATAATACTGCCATAGTGTTCTCACATAATACCGCCATATAGATCACACCAGGGATTCAAGCTTCAGGAGGCTAATTTGCATATTCCAGGTGCCTTCTGGGAGAAGCGAAGTCTCCCTAAGCTAGAAGATCGTTGGGTACAGCCGGGACCAGCTGCTTCGAAAGCATCACCAAACCGCGCGCCGTATTTTTGCCTGTAGGACATTATTGCAAGAGAGCTTGGCTGAGTAGATTACACAAGGAGGAAAACACACAGCAAGTCAGCAGGATCTAGGAGCAACATGGCAGATGTGACAACCTACATGGTGAGCTGCAGCATGTGCTACATGTTCACAGATCGACCAGAAGAAGAATCCAATTTCACCTGTCAGAAGTGTAGACTAGTGGCCCTTTTAGAAGAAAAGGTGCGGGGTCTGGAAGAAAGAATAGCAACTTTGAAACTCATCAAAGAGAATGAAGACTTTCTAGACAGAACAGAAGCATCTCTACTGGTCACAGAAGGTGCAAAAAGTGTCAGAGAACCTCCAAAAGCAGATGAGTGGAAGCATGTGACCAAAAGAAGCAAGAAGACCATGGAGAAATCACCAACCACACAACTGAAGAACCGATATCAAATCTTTGTAGAGGATGAAGATGGCACACCTAAGAATGAAGCAATACCAGCAAGCAAAAAAGAAAAGGGCACACAGCAACAAGTGACAGCAAAAAGTACAGCCAAGAAGCAACGAAGAGTGGTGGTGGTGGGAGACTCACTACTGAGAGGCACAGAAGCAGCCATCTGCAGACCGGACATAACTGCAAGAGAAGTATGCTGCCTTCCAGGTGCGATGATCAAGGATGTGACCGATAGGATACCAAAGCTCTTCAGCTCCAAGGACGTCCACCCATTTCTTCTGATACATGTTGGCACCAATGACACGGCAAGGAAGGACCTACCGACAATCTGCAAGGACTTTGAAGAGTTGGGGAAGAAAGTAAAGGAACTGGATGCACAGGTAGTTTTTTCTTCTATCCTTCCAGTAGACGGGCATGGCACCAGGAGATGGAACAGGATCCTTGATGCAAACAACTGGCTAAGACGATGGTGCAGACAACAAGGATTCGGATTCCTGGACCACGGTGTGAATTACTGGTATGATGGACTCCTCGCCAGAGACGGACTACACCTCAACAAACCTGGGAAACACACATTCGCCAGAAGACTCGCTACACTCATCAGGAGGGCGTTAAACTAGAAGAAGAGGGGACGGGAAGAAAAACATTAGACTCAAACAAAGACGACCCAGGAAAACATACTCAGAAGGGAGGTAAGAACATTTCTAAAACAATCCACAGTGAGGAGATTGGAACAAAACAAAATCCTCTAAACTGCATGCTCGCAAACGCCAGAAGCCTGACAAACAAGATGGAAGAACTAGAAGCAGAAATATCTACAGGTAACTTTGACATAGTGGGAATAACCGAGACATGGTTAGATGAAAGCTATGACTGGGCAGTTAACTTACAGGGTTACAGTCTGTTTAGAAAGGATCGTAAAAATCGGAGAGGAGGAGGGGTTTGTCTCTATGTAAAGTCTTGTCTAAAGTCCACTTTAAGGGAGGATATTAGCGAAGGGAATGAGGATGTCGAGTCCATATGGGTTGAAATTCATGGAGGGAAAAATGGTAACAAAATTCTCATTGGGGTCTGTTACAAACCCCCAAATATAACAGAAAGCATGGAAAGTCTACTTCTAAAGCAGATAGATGAAGCTGCAACCCATAATGAGGTCCTGGTTATGGGGGACTTTAACTACCCGGATATTAACTGGGAAACAGAAACCTGTGAAACACATAAAGGCAACAGGTTTCTGCTAATAACCAAGAAAAATTATCTTTCACAATTGGTGCAGAATCCAACCAGAGGAGCAGCACTTTTAGACCTAATACTATCTAATAGACCTGACAGAATAACAAATCTGCAGGTGGTTGGGCATTTAGGAAATAGCGACCACAATATTGTGCAGTTTCACCTGTCTTTCACTAGGGGGACTTGTCAGGGAGTCACAAAAACACTGAACTTTAGGAAGGCAAAGTTTGACCAGCTTAGAGATGCCCTTAATCTGGTAGACTGGGACAATATCCTCAGAAATAAGAATACAGATAATAAATGGGAAATGTTTAAGAACATCCTAAATAGGCAGTGTAAGCGGTTTATACCTTGTGGGAATAAAAGGACTAGAAATAGGAAAAACCCAATGTGGCTAAACAAAGAAGTAAGACAGGCAATTAACAGTAAAAAGAAAGCATTTGCACTACTAAAGCAGGATGGCACCATTGAAGCTCTAAAAAACTATAGGGAGAAAAATACTTTATCTAAAAAACTACCGTATATACTCGAGTATAAGCCGACCCGAGTATAAGCCGACCCCCCTAATTTTGCCACAAAAAACTGGGAAAACTTATTGACTCGAGTATAAGCCTAGGGTGGAAATGCAGCATTTACCGGTGAATTTCAAAAATAAAAATAGATCATTATTTCCCCATAGCTGTGCCATATAGTGCTCTGCACCGTTCATATTTCCCCATAGGTGTGAACCATATAGTGCTCTGCACCGTTCATTGTGCCCCCTAGCTGTGCCATATACGGTGCTCTGCACCGTTCATTGTGCCCCATAGATGTGCCATATACGGTGCTCTGCACCGTTCACTGTGCCCCATAGCTGTGCCATATACGGTGCTCTGCACCGTTCACTGTGCCCCATAGCTGTGCTGTGCCATATACGGTGCTCTGCACCGTTCACTGTGCCCCATACATAGCTGTGCTGTGCCATATACGGTGCTCTGCACCGTTCACTGTGCCCCATAGCTGTGCTGTGCCATATACGGTGCTCTGCACCGTTCACTGTGCCCCATAGCTGTGCTGTGCCATGTGCCCCATAGCTGTGCTGTGTCATATACGGTGCTCTGCACCGTTCACTGTGCCCCATAGCTGTGCTGTGCCATATACGGTGCTCTGCACCGTTCACTGTGCCCCATAGCTGTGCTGTGCCATATACGGTGCTCTGCACCGTTCATTGTGCCCCCTAGCTGTGCCTTATACGGTGCTCTGCACCGTTCATTATGCCCCATAGCTGTGCTGTGCCATATACGGTGCTCTGCACCGTTCACTGTGCCCCATAGCTGTGCTGTGCCATATACGGTGCTCTGCACCGTTCACTGTGCCCCATAGCTGTGCTGTGCCATATACGGTGCTCTGCACCGTTCACTGTGCCCCCTAGCTGTGCCTTATACGGTGCTCTGCACCGTTCATTATGCCCCCTAGCTGTGCCTTATACGGTGCTCTGCACCGTTCACTGTGCCCCATAGATGTTCCACATAAATTTGTGCCGCCGCTGCCGCAATAAAGAAAAAAAAACACATACTCACCTCCCTTGATTGCAGCTCCCGGCGTCTCGTTCCGGCGCCTCCATCTTCCCGGCGTCTCTGCTCTGACTGATCAGGCAGAGGGCGCCGCGCACACTGTATGCGTCATCGCGCCCTCTGCCTGAACAGTCAGAGAGCAGAGACGCCGGGAAGATGGAGGCGCCGGCCGGGAAGATGGAGCGGCGCCCGGCGGCTGGAACGAGGACAGGTGAATATAACATACTCACCTAGTCCTGGCGATCCTCGCGCTGTCCCCTCCTGTCTTCGGTGCCGCAGCTTCTTTCTCTATCAGCGGTCACCGGCACCGCTGATTAGAGGAATGAATAGGCGGCTCCGCCCCTATGGGAGGTGGAGCCGCTTATTCATTTCTGTAATGAGCGGTCCCACGTGACCGCTGAAGAGAGGAAGAAACTGCAGCGCCGAAGCCCGTGGGACGGCAGGGACAGCGCGAGGATCGCTGGGACTAGGTAAGTATACCCCAGCGCCCTCAGCCCCTCACCTGCCGACCCCACCGCTACCGTGACTCGAGTATAAGCCGAGGGGGGCACTTTCAGCCCAAAAATTTGGGCTGAAAATCTCGGCTTATACTCGAGTATATACGGTAATTAAAGCTGCCAAAAAGGAAACAGAGAAGCACATTGCTAAGGAGAGTAAAACTAATCCCAAACTGTTCTTCAACTATATCAATAGTAAAAGAATAAAAACTGAAAATGTAGGCCCCTTAAAAAATAGTGAGGAAAGAATGGTTGTAGATGACGAGGAAAAAGCTAACATATTAAACACCTTCTTCTCCACGGTATTCACGGTGGAAAATGAAATGCTAGGTGAAATCCCAAGAAACAATGAAAACCCTATATTAAGGGTCACCAATCTAACCCAAGAAGAGGTGCGAAATCGGCTAAATAAGATTAAAATAGATAAATCTCCGGGTCCGGATGGCATACACCCACGAGTACTAAGGGAACTAAGTAATGTAATAGATAAACCATTATTTCTTATTTTTAGTGACTCTATAGCAACAGGGTCTGTTCCGCAGGACTGGCGCATAGCAAATGTGGTGCCAATATTCAAAAAGGGCTCTAAAAGTGAACCTGGAAATTATAGGCCAGTAAGTCTAACCTCTATTGTTGGTAAAATATTTGAAGGGTTTCTGAGGGATGTTATTCTGGATTATCTCAATGAGAATAACTGTTTAACTCCATATCAGCATGGGTTTATGAGAAATCGCTCCTGTCAAACCAATCTAATCAGTTTTTATGAAGAGGTAAGCTATAGACTGGACCACGGTGAGTCATTGGACGTGGTATATCTCGATTTTTCCAAAGCGTTTGATACCGTGCCGCACAAGAGGTTGGTACACAAAATGAGAATGCTTGGTCTGGGGGAAAATGTGTGTAAATGGGTTAGTAACTGGCTTAGTGATAGAAAGCAGAGGGTGGTTATAAATGGTATAGTCGCTAACTGGGTCGCTGTGACCAGTGGGGTACCGCAGGGGTCAGTATTGGGACCTGTTCTCTTCAACATATTCATTAATGATCTGGTAGAAGGTTTACACAGTAAAATATCGATATTTGCAGATGATACAAAACTATGTAAAGCAGTTAATACAAGAGAAGATAGTATTCTGCTACAGATGGATCTGGATAAGTTGGAAACTTGGGCTGAAAGGTGGCAGATGAGGTTTAACAATGATAAATGTAAGGTTATACACATGGGAAGAGGGAATCAATATCACCATTACACACTGAACGGGAAACCACTGGGTAAATCTGACAGGGAGAAGGACTTGGGGATCCTAGTTAATGATAAACTTACCTGGAGCAGCCAGTGCCAGGCAGCAGCTGCCAAGGCAAACAGGATCATGGGGTGCATTAAAAGAGGTCTGGATACACATGATGAGAGCATTATACTGCCTCTGTACAAATCCCTAGTTAGACCGCACATGGAGTACTGTGTCCAGTTTTGGGCACCGGTGCTCAGGAAGGATATAATGGAACTAGAGAGAGTACAAAGGAGGGCAACAAAATTAATAAAGGGGATGGGAGAACTACAATACCCAGATAGATTAGCGAAATTAGGATTATTTAGTCTAGAAAAAAGACGACTGAGGGGCGATCTAATAACCATGTATAAGTATATAAGGGGACAATACAAATATCTCGCTGAGGATCTGTTTATACCAAGGAAGGTGACGGGCACAAGGGGGCATTCTTTGCGTCTGGAGGAGAGAAGGTTTTTCCACCAACATAGAAGAGGATTCTTTACTGTTAGGGCAGTGAGAATCTGGAATTGCTTGCCTGAGGAGGTGGTGATGGCGAACTCAGTCGAGGGGTTCAAGAGAGGCCTGGATGTCTTCCTGGAGCAGAACAATATTGTATCATACAATTATTAGGTTCTGTAGAAGGACGTAGATCTGGGTATTTATTTATTATGATGGAATATAGGCTGAACTGGATGGACAAATGTCTTTTTTCGGCCTTACTAACTATGTTACTATGTTACACACAATACTATCAAATAGATCACACAATACTGTCATACAGTTCTCACATAATACCACCATATAGATCACACATAATACCGCCAGTGTTCTCACATACTGCCATATAGATCACACATAATACCGCCAGTGTTCTCACATAATACCGCCATATAGATCACACATAATACCGCCAGTGTTCTCACATAATACCGCCATATAGATCACACATAATACCGCCAGTGTTCTCACATACCACCATATAGATCACACATAATACTGCCATAGTGTTCTCACATAATACCGCCATATAGATCACACATAATACTGCCATAGTGTTCTCACATAATACCGCCATATAGATCACACAATACTGCCATAGTGTTCTCACATAATACCGCCATATAGATCACACATAATACTGCCATAGTGTTCTCACATACCACCATTAGATCACACATAATACTGCCATAGTGTTCTCACATAATACCGCCATATAGATCACACATAATGCTGCCATAGTTTTCTCACATAATACCGCCATATAGATCACACATAATGCTGCCAGTGTTCTCACATAATACCGCCATATAGATCACACACAATACCACCATATAATTCTCACAATACTGATCAAGCATAATACCACCATACAGATCACATAATACCGTCATGTAGATCTCACATAATGCCATAATACAGCATGACCCCCTGCAGCTCCTGTTATCGCACGCATTGAGTTGTGTGTGCAATGGGGAAAGATATACAGGGGGGAGAGGAGTGCATAGAAGTGGATTAGATACACGGTTCACCAGACAGTATCACACAGGATAGGATTAGATACACGGCTCAGCAGACACTATCACACAGGAGAGGATTAGATACACGGCTCAGCAGTCAGTATTCCACAGGATTAGATACACAGGTCAGCACAGGATAGGATTAGATACACGGCTCAGCAGACACTATCACACAGGAGAGGATTAGATACACGGCTCAGCAGACAGTATTACACAGGAGAGGATTAGATACACGGCTCAGCAGACAGTATCACACAGGATTAGATACACAGGTCAGCACAGGATAGGATTAGATACACGGCTCAGCAGACACTATCACACAGGAGAGGATTAGATACACGGCTCAGCAGACAGTATTACACAGGAGAGGATTAGATACACGGCTCAGCAGACAGTATCACACAGGATAGGATTAGATACACGGCTCAGCAGACAGTATCACACAGGAGAGGATTAGATACACGGCTCAGCAGACAGTATCACACAGGAGAGGATTAGATACACGGCTCAGCAGACAATATCACACAGGAGAGGATTAGATACACGGCTCAGCAGTCAGTATTCCACAGGATTAGATACACAGCTCAGCACAGGATAGGATTAGATACACGGCTCAGCAGACACTATCACACAGGTGAGGATTAGATACACGGCTCACCAGACAGTATCACACAGGAGAGGATTAGATACACGGCTCAGCAGTTAGTATTCCACAGGATTAGATACACAGGTCAGCACAGGATAGGATTAGATACACGGCTCAGCAGACACTATCACACAGGAGAGGATTAGATACACGGCTCACCAGACAGTGTCACACAGGAGAGGATTAGATACACGGCTCAGCAGACACTATCACACAGGAGAGGATTAGATACACGGCTCACCAGACAGTATCACACAGGAGAGGATTAGATACACGGCTCAGCAGTCAGTATTCCACAGGATTAGATACACAGGTCAGCACAGGATAGGATTAGATACACGGCTCAGCAGACACTATCACACAGGAGAGGATTAGATACACGGCTCACCAGACAGTATCACACAGGAGAGGATTAGATACACGGCTCAGCAGTTAGTATTCCACAGGATTAGATACACAGGTCAGCACAGGATAGGATTAGATACACGGCTCAGCAGACACTATCACACAGGAGAGGATTAGATACACGGCTCACCAGACAGTGTCACACAGGAGAGGATTAGATACACGGCTCAGCAGACACTATCACACAGGAGAGGATTAGATACACGGCTCACCAGACAGTATCACACAGGAGAGGATTAGATACACGGCTCAGCAGTCAGTATTCCACAGGATTAGATACACAGGTCAGCACAGGATAGGATTAGATACACAGCTCAGCAGACACTATCACACAGGAGAGGATTAGATACATGGCTCAGCACAGTATAGTGAGATGCACGGTCTGATGTCCTGTGAGGAGCTGCAGTGAGGTCGAGCAGCACAGAGCCTCCCCCATCCCCCTCTGTTACCTCTCTGCAGCTCCTGATAAGAGAACATCAGACCACAGCACTTCAGACTCTCTAACGATTCTAGAGATTCAGCCACACACCAGGCAGCAGAGGACAGGGAACGGCCGCTGAGTGTGAGGGGAGACAGATGGAGCTGCTCCTCCAACAGCACAGCTCAGTCACAGTGGAGCTCACAGATACACTCCACTGTAGACTGAAGCAAGATGGCGCCGATCTCCTGCCTCTGCTGTGATGTGGAGACAGCCCAGGGGGCGTGGCCACATCAGAGCAGAGAGAAGCTTATAATGCATTACTAGCTATGGGGTCGCCTCCCGACTGCAGATGTCTATGTCCAGGGCTGCCGTATGTGAAGACTGTAAGTGTCGTGCAGCTACACTTACAGTCCTGAAAATGAAAATGGCGGCGCCCAGTGGCAGAAAAAAAAATTAATAAAAAAAAAACAATAAATACTGTGCACTTGAAAATAACTTATAAAAATAAGGAATTAAAGAATTTTTTTTTTTTTACAATATTAAAACGCGGCACCTTCCCTTTAAATAGTGGTTAACGCTATTGTTGCCATTGAAGGCAGTAGCGTAGCTACCGGGGGGCAGAGGGTGCGGGCGCCACAGGCCCGGTGCTCTGAGGGGGCCCACCCGGAGCTACGCTACTGTAACTGTATCGGCGCATACATACTACATACAACATACATACTACATACATACATACATACAACATACTACATACTGTGGTGTAGTGACCAATGGTACAGCCAGGGGGTGCTGTGTGTGCGCTGCAAGATGCACTTGGAGGCATAATTCTGATGAGACAAAGTCTGGCAGTGTTGTGAATGGCCGATATGTGTCGCAGAGGGAGTCTGCTTGGTAAGTCTGATGCAATATTATTGTTCTGGGACCTGTAGTCCCTCAAGAGTGTGTTTATGTATGGTGTAGTTGTAAGGGAGACTTACTAGGCTAGTTGTGTGAGATGGGCGGGACAAACTAGCCACACATCCATGCACTCCCATCCAGGGGAGTGGTTAAGGGTATATAATGTGACCAGGGTGTGGGTCACATGTTCATGTTTTGGTCTTGGAGTGTGGACCTGAATGGTCTATGCCGGAAGGTCCTGGAAGCCTGTGTTGGAAGTCCTGGAGAATAGGATTCCTGAAGAGCACACGGCAGGGCTCTGGACCTAGCACACACCAGTGTGTGGAACGGATGGAGATCCGTGTTGAACTGACCGGGGTCAGAGTGAGAAACGTCTGAAGGATACCTCTGTGGAGGAGAGGTATCTGAGAAACCTGTGTGACACCAACAGGTAACGGAAAGGGATCCGTGTTATGCTAACCGGCGTTAGAAGAGAGAGACATTGTGTATGGGGCACCTCTGTTAGGGGTCGAGTTCCTGCCTCTGCACAGGGGGAATCTCGGGCCATCTCCGCTGCAGTCTCCCATTCTTCTCCTGCCGCAGTGGAACCTGCTCAGCGGAGACGTCGATCCCAGCGTCTCGCTCAATCTGACTCTGTGCGAAGAGTTACTGCTGCATTTCCTGTTTCTGCCATTGAAGTCAGTACTGGGCAGCGGCGAGCAGACGCTTTTGGGACTAAGTCCTGCTTTTCACGTTCTGAGCATGCCCAGAGTAAGATCTCTCAGTGGAGATAGAGGGTCACATGATACTGCAGCTAGGTCATTGGTCCTTCTTTAAAGGTCCTTGTAGGGGCTAGGACTAAGTCCTGCTTTGCACTCTGTGCATGCCCAGGGCAAGATCTCTCAGTGGAGATCTGGGGTCACATGCTCAGGTACTGCAGCAACTCCATTGGTCCTTCTCTGAAGGTCCTAAACGTGATGCAATTATTTAAGGCTCGCATGGCTGCACGGCCATGCGCTAGTATTGACTTGATAATGTGTGTGTGTAGATGGATGTATGTCGATGGATGAAAGCTCCTAAATCATTCCCATTCCTAGAGTTGTTGACTGTTCGCGAATGATGGTAGCTATCTAGCGCCCGTCCAAGCTATCAGCATGTTACAAACATTACAGCGTCTAATTGCTGTGACCGCCAGTGCGGCGCCGTGCGCTTTCTCTGCGCTTTCCTGACCCAAGCCTGGGTGGTTAGTGGCATCCGCCAGTGCGGCACCGCATGCACTCTCGTGCTTCTTAAATAATATTATTTCTGTCTCTCTGACACCCCAGTAGCGGTGTCGAGCGCATGAGGTCTTTATGAACTCAAATCCTGAGTCTTGGGATTGAGTTCCGAGACTCCTTGCTTGCGCTCTTGGTTCGGTACTGCGGCCCTGTGACGCAACAGGGTTCGCTTCCTTCACACAGGGTGAAGTTAACCCATGTGTGTATTCACATTGTACCACCATATCGTCCGTCTCTACTAGCAGCAGGGTTTTCACCTGTACGGTAGACCTCGGACTGCGAACGCACCTAATACCATTACATCTTAAACTTGGTGCGTTCCGCCAGTCCTAACAACCTCGGAGGCCAAGAGGTGTCCAGGAACCTGCGAAGGTCGCCAGCAGGTAATGGACGAGGTCCATGTCTTATGCTGACCGGGGTCAGAGACGAACTGTGGTGAAGTTGAATATGTACAGACAGTGTTCAAGCTGTTACCAAGTTCTGAGGATGTGGTTTATGCTAATGTGAAATAAACCTAGAGACTGTGTTTTATAAGAAAACTGCCTGAGTGCGTTAATCCCGTGCCAAGCAAGTGTCCCCCAAGACACGTAGTAGGCGCTATGCTACAATACATACATACTACATACATACTACATACATACTACATACATAATACATACATAAAACATACAATACATTCATACATTACATACAATACATACATATAGACATTCAGTACATATAACATAGAGTAAATACTCACCATCACTGGTCATTTTGGTCCCCGAAGCCAGTTTCAACCTGTAAAAAAGATTAAAATAACAAACAACCAATATACTCCCTGATCCGCAGAAATCCACGAGTGTCCCACGACGATCTCCCGTGGAGAACGGCAGCATCAACTGATGCGACCGCTCTCTAGGGGCTCCAGGAATACAATGACGGGAGGAAGGTATCCTTCCGCACTGTATTTCTCCGCCGCTGTAAAAAAATAGTCCCTAGTCTCACTTTTGGCATTGCTGTGTGAGAAATTTTCCCACACAGCAATTGCCATAAAGTGAGACTTTGAACTCTAGTAACCTCTCAGTGATGCACTGCGGGAGCCATTGTCTCCTGTCAGTGTGTCATTGAAGGTCCTATAGAGCAGTGACATCACCCGATGTCACTGTTCTATAGGGGAGATCGTCATGGGACACTCGTTATTAATTGGACTACGGCGGACAGGTAGTATACGGTTTATTATTTTACGTTTTCTGCAGGCGCTAAAGTATGGTTAAATGAAGAATATTAAAATACTTTTTTCCTAATGTGTGTGTGTTTTATTAAACATTTACTAGTATTGGATTAATAATGGATAGGCGTCTTATTGACGCCTCTCCATTTTTAACCCGGCTTAATGTCACCTTACAATAGCAAGGTGACATTAACCCCTTATTACCCCATATTCCACTGCTACATGGGAGTGGGAAGAGAGGGGCTAAGTGCCGGAATGGGCTCATCTTACAGATGCGCCATTTCTGAGGCTTCTGCGGACTGGTATTTGTAGCCGGGGGGGGGGAGGGGACAATATCCATGGCCCCTCTCTAGGCCATGAATATCAGCCCGCAGCTGTCTGCGTAGCCTTTCTGGCTATAAAATATATGGGGACCCCACGTCATTTTTTGGGGGGTCCCCCTATTTTAATATACAAATATTGGCCCCCGGCCGTTGGCTTTCCCCCTCTAGCGCAGAAAATTGCGTGGGAGCCCACAATGTTTTTTTCCGTTTTTTTTTTTTAATTAAATGCTCATTAAGGCCACTTGCATCGGTACGGGTCCGTCGCTATGCGTCGGACCGACGTACCGACACATGTTGTGAAATATGTGCACAACGTGGGCAGCGGATGCAGTTTTTCAATGCATCCGCTGCCCATTCTGAAGTCCGGGGAGAAGGGGGCGGAGTTTCGGTCACGTATGCGCAGTAGAAAATGGCGGACGTGACGGACAAAAAAAAGTTAACTTAAACGTTTTTTCATGCCCACGGTCTGCCAAAACAACGGATCCGTTGCACGACGGACGCGACGTGTGGCCAATGGCCATCTGTCGCGATCCGTCGCTAATACAAGTCTATGGATAAAAAACGCATCCTGCAAGCATATTTGCAGGATTTGTTTTTTTACGCCAGATCCGTTTTTTCTCATAGAGTTGTATTAGCGCCGGATTGCACCTGATGGCCACACGTTTCATCCGTTTTTTGCCGGATCCATCAAAAAAGCTGTTTCTGCCGGATGGAAAAAAACATAAAGAGGAAAGTTTTTTCTGTCCAGCGAAAAAAAGCACAGCGACGGATCCGGCAAAAAACGTATGAAACTGAGATGTGAAATGATGAATCCAGCCTCCAAATCCATTTTTTCATGCATGTTTCCATTCAAATCATGCACATTTTCTGTTTATTTATTTCCCAAAACTGCATCAAAACCGCACCAAAAACTGCAGCAAAACTGCACCAAAACTGCATAAAAACTGCATAAAAAAACTGCACCAAAAACTGCATCAAAACTGCACCAAAAACTGCATCAAAACTGCACCAAAAACTGCATCAAAACTGAACCAAAAACTGCATCAAAACCACACCAAAAACTGCATCAAAAACCGCATCAAAATTTGCACCAAAAACTGCACCAAAAACTGCATCAAAACTGCATCAAAAACTGCATCAAAACTGCATCAAAAACCGCACCAAAATTTGCAACAAAAACTGCACCCAAAACTGCATCAAAACTGCACCAAAAACTGCATCAAAACTGCACCAAAAACTGCATCAAAACTGCACCAAAAGCTGCACCAAAACTGCATCAAAAACTGCACCAGTTTTTGATGCAGGTTTTGATGCAGTTTTTGGTGCAGTTTTGATGCCGTTTTTGGTGCAGGCTTTGATGCAGTTTTTGGTGCAGTTTTGATGCTGTTTTGGTGCAGGTTTTCATGCTGGTTTTTGATGCAGTTTTTGGTGCAGGTTTTGGTGCGGGTTTTGATGCAGTTTTTGGTGCAATTTTTGATGCGGTTCTTGATGCCGTAGTTGGTGCAGTTTTGATGCAGATTTTGGTGCTGTTTTGATGCAGATTTTGATGCAGTTTTTGGTGCGGTTTTTGATGCAGTTTTTGGTGCAGGTTTTGATGCAGTTTTTTGTGCAGTTTTTATGCAGTTTTTGCGCGGTTTTGATGCAGTTTTTGGTGCAGTTTTTGGAAATAAATAAATGGAAAATGTTCATAATTTGAATGGAAACATGCATGAAAAAACGGATTCGGAGGCCGGATTCATCATTTCACATCTCAGTTTCATACATTTTTCGCTGGATCAATCGCTGTGCGTTTTTTTGCCGGACAGAAAAACCGTTCCTCTGTATGTTTTTTCTGTCTGGCAGAAACCACTTTTTTGACGGATCCAGCTAAAAACGGATGAAACGTGTGGCCATCAGGCGCAATCCGGTGCCAATACAACTCTGAGAAAAAACAGATACGACGGAAAAAACGGATCCTGCAAATGTGCTCGCAGGATGCGTTTTTATCCATAGATTTGTATTAGCGACGGATCGCGACAGATGGCCATTGGCCACATGTCGTGTCCGTCGTGCAACGGATCCGTTGTGTTTTGGTGGACCGTCGGTATGAAAAACGTTCAAGTGAACGTTTTTTTGTCCGTCGCGTCCGCCATTTTCTACCATGCATGCGTGGCCGAAACTCTGCCCCCTCCTCCCCGGACTTCAGAATGGGCAGCGGATGCGTTGAAAAACTGCATCCGCTGCCCACGTCGTGCACAAATTTCACAACGTGAGTCGGCCCGATGCATCGCGACAGACCCGTACCGACGTAAGTATGAAAGAGGCATTAATGAGCGTTTAATTAAAAAAAAAAACGGCGTGGGCTCCCGCGCAATTTTCTGCACCAGAGGGGGAAAGCCGACGGCCGGGGGCCAATATTTCTAGCCTGCTATGAATATCAGCCCGCAGCTGTCTGCGTAGCCTTTACTGGCTATTAAAATAGAGGGACCACCCAAAAAAATGATGTGGGGTCCCCCTATATTTTATAGCCAGAAAGGCTACGCAGACCGCTGCGGGCTGATATTCATAGCCTAGAGAGGGGCCATGGATATTGTCCCCCCCCCCCCCGGCTACAAATACCAGTCCGCAGCCGCCCCAGAAATGGCGCACCTGTAAGATGCGCCAATTCCGGCACTTAGCCCCTCTCTTCCCACTCCCGTGTAGCGGTGGGATATGGAGTAATAAGGGGTTAATGTCATCTTGCTATTGTAAGGTGACATTAAGCCGGGTTAATAATGGAGAGGCGTCAATAAGACGCCTATCCATTATTAATCCTAGTGTAGTGAAAGAGTTAAAAAAAGAATAAAGACACAGCCAGAAAAAAGTATTTTAATATTCTTCATTTAACCATACTTACCTTACTTCAGTGCCTGCAGAAAACGTAAAATAATAAACCGCATACTACCTGTCCGCCGTAGTCAAATTAATAACGAGTGTCCCACGACGATCTCCCCTATAGAACAGTGACATCGGGTGATGTCACTGCTCTATAGGACCCTCAGTGACACACTCACAGGAGACAATGGCTCCTGCAGTGCATCACTGAGAGGTTACTAGAGTTCAGTCTCACTTTATGGCAATTGCTGCGTGGGAAAATTTCTCACACAGCAATGCCAAAAGTGAGACTAGGGACTATTTTTTTATAGCGGCGGAGAAATACAGTGCGGAAGGAAACCTTACTCCCGTCATTGTATTCCTGGAGCCTCTAGAGACCGGTCACATCAGCTGATGGTGCCTTCTCCACGGGAGATCGTCGTGGGACACTCGTGGATTTCTGCAGATCAGGGAGTATATTGGTTGTTTATTTTAATCTTTTTTACAAGTTGACACTGGCTTCGGGGACCAAAATGACAAGTGATGGTGAGTATGTACTCTATGTTATATGTACTGAATGTCTATATGTATGTATTGTATGAATGTATTGTATGTTTTATGTATGTAGTATGTATGCAGTATGTATGCTGTATGTGTGTAGTATGTATGTATTATGTATGTAGTATGTATGTAGTATGTATGTATGTATGTAGCGTGTATTGTAGCATGGCTAAAGGGTGTGTAGTCGACGGGAGGTATGTGTCACATAGGTGGCTTGTGGTGGGCAACTTTGTGTAACGTTTGATAAGACCCTATTTGCGCTTTTGTATCTCCCTCTTTTCACTGACTACAATTGGTGGTAGACGTGCGGGCAGCGTTCCCAGCGGAGACATAGTCTATTTTTGAATGTCCCGGGTCAAGTCTGTTGCAAGCCAGCAAGCATTGCCGGGGAAAATGGAGGACCTGCTGAAACACTTGGTCCAGATGCAGCAGGAGTCCAACAGGCTGTTGATGCAGCAGATAGAACAGAGCCAGCAGGAGCAACGGCAGAGCCAGCAGGAGCAATGGCAGCTGATACAACAAAGCCAGCAGGAGCAACGGCAGCTGATACAACAGAGCCAGCAGGAGCATCAGCAGCAGGTGCAGCTTCTGGCAACCGCCATCCAGGGCAAGACGAGCACCTCAACCTTAGGTCTGGCTGATGACACCCACGTCCGGAAGACGGTAAGACGCGCATTGCAGAAAATGACCCCCGGGGATGATGTTGAGGCCTTCCTGTCGGTGTTTGAGAGGGTCGCTGGGAGGGAAAAACTTCCGCCAGAGCAGTGGGCAGAGGTACTGGCGCCATACCTGATTGGAGAACCCCAGAAGGCGTACTATGACTTGACCTTGCAGGATGCCAAGGAGTATCACAAATTGAAAGCCGAGATTCTCGCACGTTTGGGGGTGACACTGACTGTCAGGGTACAGCGAATTCACTGCTGGGCCTATCACCGGGACAAACCACCTCATTCCCAAATGTTTGATCTGTTGCACCTGGTCCAGAAATGGCTGTAGCCAGAGTCATCTACACCTGCACAGATGGTAGAACGGGTGATGATGGATCGGTTTGTCCATTCCATCCCGAGGCCTATACAGTCTTGGGTTGCCCAGGGTGATCCCCAGAATGCCGACGAGCTGATCGGACTGGTTGAGAGATACCAAGGGTTGGAAGGCTTCTCCGGGAGGCAATCCATGCTGTACTGGGGGTCCCAGAAGGGAATTGAGTCCCAAAAAGGGGTGGGATGTCCAAGGTCACAAAGGGCGGGGGAGGTGGTGCCCAAGGTCCCTACGGGTGATATTATTTGCTGGAGGTGCCACAAGCCAGGACATACTGTATAGCTGCTCGTTGTTCTCAGACCACTGAGCAGATGGACTGCAGCATGTGACGCCGTAGTTCATACTATGCGTATCCAGCCTGCAGTGTGAACTCTCCGCCCAACGAGGGACCTCAAGCGTGTCCCGTAAAGGTGAGCGGTAACAGCGCTGTTAGACTCAGGGAGCTTAGTGACCCTGGTGAGCGCCACTTTTCCTCTTCACCTGCTCCCGGTAAAGAAGGTCGGAGTGCGATGCATACATGGTGATGCAAAGGACTATCCTATGGACAGGGTGGACATTGAAACGGCATGTGGTACTGAGTCCCATATAGTCTGCGTCGTTCGGGACTTGTTGCACCCTATAATTATTGGCCGGGATTTCTGTTTGTTTTGGGATTTGTGGGGAAAAGGTTCTGAGCTCCCTAGCAAGAGTAGGGAACCAATGAACCCTGGAAGGGTGTCGCCACACCCAGAGACAGACAGGTTTCCTTTTTGTGTTCTGGTTGGAGATGAGGAGGAAGTGTCCCCTGCCTCTGACATTCTGGAGTTAGAGGTAACCGGTGAAAATTTTGGGACTGCCCAACATAGGGACCCCACTCTGAGGGAAGCCTTTAATAATGTCACAGTTATTAACGGGGTGGTACAGGAGCCGTGGGCAGACACAAGATTTCCTAATTTTCTGATGAGTGAGGAGTTGTTGTACCGGGTCACGAAAATAAGGGAGGAGTTGGTAGAGCAGCTGGTAGTGCCGGGTCTATATAAACGGAAGGTGTTGGACATGGCCCATTCACACATCTTGGGTGGACACCTAGGGGTGGAAAAAATGCAGGAACGGGTTGTGCAGAGATTCTATTGGCCTGAGTGTCACCGGGAAATAGTGAACTATTGCAGGTCCTGCCCTACATGTCAGCTAACTGCCCCCACTCCTCATTTCTGGAACCCCCTTGTACCATTGCCCATTTTTGAGGTGCCGTTCGAGAGAATTGCCATGGACTTGGTCGGTCCCTTAGTTAAATTATCCAGGGGCCATCAGTATATATTAGTCATCCTGGACTATGCCACACGCTATCCTGAGGCAATTCCCTTGAGAAATTCATCCTCGAAGAGTATAGCCCGTGAGTTTGTCCATGTGTTTTCCCGGACAGGTCTGCCGAAGGAGATCCTGACTGACCAGGGGACACCTATCATGAGGAAGGTGATGAGGGAGTTATGCAAAGTCCTGAAAATCTCCAAGTTGAGGACCTCGGTGTACCATCCCCAGTCAGATGGCCTTGTTGAGAGATTTAACAAGACACTGAAGAGCATGCTGAGAAAAGCTATAGAGAAAGACGGTAGAGACTGGGATTGTCTCTTACCATATCTGATGTTTTTCATTCGTGAAGTTCCACAGGCCTCCACAGGGTTCTCACCGTTTGAGCTTCTATATGGCCGACTGTTGTGAATTCTGCTTTTGGAGGAATTTTTTGTATAATCTGCTGTGGATATTTTTGGAAGGGTTTTAATACTGACCGCACAGTACTCTGTCCTATCCTTTCCTATTTTAGCTAGAGTGGCCTCTTGTGCTAAATCCTGTTTTTCTGCCTGTGTGTGTCTTTCCTCTCCTACTCACAGCCAATATTTGTGGGGGGCTGCCTATCCTTTGGGGTTCTGCTCTGAGGCAAGGTAGGATTCCTATTTCCCTCTATAGGGGTATTTAGTCCTCAGGCTGTGACGAGGTGTCTAGGGTTTGTTAGGTACACCCCAAGGCTACTTCTAGTTGTGGTGTTAGATCAGGATTTGCGGTCAGTATAGTTACCACCTACTCCAGTGAAAGTTTTCATGCTGCTGCAAGGTCACCGGATCATAACAGCCGACATCCACGAGGACTCCTGGATATAGCCAAGGAAACCTGGGAGGCCGAAGTCACGCCCCACAGAAGCGTCATTGAGCATGTGGCCCTGATGCAGCAGAGGATTGCAAAGGTGATGCCTGTCGTGAAAGAACACCTCCTCCAGGCACAAGAAGCTCAGGCCAGGGTCTACAACCGGTCTGCAAGAGTTAGGCAGTTCAATCTGGGAGACCGAGTTCTTGTGTTAGTTCCGACGGTGGAAAGCAAGTTCTTGGCCAAATGGCAAGGCCTATATGAGGTCGTCGAGAAACTTGGTGAGGTAAATTATAAAATTCACCAACCAGGAAGACGGAAACCATTCCAAGTTTACCATGTTAACCTCATCAAGCCATGGTAAGATAGAGAGCCAGCAGTAATTCCATCTTTGTTAAGCAACCCAGAAGGTGAGGTTGGAGCGGTTACTATAGCGGAGACGCTATCGAAGACCCAGAAACTGCAGTGCTGGGAGTTACTCCAGAAAAACAGGGACCTGTTTTCAGAGTTGCGAGGACACAAAGAAGGTCATAGAGCATGAGGTCCTAACAGAGCCACATGTGCGGGTGAACGTGAAGTCCTATCGTATTCCTGAGGCTCGTCGAGAAGTAATCTCCAAGGAGGTGGAGCGTATGTTGAAGCTTGGAGTCATTGAGGAATCCAAGAGCGGTTGGTCGAGTCCAATTGTCCTGGTCCCAAAACCTGATGGAGAGTGGAGGTTTTGCAACGATTATCGGAAGTTGAATGAGGTCTCCAAGTTCGACGCTTATTCCATGCCCCGCGTTGATGAGCTCATTGAAAGGCTTGGGCAAGCCAGATATATAACCACTTTGGATTTGACGAAGGGGTATTGGCAGATCCCCATGGCACAGGAAGCCAAGGAGAAGACGGCGTTTTCTACACCAGATGGATGCTTCCAGTACATCCGGATGCCGTTTGGCCTACAGGGAGCTACAGCGACCTTCCAGAGGGCTATGGATAGAGTCCTTGCACCCCAAAAGCCATACGCTGCTGCGTACCTGGATGATATCGTCATCATTAGCCCGGACTGGGAGAGTCATCTGGAAAAAGTCCAAGCGGTGTTTGATGCTCTAAGAGAGGCGGGGTTTACAATAAACCCGAAGAAATGTGCCTCGGGTAAGGAAGAAGCTAAGTACCTAGGCTATATAGTGGGACGTGGAGAAATAAAGCCTCAAATCAGGAAAGTGGAGGCAATCCAAACATGGCCAAAACCACTCTAGTTAAATCCTTTCTGGGGATCGTGGGATATTACAGGAGGTTCATCCCGAACTTCGCCACAGTGGCTGCGCCTTTGACCGATCTGCTAAAGGGGACAAAATCAGTGATGGTTAAATGGTCCGAAGAGACAGTCAGCCTTCCAAGAATTGAAAGGGCTTCTATGTAAGCAACCCGTTCTGATGGCCCCAGTTTTCAAGAAAGAATTTATTCTTCAGACAGATGCCTCAGATGTTGGGGTAGGAGCAGTCCTTTCCCAGGAGCTACATGGAGAGGAGCATCCTATTCTCTATCTGAGTAGAAAGCTGTCTTCATCTGAGAAGAACTACTCAGTCATAGAAAAAGAGTGTTTGGCCATAAAGTGGGCGGTGGACACGTTACAGTACTATCTGCTGGGACATAAATTCAGACAAATATCCAACCATGCCCCACTTAAGTGGATGAGGGAAACAAAAGGTAGAAATGCTAGGGTCACCCATTGGGTCTTAGCCCTGCAGGACTTCAGTTTCCATGTAGAACATAGGGCCGGAAAGCTGCACGGTAATGCTGATGCCCTATCAAGAATCCCTTGTTTAGTGGGGGAAAGTGCCAAGCCCCATGGGTTTAGGCAGAGGGGGGAGGTATGTAGCATGGCTAAAGGGTGTGTAGTCGACGGGAGGTATGTGTCACATAGGTGGCTTGTCGCTGTGATGTAGCCCAGAGTGTTTTCTTTATTTCACATAACCATGCATATATATATGTGTTTCAGGACCTGTGGTGATGTCAGACCACATGTCTAATCATGTGATGGGTTCCTGGGTGTGGTTAGCTCTATATAAGACAGGCTAATGCTTTACACAGGAGATATGTGTGGAGGTGAAACCCTCCTGAGTGTGTTAAGGCTCCAGGACTGAGCCTGAAGGACTGGACACTTGCTTTTCTTTCCTGAGCCAAATGCTATTTGTTTTCTGTTATATTTGCCATGTTGTTTATGAAGCAATAAACCTTGTGAACTTTTAAAGGAACGTGCCTCCTGAGTATCAGCCGTCACACCTGAGTGAGTGAAATCCCTACAGTATGTAGTATGTATGTATGTATGTAGTATGTATGTAGTATGTTGTATGTAGTATGTAGGTTTTTTTGTTTGCTTTACATTCAACACAGTAGCCGGATGATGGGGCTACTACTGTCCCATCATTGGCTAACATGTCAATCACTGCCATTGTAACAGGCATAGCCCGATGGGACTTGTAGTCCCATCGGACGATGCCTGCACAAACACAAAGACCCCCGGCAGGCCGCACAGACCCCTGAGAGGCCCGTACAGACCTTCGGCAGGTGGCACAGACCTCCGGCAGGCCGCACAGCCCCCTGAGAGGCCCGTACAGACCTCCGGCAGGCCGCACAGACCCCCGAGAGGCCTGTACAGACCCCTGGCAGGCCCACACAGACCCTCGGCAGCCCACACAGACCCCCGAGAGGCCCGTACAGACCCCTGGCAGGCCCACACAGACCCCCCATGGTCCCACACAGACACGCAGTCTCCGCCCATGCACCACCCACACTCTTCCCTTCTCCGGAACAGGATATACAAGGAAAGAAAGGGTTTATTTTCATTCCGATATTTGTATCCCATTGACTTGCATTGGTATCGGGTATCGGTATCGGCGATATCCAATATTTTTTGGATATCGGCCGATACAATCCAATCCCTATATTTCCGAATATCGGAAAGAAGGTATCGCTGTGAATGGCCGGTATGTGTGTCGCAGAGGAAGATATTTTGCCCTGTCAGCCTAAAGTAAGGTTGTTCTGGGACCTGTAGTCCCACAAGTAATTGTGTTGTTTTAGAGGGAGGTTGGCAGGGCTAGTTCTGAGAGCTGGGCAGGTCGGACTAGCCACACACACACCACCCATCTATGGGAGTGGTTACAGCTTGATAATGTGACCAAGGTGTGGGTCATATGGTTCCTGTGTATGGACCTGAATGGATCTTGGCTGGAAGGTCCTGTGAAAGGAAATGCCTGGGTGTTGGGAGGTCCAGAGTAGGGACCGGATCCCTGAATAGCACCTGGTGAGGCCGTGATCCTGAGTGGCCTCTGTGTTGGGAGGTCCTAGGAGTAGGACCGGATCCCTGAAGAGCATGAGGTGAGGCCAAGTACCTGCAGAGCCGGTGACGGCTACTGTGTTGGGGAAGCTACCGTCCTTCGGTGGGTCTGGAACCGACTGGTGTATGCCTGTCAGGCAAGTTGGTGATCCCAGTAAGGCAGTTCCCCAGGAGAGAGGACTGACAAGGAGTCAGCAGGTAGAGCAGGAGCTCCCGTAAGGTACCTCCACAGACTGTTGGTGCTTATTGTGTGCTATGAACTAATGAATTGTGCAGCATGCGGTCACCTATGGCAACTGGACAAAATAAGGTCCAGCATGTTTAGTGTCTGTGAGATGAAGCCGTATACTATGAAGTGCTAATGACTATGTGAGGTCTGTGATGTGTAACATGGCCTACAGTGGTTTATGCTGACTATATAATATAATAAACCACATGGACTGTTTATGTGAAAAACCGTACAAGTCTATGTTTATCCTGCTGCCAAGCGAATATTCCCCAACCCGTTAGTGAGTGCTGTCTCACACAACTTAAGCACAGCCAGGGGGAAATGACAGTAGGCTGCTCTGAAACTTATGTGTTTGGGGGAAATATCCCACACTGCGCAGAAGCTGAGGATGGGGATGAAACAACAGATCAATGAATGGTTGGTGCCACTGAACCTCAAGCCCAGCCTGTTGCTGTGCGATAACGGCCTAGCCAATTTGACACACATACCTTGCCTGACTCATGATCTGAATTTGGTGATGCAGAGCTTCCTTAAAAATTTCCCCAATATGTGAGAGCTGCTGCTGAAAGTGCAGGTTGTCTGTGCGTGCTTTCAGCATTCTCACCCTGCTGAAGCTTGCATGTCTGCACTGCAGCGTCACTTCTGCCTTTCCACTCACCGCCTCATATGTGACATACCCACAAGGTGGAACTCCACCTTGCATATACTGGAGAGACTGTGTGAGCAGCAGCAAGCAATTATGGAGTTTCAGCTGCAGTACGTATGGGTGAATCGCTCTGCGGAACAACACCACTTCACGACCAATGAGAAGGCCTCAATGCAGGAAGTGTGTGCCGTGTTGCGCTTCAAGTACAACACCGACATGGCCAGCACTGATGACTCTATCATCAGAATTACTATCCCACTTCTATGATTGAAAAAATGCTTCAGAGGATGAAGGATGAGGTGGTTGCACAGTAGGAAGAGAAGGAGAAACAGGGACCATTCACACCATTATCAGGCCAATCGTCCACACATGGACCCAGAAGGTACACCTCCAGGCAAGGACAGCTTGTCATGGCCTCTGGGTAACCTGGTACACATGAGCCAATACATGCTGCTTTGCCTACACACCGACCACCGAGTTGCTCAGATTGTCACCAGTGCAGATTACCAGGTGGCCACCCTGCTGGATTCCCGTTACAAGGATAATGTACTATCCTTACTTCCGTCACTGGAGCGGGATTGGAAAATGTGGGAATGCAAACACACGGTGGTAGACGCACTACTGACAGCATACCCACCTGACACCATGAGCTCAGTGAAAAAGCAAGGCAGAGGAGGAGGAGGAAGTCCCAAACGCAGCTGGGGCACTGTCACCACCTCTGAAGGGAGGGTTAGCCTGACAAAAATGTGGAAAACCTTCCTCAGAATGCCACAACATCCGGCACCACCATCTGATATGGTCCACATTAGCAGGAGGTAGCGTTTCAACAACATGGTGGAAGAGTATGTGTCTACATGTCTCCACTCTCTGAGAGATGGGTCTGCCCCATTTAAATTCAGAAATTTATTTAAAATTATTAAGGAAAAGCAAGTCAGTATTTGGTAGAACTAATGGATTTTCTAAGGATTAACTTTAAGAAAAAATAAACTCTTCAAAAAGTAATAACAGGGATGTGTTAACTGTAAATAGCACAGAGTCTTTTGGGGGTATTTTTGAGATCACAACTGCTCTGTACCTTAGCCTTGAACCTATAGTCTTGATGTTAGCTGTGCATAGTTACCAACATATCTGAAGGAGATGTTAAATTCTTGACCCCAAAGTGAGTTAAATCCCAACCCTGCCCATCCTGGGAACAATCAAAGGGGCTGGAGAGGGTTGGAAAACATGGCTGTGGTGCCTTAGGAACATTTTGTGGCCTCTATGCTTAGCTTGCTTTTGCATTTTTGATGTTGGGGATTGTACCATGTCTTAGCTGCCCTGGCATTGTTCAAAAGAATTTTAGTTGACAGGGAACACTTTGTGACCAGGGCTGCCACCAGAAATTTCAGGGCCACATACCGGCAAAATTTCTGGGCCCCCTTATGACTTCACCCAGGCTCCACCTCAGTTCCGACTCCACCCCTCAAACCTTCCACAGCCCCACCGCCCACTCTTGGAAAAACTCCACTTCTGCACCACATCCTCACCAATCATATATTAATAGTTCCCATTGAACTCTTCTGACCAGGCCCTACTCTACTCTAACTTATTAATCATTTGTTAAAATATCCAATGCTTTTTAGGTATATTTTTACTAATTATTCATTTTTTAAGTGACCAATAATATTACATACAAAGGACAAATACTGTCACACCATGGGCAAACCCCATATTACCACCACATAATGACTGAATAATAAAACATGCAAGGGACACATACCATCACACCATGGTCAGACCACATATTACCACCACATAATGACTTCTTAATACTATGTACAAGTAACAAATACCTCCACACCATGACAAGATCACATATTACCACCACATAGTGACCGAATAGCGATATGTTCTCCCATCAGTGATGATATCAGAAGTCCACAATCTAAGACACTTTTTCTACATTCCCAATGCTCTACACCTGAAGCCTATAGAGCCTCTACCTGGAAAATCTGATTGTGCCATTGAGTTGAAAATGCTCTATGTATTGCTTCATTGCATAGAGGATGTTTTAACCCCTTCCCGACCCATGACGCCACGTAGGCGTCATGAAAGTCGGTGCCAATCCGACCCATGACGCCTATGTGGCGTCATGGAAAGATCGCGTCCCTGCAGGCCGGGTGAAAGGGTTAACTCCCATTTCACCCGATCTGCAGGGACAGGGGGAGTGGTAGTTTAGCCCAGGGGGGGGTGGCTTCACCCCCTCGTGGCTACGATCGCTCTGATTGGCTGTTGAAAGTGAAACTGCCCATCAGAGCGATTTGTAATATTTCACCTATTATAACTGGTGAAATATTACAATCCAGCCATGGCCGATGCTGAAATATCATCGGCCATGGCTGGAAATACTAATGTATTTGATAAATCCGCAGTGCTAAACCGCTGCGGATTTACCGCGTTTTTTTCTGCGCATTTCACTGCGGTTTTACAACTGCGATTTTCTATTGGAGCAGTTGTAAAACCGCTGCGGAATCCGCACAAAGAAGTGACATGCTGCGGAATGTAAACCTCTGCGTTTCCGTGCAGTTTTTCTGCAGCATGTGTACAGCGATTTTTGTTTCCCGTAGGTTTACATTGAACTGTAAACTCATGGGAAACTGCTGCGGATCCGCAGCGTTTTCCGCAGCGTGTGCACATACCTTTAGAATTAGACTATGTGCACACTGTGCGGATTTGGCTGCGGATTGGCCGCTGCGGATTCGTAGCAGTGTTCCATCAGGTTTACAGTACCATGTAAACATATGAAAAACCAAATCCGCTGTGCCCATGGTGCGGAAAATACCACGCGGAAACGCTGCGTTGTATTTTCCGCAGCATGTCAATTCTTTGTGCGGATTCCGCAGCGTTTTACACCTGTTCCTCAATAGGAATCCGCAGGTGAAATCCGCACAAAAAACACTGGAAATCCGCGGAAAATCCGCAGGTAAAACGCAGTGCCTTTTACCCGCGGATTTTTCAAAAATGGTGCGGAAATATCTCACACAAATCCGCAACGTGGGCACATAGCCTTAGGGTTAGGGTTGGAATTAGGGTTGGAATTAGGGTTGTGGTTAGGGTTAGGGGTGTGTTGGGGTTAGGGTTGTGGTTAGGGGTGTGTTGGGGTTAGGGTTGTGATTAGGGTTATGGCTAAAGTTGGGATTAGGGTTAGGGGTGTGTTGGGGTTAGTGTTGGAGGTAGAATTGAGGGGTTACCACTGTTTAGGCACATCAGGGGTCTCCAAACGCAACATGGCGCCACCATTGATTCCAGCCAATCTCGTATTCAAAAAGTCAAATGGTGCTCCCTCACTTCCGAGCCCTGACGTGTGCCCAAACAGTGGTTTACCCCCACATATGGGGTACCAGCATACTCAGGACAAACTGCGCAACAATTACTGGGGTCCAATTTCTCCTGTTACCCTTGTGAATCTAAAAAAATGCTTGCTAAAACATAATTTTTGAGGAAAGAAAAATGATTTTTTATTTTCACGGCTCTGCGTTGTAAACGTCTGTGAAGCACTTGGGGGTTCAAAGTGCTCACCACATATCTAGATAAGTTCCTTGGGGGGTCTAGTTTCTAAAATGGGGTCACTTGTGGGGGGTTTCTACTGTTTAGGCACACCAGGGGCTCTGCAAACGCAACGTGACGCCCGCAGACCATTCCATCAAAGTCTGCATTTCAAAAGTCACTACTTCCCTTCTGAGCCCCGACGTGTGCCCAAACAGTGGTTTACCCCCACTCATGGGGTATCAGCGTACTCAGGAGAAACTGGACAACAACTTTTGGGGTCCAATTTCTCCTGTAACCCTTGGGAAAATAAAAAATTCTGGGCTAAATAATTATTTTTGAGGAAAGAAAACGTATTTATTATTTTCACGGCTCTGCATTATAAACTTCTATGAAGCACTTGGGGGTTCAAAGTGCTCACCACACATCTAGATAAGTTCCTTTGGGGGTCTAGTTTCCAAAATGGGGTCACTTGTGGGGGGTTTCTACTGTTAAGCCACATCAGGGGCTCTGCAAACGCAACGTGACGCCCACAGAGCATTCCATCAAAGTCTGCATTTCAAAACGTCACTACTTCACTTCCGAGCCCCGGCATGTGCCCAAACAGTGATTTACCCCCACATATGGGGTATCGGCGTACTCAGGAGAAACTGGACAACAACTTTTGGGGTCAAATTTCTCCTGTTACCCTTGGGAAAATAAAAAATTGCAGGCTAAAAATCATTTTTGAGAAAATAATTTTTTTTTTTTATTTTCATGGCTCTGCGTTATTAACTTCTGTGAAGCACTTGGGGGTTCAAAGTCCTCACCACACATCTAGATTAGTTCCTTTGGGGGTCTAGTTTCCAAAATGGTGTCATTTCTGGGGGATCTCCAATGTTTAGGCACACAGGGGCTCTCCAAACGTGACATGGTGTCCGCTAATGATTGGAGCTAATTTTCCATTTAAAAAGCCAAATGGCGTGCCATCCCTTCCGAGCCCTGCCATGCGCCCAAACAGTGGTTTACCCCCACATATGGGGTATCAGCGTACTCAGGACAAACTGGACAACAATATTTGGTGTCTAATTTCTCCTATTATCCTTGGCAAAATAGGAAATTCCAGGCTAAAAAATCATTTTTGAGGAAAGAAAAATTATTTTTTATTTTCATGGCTCTGCGTTATAAACTTCTGTGAAGCACCTGAGGGTTTAAAGTGCTCACTAGGCATCTAAATAATTCCTTGGGGGGTCTAGTTTCCAAAATGGGGTCACTTGTGGGGGAGCGCCAATGTTTAGGCACACAGGAGCTATCCAAACGCGACATGGTGTCCGCTAACGATGGAAATAATTTTTCATTCAAAAAGTCAAATGGCGCTCCTTCCCTTCCGAGCCTTACCATGTGCCCAAACAGTGGTTTACCCCCACATGTGAGGTATTGGTGTACTCAGGAGAAATTGCCCAAGACATTTTAGGATCCATTTTATCCTGTTGCCCATGTGAAAATGAAAAAATTGAGGCTAAAAGAATTTTTTTGTGAAAAAAAAGTACTTTTTCATTTTTACGGATCAATTTGTGAAGCACCTGGGGGTTCAAAGTGCTCACTATGCATCTAGATAAGTTCCTTGGGGCGTCTAGTTTCCAAAATGGGGTCACTTGTGGGGGAGCTCCAATTTTTAGGCACACGGGGGCTCCCCAAACGTGACATGGTGTCCGCTAAAGAGTGGAGCCAATTTTTGATTCAAAAAGTCAAATGGCGCTCCTTCCCTTCCAAGCCCTGCCGTGCGCCCAAACAGTGGTTTACCCCCACATATGAGGTATCAGCGTACTCAGGACAAATTGGACAACAACTTTCGTGGTTCAGTTTCTCCGTTTACCATTGGGAAAATAAAAAAATTGTTGCTAAAAGATAATTTTTGTGACTAAAAAGTTAAATGTTCATTTTTTCCTTCCATGTTGCTTCTGCTGCTGTGAAGCACCTGAAGGGTTAATAAACTTCTTGAATGTGGTTTTGAGTACCTTGAGGGGTGCAGTTTTTAGAATGGTGTCACTTTTGGGTATTTTCAGCCATATAGACCCCTCAAACTGACTTCAAATGTGAGGTGGTCCCTAAAAAAATGGTTTTGTAAATTTCGTTGTAAAAATGAGAAATCGCTGGTCAAATTTTAACCCTTATAACTTCCTAACAAAAAAAAATTTTGTTTCCAAAATTGTGCTGATGTAAAGTAAACATGTGGGAAATGTTATTTATTAACTATTTTGTGTCACATATCTCTCTGGTTTAACAGAATAAAAATTCAAAATGTGAAAATTGCGAAATTTTCAAAATTTTCGCCAAATTTCCGTTTTTATCACAAATAAACGCAGAATTTATTGACCTAAATTTACCACTAACATGAAGCCCAATATGTCGCGAAAAAACAATCTCAGAACCGCTAGGATCCGTTGAAGCGTTCCTGAGTTATTACCTCATAAAGGGACACTGGTCAGAATTGCAAAAAACGGCAAGGTCTTTAAGGTCAAAATAGGCTGGGTCATGAAGGGGTTAACTCAGCAATCACCTGATCTTGACTGAAACATCGTGAAGAAGTCTATCATTCCTCCAACCAGCTTACCTCCCAAAAATTGATTTCTCAAATCTGCCACTTTTCACCCACTTTAGCCCTATTTTGGGAGACAATTGCGCAAAAAAAAAAGGGTGGGCTGTATGTAACCAGTGACTTGTCCTTTATGCATCTGTAACACCAGGAATGTGATAATGTTAACCTGACCCCCTCATTGGACTTATTGTGACATTCAATGATTGTAAGCCCCTTTTTTGATCGGAAGCTAATGCAGTCATGTGAATGGGTTAGTGAGATTTTCAAAAATCCATTAGGTTGCATCAGACCAGTTGTGTAAACCTTGTACAGACCACTGTATCAGAACCAGCTGCGAGTCTCCTGACCCATATTCAAAAGCTAATGCTTATGCGGTCTACGTGGTGATAAGTTTGCATCAGGAGACTGCGGCCTATCTGGATATTGCATTGCTTTTATGGGCCATGAAACTTGGACTTGTGTAACCAGCCTTTTTGTTGCATTTCAACCTTTCCATGAAAAGTGTGAAAAATGTATCTTAAAATCCCCATTTAACATGATTGCTGGAAAATCCACAAAGAAATATTGCACTGCATCTGAACATACAGTGGTGTGAAAAAGTGTTTGCCCCCTTCCTGATTTCCTATTCTTTGCATGTTTGTCACACTTAAATGTTTCAGATTACCAAACAAATGTAAATTTTAGACAAAGATAACACAAGTAAACACAAAATACAGTTTATAAATGAAAATCTTTTACACAGGGCCCTGTAGGTTTGGATTTCTTTATCCCTTAATAAAGTGATTGTCCCCTTCCTAAAACATAAATTAACTGTGGTATATCCAGGGCCGCCATCAGGGCATGACAGCCGTGACTGGCGTATGGGGCCCGGTGAGCAGAGGGGGCCCTCATCGGGCCCCGTCTCATCTGCTCACCGGGCCCCCCCTGCAGGCGCTGCGGGCGGCACACTATTGACGTGCGGGCCCGCGCCCGCACGTCAATAGTTAACAGCCGCCAGCCAGTCTGAGGCTGGCAGCTGAATAGGGCCCCGGCCGCAGTGCGCACTCGCCGGCGTCTGACGTCATTGTCAGCCGCCGGGCCCGGCGAGTGCGTCTGTGTGGAGCCTGGGGGGATCTTCGCCCGGCGCTGGAGCATGGCCAGGTAAGAAGTCGTGTTTTTTTTTTTTTTCTGAGAGCGGCATCCAGGGGGGCCCGGGGGGCAGAATGCTGGACACACAGGGGCAGAAATGCTGGACACAGTGGGGCAGAAATGCTGGACACAGTGGGGCAGAATGCTGGACACACAGTGGGGCAGAATGCTGGACACACAGTGGGGCAGAATGCTGGACACACAGTGGGGCAGAATGCTGGACACACAGTGGGGCAGAAATGCTGGACACACAGTGGGGCAGAATGCTGGACACAGTGGGGCAGAATGCTGGACACAGTGGGGCAGAATGCTGGACACAGTGGGGCAGAATGCTGGACACACAGGGGCAGAAATGCTGGACACAGTGGGGCAGAATGCTGGACACACATTGGGGCAGAAATGCTGGACACAGTGGGGCAGAAATGCTGGACACAGTGGGGCAGAATGCTGGACACAGTGGGGCAGAAATGCTGGACACAGTGGGGCAGAATGCTGGACACAGTAGGGCAGAATGCTGGACACAGTGGGGCAGAATGCTGGACACAGTGGGGCAGAATGCTGGACACAGTGGGGCAGAATGTTGGAGACAGTGGGGCAGAATGCTGGACACAGTGGGGCAGAATGCTGGAGACAGTGGGGCAGAATGCTGGAGACAGTGACAGGGGCAAAATGCTGGAGACAGGGGCAGAAATGCTGGACACAGTGGGGCAGAATGCTGGACACAGTGACAGGGGCAGAATGCTGGACACAGGGGCAGACTGTGAGACCCAGGGGCAGAATGCTGGAAATTGGGGCAGAATGCGAGACACGGGGCAGAATGGAGATACGGGGCATGATTGGAGACACGGGGCAGGATGAAAGACATGGGGGCATGACTGGAGACAGATGGGGCAGGATTGGAGACAGATGGGGCAGAATGGAGACACAGGGGGCATGATTGGAGACAAGTGTCAGGATTGCAGACATGGGGGCATGGTTGGAGACATAGGGGGCAGAATGGAGACATGGGGCATGATTGGAGACAGAGCGTGCAGGATCATGGGGCAGAATGGATATGATGGAGACAGATGGGACCGGATGGAGAGATCACATGGGGCGATCATATGGGGCAGGATGGGGAGATCATATGGGGCAGAATGGATACTCATGAGGGCAGGATGGGAGAAAATCTGGCTGATTCCAGGAATGAGACACACAGGGCCAGGATGGGGGATATTATTAATACCATAGGGGCTAATTTAGGGATATTATTACTGCAGTGATGTATTTATTTTATTTTTTGAGTATACTGTTTTAAATGGGGGGCGGTCCTGTTACTGTATAGAGTGATACTATGTCGCCTTCTTCATGTGGTGTAATGTAGAAGTTGTGAAAAATTAAGTAATGTGTTCTGCAAGCGGAGCTCGAGATAACTGTGTTATTTCCTGCAGAGAGAAGTCCTGGCTGGATGAAATGATGGCGGTCTGTGCTGGATGAAAGATGAAGGACTTCACCTAGAGACGTCACTGGTGAGTCAGTGTGTTACCTATACACTGACACTATACACTGTATACTGTATACAGAGCTCCTGTGTATAATTTCACTAGTGATCACTATATTATCTGTACACAGACACTGTTTACTAATTACAGATCTCCTGTGTATAATGGCACTTATGGTGATAGTATGGTGCTTTTTTTTAAATTACTGATCAGAATTGTAGTATTCAGTCACTATGTGGTGGTAATATGTGGTCTGGACATGGTGTTGTGGTATTTGTTCCTTGTATGTGATATTATTCGATCCCTGTGGTGGTAATATGTCATCTGGTCATGGTGTTGTGGTATTTGTTCCTTCCTTCCTTTTAAAAATTGAAAAATAAATAAAAATATACCTAAATTGTATTGCATATTTTAACAAATATTTAATAGGTTACAGCAGAGCAGGGCCTGGCCAAAAGTGTCTACCTTGTTATGGTGGCGGCTTAAAAAATATTTTGGCCAAAACAAAAGCTGCCGGCTATATGTGTGATCTGGTGATGGGAACTGTCAATGTGTGATAGGTGAGAAGTGGAGTTTTTCCAAGAGAGAGCGGTGGGACTGTGGACAGTTCGAGGGGTGGAGCCTGGAGGCGGCGCTGGGGTGGAGCCTGGAGGCGGGGCTGGGGTGGAGCCTGGGCGGAGTCTCAAGGGGGCCCCGAAAATTTTGCCAGTATGGGGCCCCAAAATTTCTAGTGGCAGCCCTGAGTATATCACATGTTTGGGAAGCTGAGTTCAAATTCCCTATCCACACTCAGTCCTGATTACTGACACACCTGTTCTCAATCAAAAAATCACTTAAATAGAACCTGCCTGACAAAGTGAAGTCAACCAAAAGATCCTCAAAAGCTGGATATCACACTGCAATCAAAAGAAATTCTAGAACAAATGAGAAACAAGTAATTGTGATCTATCAGTTTGGAAAATAATTATGAAGCCATTTGTAAAGCTTTGGGATGCCAGTAAACCACAGTGAGAGCCATTATCCACAAATGGCAAAAACATGGAACAGTCGCGTGAACCGTCTCAGGAGTGGTCGGCTGACCAAAATTACCCAAGAGCGTAGCAATGACTCATCCAAGAGGTCACAAAAGACTCCCCAACAACATCCAAAGAACTGCAGGCCTCATTTGTCTCAGTTAAGGTCAGTGTTCATGACTCTACCATAACAAAGAGACCAGGCAAAAATACCCTGCATTAAAGGGACTCTGTCACCTGAATTTGGAGGGAAGTTAAACCTTTGTCTCGTCAGTCCACAGAGTATTCTCCCAAATGTCTTCGGCATCATCAGGATGTTTTTTAGCAAAACTTAGGAGCGTCTTTATGTACTTAAAGGGACTCTGTCACCTGAATTTGGAGGGAACAATTTTCAGCCATAGGGGCGGGGTTTTCGGGTGTTTGATTCACCCTTTCCTTACCCGCCGGCTGCATGCTGGCTGCAATATTGGATTGAAGTTCATTCTCTGTCCTCCATAGTACACGCCTGCGCAAGGCAAGATTAACTTTTTGGAAGGTGTATGTCTCATTGCATCTGACATAGAAGTAAGACAGCATTCGAGAAAAGGAGCATGATACAAATAGTAAAATATGGTGGTGGTAGTGTGATGGTCTGGGCTGTTTTGCTGCTTCAGGACCTGGAAGACTTACTGTGGTAAATGGAACCATGAGTTCCGCTGTCTACCAAAAAATCAAGAAGGCGAATGTTAGGGCTGGCGGAACGCACCAAGTAAAAATAGATGTTATTATTGGTACGTTCACAGCCCGGGGTCCACCGTGCAGGAGGAAAACCTGCTGCTAGCAAATGGCACTATATGGCAGTATAAGCTAGCTCTGTTACTTCACA
Source organism: Ranitomeya imitator (assembly GCF_032444005.1). Classification (NCBI taxonomy): domain Eukaryota; kingdom Metazoa; phylum Chordata; class Amphibia; order Anura; family Dendrobatidae; genus Ranitomeya; species Ranitomeya imitator. The sequence continues at coordinate 781,357,053 of NC_091284.1, forward strand.
GAGTCACTGTGATAGAAAAGCACTTTGTCCTCTTAAGCTCACAGGAGTACACAGCTAACTGCTGAGCTGATAGCAGTCAGTGGTCATGCAGTCAGAGAAGCACACAAACAATTCCTCACTGGAGGTGCCGGTATTCTAGTGGCTTATTTCAGCCGGGCCCTGAATACATGCGAACAAACTCCTCCCCGGAGGTGCTGGTATTCTAGTGGCTTATTTCAACCGAGCCATGACGACAAGCATACATGATCACACTGGCGCAAAGCTCATAACAAAGATTGATACTAGCGCATGGCCGTGCGGCCATGCAAACCTTTTATAGTTGCAGCAACTTCAGGACCTTCCTAGAGGACCAATGGGAGTTGCTTCAGGACCTGAGCGTGTGACCCCTGACCTCCAATGAGAGTTTTTCCTTTGGGCATGCTCAGAAGGGAGAAAGCAGGACTTAGTCCCAGAAGCGAGTCCTCCCCGCTGACCAGTACTAGCTATAATGGCAGAGCCTGGAAGAGCAGCAGTAGCCAGATGCAGAGTATCTGCCTGAGCCAGATGCTGGGACCGACGTCTCCGCTGAGCAGGCTCCACTGCAGTTGGAGAAGAATGGGAGACCGCAGCAGAGATGGCTCGAGATTCCCCCTGTGCAGAGGCGGGAACTCGAGCCCTAACATTACCCCCTTCTTAGGGTCCCTGCTCCTTGGACCTCGCTATGCTCAAAGGCCACAATGAGCTGCGGAGCTCGAATGTGCTCAACAGGTTCCCAAGACCTGTCCTCTGGACCATAACCCTTCCAGTCCACCAAATAAAATTTCTTGCCACATACCACCTTTCACCCCAAAATAGCATTCACCTCGTAATCATCTGTAGATGAACCCAATGTCCCGGCAGATGACTCGGAAAACCGGGATAAGTATACGGGCTTCAAGAGGGACACATGAAAGGTGTCGGTGATACCTAGGCGTGGAGGAAGGGCCAGACGGTAGACCCCAGGGTTAACCTGTTCGAGGACCTTGAAGGGACCCAAGTAGCGAGGTGTAAACTTAGTGGACTCAACACGCAGCCTGATGTTACGGGCAGAGAGCCACACTAAGTCACCAGGAGCAAAGGTCGGAGCGGGGCACCGATGAGCATCGGCGGAGGACCTTATTCTTTCCTTGGAGGCCCGAATGGCATCCTGAGTGAGGTCCCAAATGTCCCGTGCCTCCACAGCCCAGTCTGCCACCCTGGAGTCGGCGGAAGACACGGGCATAGGCACAGGGACATGCGGATGCTGGCCGTAATTAAGGAGGAATGGAGTCTGACTGGTGGAGTCAGCTACGGCGTTGTTTAGCGCAAACTCCGCCCACGGTAGCAAGGATGCCCAGTCATCCTGCCTGGCAGAAACACAATGACATAGATATGTGACCAGAGTCTGGTTGGCCCTCACTACCAACCCATTCGTCTTGGGATGATATGCCGAGGAGAGATTCAACTCAATGCTGAGCAGACGACAAAGCTCTCTCCAGAATCGAGAAGCAAACTGGGGACCCCGGTCACTGACAATTTTGTCCGGCATACCGTGTAGGCGAAAGATATGTTTGATGAACAATGCTGCCAGCACCCGTGCAGAAGGTAGCCGTGGAAGAGGCACCAAGTGCACCATTTTGGAAAAATGGTCTGTGATTACCCAAATAATGGTGCAACTACGAGACTTGAGTAAACCCACCACAAAATCCATCCCGACCATCTCCCAGGGCCTGTCCGCCACCGGCAGGGGGTAAAGCAACCCAGTTGGCTGTTGACAAGGAGACTTGTTCTTGGCACAGGAGACACACGCCCAAACATAGTCTGCGACGTCACGGGCCATATGCGGCTACCAGTATGTCCTCGCGAGTAGCACAGATGTCCTTTTGGACCCAAAATGTCCACCCACCCTGGACGAGTGAGCCCAAGAGAGAACCTCTGGAGGCAGACTGGATGGTACAAAAGTCTTGCCTGGAGGCACAGATTCTAGCAAAACCAGGGCCATAGTTCTCAGACTCTTGGTAGGGACAATAAGCCGAGGCTCCTCTTCCTCCTCCTCAGATGATACAACGGAGCAAGAGAGAGCATCGGCACAAATGTTCCTCTCCCCGGAAAAGAAATGGAGGGTGAAATGAAACCAGGAGAAGAACAAGGACCATCTGGCCTGGTGAGAATTTAGCCGCTGGGCTGTTTGTAGGTAAACCAAATTCTTGTGGTCTGTGAATGCTTGGAAAGGATAGCGAGCCCCCTCCAAAAGATGTCTCCACTCAGAGAAGGCCAACTTCATTGCTAGCAACTCCCTGTCCCCGATGGAATAATTCATCTCCGCTGGTGTGAAGGTCTTGAAAAAGAAGAAGCAAGGATGCTTCCGACCTTGAGCATCCCTTTGAAAGAGGAATGCTCCAGCACCAACGGAAGAGGCATCCACCTTCATTAAAAAAACAGCTTATCTTCATCGGGGCGATGTAGGATGGGAGCGCTAGCAAAATGGGACTTAATAGAAATGAAGGCCTTGGAGACCTCCACAGACCACAATTTGGGATTTGCTCCCTTCTTGGTGACGGCTACCAAGGGAGCTACTAGAGTTGAGGAATGAACTGGCGATAATAGTTAATGAACACCATAAAGCGCTGCACCACTTTAAGAGAATGGGGTTCTTGCCAGTCCATCACAGCCTGTAGTCTGGCAGGATCCATAGCCAATCCCTGGGCGGAGATGAGAGATGATATAGCCCAGGAAAGGTAAAGACTCCTGCTCAAACACACATTTCTCCAACTTGGCATAGAGGGAATTAGCTCGTAAGAGGTCGAAGACTTTGCAAACATCCCTCCGGTGGGAGTCAATATCTGGAGAGTAGATGAGAATATCATCCAGATAGACTACGACCGAGATGGAAAGCATATCCCGGAAGATATCATTTACAAAGTCTTGGAAAACGTCTGGGGCATTACAGAGCCCAAAGGGCATCACTAGATACATTCATGGTGCCCATCCCTGGTGTTAAAAGCCATCTTCCATTCGTCCCCCTCACGGATGCGAATCAGGTTGTAAGCACCCCGCAGATCTAGCTTAGTAAATATCCTTGCTCCCCGAAGCCTATCTAAAAGCTCAGATATCAGGGGCAGGGGATACTTATTCTTAACGGTGATGGCGTTAAGACCTGTGTAGTCTATGCATGGACGTAGTTCCCCGTTCTTCTTCTGCACGAAGAACCCAGCCCCTGCAGGTGACACTGACGTCCTAATGAAACCTCTTGCCAGATTTTCCTGGATGTACTGAGACATTGCCTCTGTCTCTGGGAGAGATAACCGATAGACTTGACCCCGGGGAGGCTCGGCACCAGGCAAGAGGTCAATAGGACAGTCATAGGGACGGTGAGACGTAAGGGTCTCCGCAACCCTTTTGGAGAACACGTCCGCATAGGGCCAATATTGCTTGGGGAGAGGGGAGAGATCTGCGGGTACCTCATTAGTAGCAACCTGAATGCTTCCCCTCTGACATCTACCCCCCCAAGATTCACCCCATCCCAATATTCTGCCTGTGGACCACTCGATATGAGGAGAGTGGTACCGTAGCCAAGGTATCCCTAACAGGACCTCATCAATTCCCTCAGGAATGACTAGAAGAGATATTATCTCCTGATGAGATGGCAACATGGACAGAGAGAAAGGGATGGTCTGGTGTGTTATCTGAGAGGGCAGTGTCGACCCATTTCACCACTCGTATGGTAACTGGCTGAGCTAGCATTACCAGGGGAATTGTGTGCCGTTGGGCGAAGGCAGAAGACATAAAATTGCCCTCCGCCCCAGAATCCACACAGAGCTCTACCGAGTGGGAGAATGAGCCTATAGTAATTGTCCCCTTAAAGGACAATTTGGAGGCAAACATCGCCGTGTCTAGTGTACCTCCACCTACTACCACTAGACGCTGATGTTTCCTCGACCGCTGGGAACATCTGGTGGCAAGATGTCCTGACTGCTGGCAAACATGACAGACCGTCAGTGCACGAGCGGTCCGGAACTTAGATCCTGCTTGTGACACTTCCATGGCCTCATGTGACTCAGGGACCAGGACCGGAGATTCCAAAGGTTTGGCGAAGGTTGGAGCCAGCCGAAAGCTCTGCCTACACTGGGCTCACTCTAACCTCCGCTCGTGAAAACGGAGGTCAATACAAGTGGACACAGTTATTAACTCCTCCAGTGTGGCTGGAATCTCCCTAGTGGCCAGAGCATCCTTCACGTGGTCAGCCAGCCCCCTCCAAAATATAGGGATAAGGGCTTTATCCGACCACTCCAGCTCAGATGCTAGGGTGCGGAAGTGGACGGCAAAATGGCTGACCAAGGACGAGCCCTGAGTCAATGCCAACAGTTGGAGTGCCGTATCATGGGTGACTCGAGGTCCTAAAAAGACCTGTTTCAGTGTGCTCAGGAACAGCGGCTCACTTTGCACCACATGATTGCCACGCTCCCACAGAGGCGTAGCCCACTCCAACGCCCTGTCCGACAGGAGAGACACTATAAATCTCACCTTTGCCCCCTCTGTGGGGAAACGTGCAGCCAGGATCTTGAGATGTATAGAGCACTGGCTCACGAAACCCCTACAAGATTTACTATCTCCAGAAAATTTCTCTGGCAGCAAGAGGCGAGAAAGAGTCGGAACAGGGGTGGCAGTAGACAAGGTTGCTACAGACACGCTAGCAGCCTGAACAGCAACTAGGGTAACATCCACTGCTGAGATTGAGTGCTTGAGAGCCACCAATCTACTCTCCAGCTGCTGGAGGCACCACAAAGATTGCTGTTGATCCGCCATTTACTAGTCAGACCCTGGCGCTGGTATTATGTTAGGGCTGGCAGAACACACCGAGTAAATATAGATGTTATTATTGGTGCGTTCGCAGCCCGGGGTCCACCGTGCAGGAGGAGAACCTGCTGCTAGCAAATGGCACTATATGGCGGTATAAGCGAGCTCTGTTACTTCACAGAGTCGCCGTGATAGAAAAGCACTGTGTCCAGTTAAGCTCACAGGAGTACACAGCTAACTGCTGAGCTGATAGCAGTCAGTGGTCATGCAGTCAGAGAAGCATACAAACAATTCCTCACTGGAGGTGCCGGTATTCCAGTGGCTTATCTCAGCCGAGCCCTGACCACAAGCATACATGACCACACTGGCGCAAAGCTCATAACAATGATTTATACTAGCGCATGGCCATGCAAACCTTTTATAGTTGCAGCAACTTTAGGAACTTCCTAGAGGACCAATGGGAGTTGCTACAGCACCTGAGCATGTGACCCCTGACCTCCAATGAGAGGTCTTCCTTTGGGCATGCTCAGAAGGGAGAATGCGGGACTTAGTCTCAGAAGCGAGTCCTCGCCGCTGACCAGTACTAGCTATAATGGTAGAGCCTGGAAGAACAGCAGTAGCCAGACGCAGAGTATCTGCCTGAGCCAGACGCTGGGACTGATGTCTCCGCTGAGCAGGCTCCACTGTGGCTGGAGAAGAATGGGAGACCGCAGTAGAGAAGGCTCAAGATTCCCCCTGTGCAGAGGCGGGAACTCGAGCCCTAACAGCGAATGCCCACTATCTGTTAGAGACCTCAAGCTGAAGCGCACTTGGGTTATGCAGCAAAACAATGATCCAAAACACACCAGTAAGTCCACCCCTGAATAGCTTAAAAAAAGCATTACACATCACACTGGTACATGGGTGGACATACTGCCGGTTCAACCGATGCGGCTGTAAAGGGGCCCGGAGGCTACAGGGGGGCCCCTGCAGGGCAGCTAATAATGAGGGCAATCTGGCCAGTTTATCCGGCCCAGAGGGGCCCCTGGCCAGATTGCCCTCATGTGCGGCAGGCAGGAAGCAATCCCTGCAGCTCCGCTGCCTGCAAGAGAAAATGGCAGTGGAGTGTAGCTGCAAGGAATGGAGCCATCCTGCTTCCTGCCCGCGCTTCCGGTCTCACACAGCAGCGGCTGAATGACATCATCATTCAGCATCGCGGCTGTGCGAAACAGGAAGCTGCCGGCAATACTGGGGCTTCAGGATCCAGTGCGCAGAGGTGAGGGGTGTGTGTGTGTGTGCAGAGAGGTGAATGGTGCTATGTGTGTGTAGGTGGAGGAGAGGGCAATGATGGGGTGATGGCACAGAAGGCAATGATTGGGTTGATGGAGAGGGCAGTGATGGGGCAGAAGGCAATGATTGGGTTGATGGAGAGGGCAATGATGAGGGTGATGGGGCAGAAGACAATGATTGGGTTGACGGAGAGGGCAATAATAAGGGTGGTGGGGGAGTAAGCAATGATGGGGTGGTGGAAAGAGCAATAATGGGGGTGGTGGGGGAAGAGGAAAAGATGGAGGTGATGAATAGGCAATGATGGGATGGTGGGGGAGGAGGGAATGATGGAGGTGGTAAATGGGCAATGATGGGGTGGTGGGGAAAAGGCAATGGTGGGGATGGTGGGGGAATAGGAAGTGATGGAGGTGGTAAATGGGCAATGGTGGGGGAGGAGGAAATGATGGAGGTGGTGAATGGGCAATGATGGGGATGGGAGGAGGAGGAAATGATGGAGGTTGTGGAATGGGTAATGATGGCGGAGAAGACAATGATTATGGCAGTGGAAAGGACAATTATTGGGTGGTGGGGGGGGAGGCAATGATGGAGGTGGTGGAATGGGTAATGATGGGGTGGTAGGGGAGAAGGCAATGATGGTGGCAGTGGAAAGGACAATGATGGGGGTGGTGGGGAGGAGGCAATGATGGAGGTGGTTGAATGGGCAATAATGGGGTGGTGGGGAGAAAGCAATGATGGAGGTAGTGAAGAGGGCAATCATGGGAGTTGGGGAGAAGGCAATAATGGGGAGGGGGAGAGGACAATGAGGGGTATTGGGGGATGGGAGGAAGGGAGATTTATAATGGATTTAGGAACAGGGGGAGGTGGAGGAAGATGTTATTATCGATTATTATGTCTAACACAGTCCCCTTAGTATAAAGTGTACTCACTTATTATGTATATTATATATATTTATTATGTTCCTCCAGTCCTCAAGAGCCACCAACAGGTCATGTTTTCAGGATTTCCTTAGTATTGCACAGGTGATAATTGCATCACCTGGAAAGGCAAGCATTCAATCACCTGTGCAATACTAAGGAAATCCTGAAAGCCTGACCTGTTGGTGGCTCTTGAGAGGACCGGATTTGGGGAACACTGGTGTATAGTGTACTCACTTATTATGCATAACACCATCCTTAGTTACATAGTTTCCTCGTTTTTTATGTATAACACTGTCCCTTATTGCGTACCATCCTCTCTAGTTATATATAGTGCTATCCTTTATTATGTAGCGTCCTCTGCTGTTATGTACAGTGCTGTGTCTTACATAGTGTATTCTTGTTATTTTTTTTTATTCACAGTGCCCTCTTTTATTACATAGTCCCCTCTCTTGTTAGATATAAAATGACTGCTGATGGAGGAGCAAGTGACCAGACTACCAGTCCATCAGCTCCTCCATTACAAAATAAGCTTTTCCATGCTCCATCAGCCATCATTGCATTATATACCTTACAAGAGAGGACGGTATGTAATAAAAAACAGGGCTGGATAAAATCCAATATGTAAGGGACGGCGCTGTACATAACAAGAGAGAATACTGTATAATAAGGGACGGCAATATACATAATAAAGGAGACTATGTAATATATACATGTATGTGTGTGTGGCTATATATATATATATAGCTTTGTCGCCTTAAAAGGAGTGGGGGGGGGGGGGGCAAACACATTTCCTGCACAGCGGCCCCAAGCTGTCTGTGTATGCCCCTGCACTGGTAACACCATCCTCCCAGAGCCTGGAAGAGGTCACTGATATAAAGTGATAAAAGAGGATTTCTCAACAACAGCACATCTGATAAGAGACAAACAGGGAGGACTGTTTTCAGCATTCTATAGCCTGTATGCCCATATTAATATTTTAAATAGGTCAATGTGGTGACAGATTCCCTTTATTCTCATTGAGATGCCGTGGCATGACCTAAAAAAGACAATTCATGTTCCGAAATCCTCCAATGTGGCAGAATTACAAAAAATTTGCAAAGATGGATGGGCCAAAATTCCTCCAGAGCATTGTCAAAGACTCATTACCAATTATTGCAAATTATTTATTGCAGTTGTTGTTGCTAAGGATGACCCAACCAGTTATTAGATTTAGGGGGTAATCAGTTTTTCACACAGGACCCTGTAGGTTTGGATTTCTTTTTCCCTTAATAATAAAGACCTTCATTTAAAAACTGCATTTTGTGGTTACTTGTGTGATCTTTGTCTAATATTTACATTTGTTTTCTGATCTGAAACCTATAAGCGCGACAAACATGCAAAAGAATCGGAAATCGGGAAGGGGCAAGCACTTTTTCACAGCAGTGTACACACCTAAAGTGTTCTCGCTCTCCCCAAACTGCTCTGAACTCCTGATCAGGACAGGACACACTGTACAGGAATGATGCAATATAGGAGCCCTGCCACAAATGGATATACAGAGGAAATAAGCTGATGAAGAAATGAAGCTGTTCTGCCACGATTGTTAGGTCAACTTAAAACCATGTGATTTCCATGGAAACAGAGTCAGCGACACAGTTCAGAGAACGTTCATCCTACAGAATTCATATACATGACTTCAGAGCCCCATCTGCATGCTGATCTGCTTGGCAATTCCTTCCCATTCATGCTGCATTGCTGATCAAAAAAAAATCCAAGAGCCGAATATCACAAAGTAATGTACCGAGCGCGGGGCAAGGACCCTACGTGCGGAGCGCTGGTTGTTTACCAGTTGTAAGTTCCTAGAAATGATTTGATGGAGTAACATATTGTCAGGGCGAGGTCGGAGGGTTGGCACAGGTGACCGTCTGCCTGGTGTACTACCTCATGCCACCTGGGGAAGGGAGGGGCGCAATTTGAAAAAAGGAAAAAAACTGTTTCAGTAACTATGCCCATGCTCCGGACCATCATTGAATGTGGGGGCTAAGCATAAAACACAAGGGGCAGGGTGCAGAGCCTCCTAATTCCATGGACAGGAAGAGACGAGTGAGTAGCGGAGCAAGGAAAACTTTCCCTTTCAGCCTCCTTTCCCCAACACATTCCTCGTTACATACCCTCCACCAAGTACGTGAGCCATTCAGAACCTGCTGTTACATCCCATAACAGAGGACTGTCTGCAGGTTACCTGTTTCTTTGAACCTTTGCCCCCCCCATCTATTTGCAATAAAGACTGAAATAGAGGTTTAGAAACATCCCCAAAAACAATTCCTTTAAGGGACGATATCACCAGTTTTTTGCTACTATCAGAATTACTTAGGGGCTGAGAGCCTGATTCCAGCGATGTATAACTTGATGGTCTGCATGCTGTCATTTTTAGAGAATCACTGCTTTTTTCTGCTGCGGATCTATCACAGCTCTGAATGCTGAGCTGTGTATAACCCCGCCCACACCACTGTGCATAGGCAGAAAGCTGCCTGGGGCATAGTTATACAGAGCAGTTGACTAGGAGGCATGATGAACCTAGACCCATAGCGACAATTTCCTGCTGATACAACACTGATTTTATTGAAACGGCAACACACAGCCTAGTAGGTGACATATCGCTGTAATCAGGGTCTCAGCCATTACATCATGCTGCTCTTAGGTTACATAGCAAAAATCTGCTGACAGATCCCCTTTAAACAATTCTTGTCAGTCTTGGAGGGGTCTCTGCGATTTCCAATCTATGAATACAATGGTAAAAGTACAGTGATCACTGACACTCAAGTATAGCGCTGTACAGTAAGAATGAGGGCTCAAGATTTACATGGCATTCAGGGTCTATAGAAAGCTTGGCATTTATTGTTATAGATATTATCATGATCTGTGTTTTTTATGCGAGAGCAGAGAGCAGATATACAGTCATGGCCAAAATTTTTGAGAATGACACCAAAATTATATTTTCACATGATCTGCTGCCCTCTGGTTTTTATTAGTGTTTGATGTTTATATCACATACAGAAATATAATTGCAATCATATTATGAGTACCAATAGGTTATATTGACAGTTAGAATGAGTTAATGCAGCAAGTCAATATTTGCAGTGTTGACCCTTCTTCTTCAAGACCTCTGCAATTCTCCCTGGCATGCTCTCAATCAACTTCTGGACCAAATCCTGACTGATAGCAGTCCATTCTTGCATAATCAATGCTTGCATTTTGCCAGAATTTGTTGGTTTTTGTTTGTCCACCCGTCTCTTGATGATTGACCACAAGTTCTCAATTGGATTAACATCTGGGGAGTTTCCAGGCCATGGACCCAAAATCTCTATGTTTTGTTCCATGAGCCATTTAGTTATCACCTTTGCTTTATGGCAAGGTGCTCCATCATGCTGGAAAAGGCATTGTTGGGCGCCAAACTGCTCTTGGACGGTTGGGAGAAGTTGCTCTTGGAGGACATTCTGGTACCATTCTTTATTCATGGCTGTGTTTTTAGGCAAGACTGTGAGTGAGCCGATTCCCTTGGCTGAGAAGCAACCCCACACATGAATGGTTTCAGGATGCTTTACAGTTGGCATGAGACAAGACTGGTGGTAGCGCTCACCTCTTCTTCTCAGAATAAGCTGTTTTCCAGATGTCCCAAACAATCGAAAAGGGGATTCATCAGAGAAAATGACTTTGCCCCAGTCCTCAGCAGTCCACTCCCTGTACCTTTTGCAGAATATCAGTCGGTCCCTGATGTTTTTTCTGGAGAGAAGTGACTTCTTTGCTGCCCTCCTTGAAACCAGGTCTTGCTCAAAGAGTCTCCGCCTCACAGTGCGTGCAGAAGCACTCACACCAGCCTGCTGCCATTCCTGAGCAAGCTCGGCACTGCTGGTAGTCCGATCCTGCAGCTGAAACAGTTTTAAGATACGGTCCTGGTGCTTGCTGGTCTTTCTTGGGCGCCCTGGAGCCTTTTTGACAACAATGGAAGCTCTCTCCTTGAAGTTCTTGATGATGTGATAGATTGTTAACTGAGGTGCAATCTTTGTAGCTGCAATACTCTTCCCTGTTAGGCCATTTTTTTGCAGTGCAATGATGGCTGCACATGTTTCTTTAGAGATAACCATGGTTAACTGAAGAGAAACAATGATACCAAGCACCAGCCTCCTTTTAAAGTGTCCAGTGATGTCATTCTTACTTAATCATGACTGATTGATCGCCAGACCTGTCCTCATCAACACCCACACCTGTGTTAATGGATCAATCACTAAAACGATGTTAGCTGCTCCTTTTAAGGCAGGACTGCAATGATGTTGAAATGTGTTTTGGGGGTTAAAGTTCATTTTCTGGGCAAATATTGACTTTGCAAATACAGTAATTGCTGTCAAGCTGATCACTCTGACATTCAGGAGTATATGCAAATTGCCATTAGAAAAAATGAAGCAGTAGACTTTGGAAAAATTAATATTTGCCTCATTCTCAAAATTTTTGTCCATGACTGTAGGCTTAGATACAGTGTTTCAGCAGAAAGTAACACATATGATGTATTGCCATTAGAGATGACCGAATATTTCAATGTTCGGTTCGGATTACGATTGCCGATTTTGCAAGATTCGCCGATTTACTCCTCAAATATTCGTTGAACATAGCCGAATGCCATTGGAGTCAATGGGAGGCAAAAACAAACGCATACACAGCACCTTCAAATGGGCCCAGAAGCTGCCAAAACACATCAAATTAGGGGGAGACACCAAGAAAGTGGCCTCAATTCACCCACAGTACAAATTGTAGCATGGCACTGCAGCAATCAGCCAGGCATGGGGTATCGGGGTCTGGGCCAGCATTTACAGCTTTCAATTGAACATCACAGTAAGATGAGGTGGGTGAGGCATTGGTGTAGGCCTGCTGTGCTGGAGCCCTGATACCACGTGCAACACCTTTACCTACTTTGATGCTCAGCCACACTCAGGTGGCACAAATATCAGTTTAATCGACTACTATTGCCAGAAAAATCTAAGGATAGTAACATGAGTAGTTGACTGAAAGTAAGTGGAGGCCTATTGCTACAGACAACACACATGAAGGAGACCCAACCAGGCGTATACATATTTCCAAAAATTAACGGCAAACACCACCAAAAAATGTGAGCCCATCCACAAACGTGAAGGTAGTCTCATGGATTGTATGGGTCTCTGACCTGACTGACATCCAAACACAGTTGGTTCCGACCTTCCTATAAATTCAGGCTTTACCATGATATTAGCCAGAAGTAAGTGTTCACACTAGGCAGTCAGGTCAGGGACCCATCCGATCCATGAGATTACCTTGACGTTGGTGGATGGGCTCACATTTTTTGGCCACATTTTGTGCTAAGCATCTCATGTGTTTTTTCATAGATTTCACAAGCCATTATGCTATTCACATTTCATGTATCACACATTCTCTTGCTTTAGTACAATTGAGTGCAGCCATTCATCTATTTGCTAAACCAATACAGCAGATGGAGACTGTAACGGGCAAGGTGGTGGAACCACTGTGTCGTAGCCCTCGGAAAGCCTGGAGGGGCGTAGGTATGTGGCTTGCCAAATCCCAACTTGGATAAGTGGCAGCAGGCGACACCGAGTCCCAAGGAGGGACAAGGAGGTGGCACCAGGTTCTACTCCAGGGCTGAACTATGGAGGGTGGTAGCTGACCCCCTAGAGTGGGTAAGCTGGTATGGCCTGAAGGAGGGACGAATATTGCAGGCAGGCACTGTAGGGACACTGTACCCACAGGTACAGATGGGGCGGGCTAAGGAACAGAAAAGGACTGGCAGGTGTGGACTAGACTGGCAGTTAGACAGATGGGCACTGGCAGGTACAGGCTGGACCTTGTGTTGAACAGATAGGCAATGGCAGGTGCGGGATGGACTGGATTTTAGACAGAGGAGAACTGGCAGGTGCAGGTTGGACCGGGTGTTGAAAAGATGGACCCTGGCAGGTGTGGGCTGGACTGGGTGTTAGACAGATGAGCACTAGCAGGTGTGAGCTGGACTGGAAGTTAGACAGATGAGCACTGATAGGTGTGGGCTGGAGCAGCTGAGGAACAGGAGAGTGCTGTCAGTTGCGATGCCCAAATATTTGAGCAGCCACGGTCACACAAAGGCAATTGTGGGAAAGTGTCACAAGAGGTGTACGATGATGAAACACAATTGCCAGAAAGTCAGGAGGAGGACCAGAGTGTGGAAGTGGAAGATGAGGTGGTGAATGATATAATAACTGACCCAACCTGGCAGGAGGACATGCAGAGCAAGGACAGCAGCACACAGGAGGAGGGAGGCATAGCACCCCTACAGGCAGGAAGAAGCAATGTGGTGGTCGCAGACAGAAGGCGTGCATCCGTTCCAACACAACAGAAGTTGCCAGTACAACTGTTAGGTCTTCCCAAGTCTGGTTGTTTTATAAATAATCTGCCGATAACCCAAAAAAGTCATTTGCACCACCTGCTAGGCCAGCATCAGCAGAGGTAGCAAAACTACCAGCCTGGCCACCACCAGCTTGATCAGGCCCCAGGGTCCAGGAACAGTGTCTGCGGGTGACCACACTGCTTCTTCCGCAGTTGTGCGTTCAAGTCAATCCCCAGTCCATGGTGCATGCGATGATGCCTCTTGCCCTGCACCTGTCGTTGCACACACTCAACTAGCACCATCAGCAGCATGTCCACGTCCTTGTCCCAGCGCAGCGTTCAGTTGTCCATACCCCAGTCCTTGGAATGCAAGCACAAATACACAGCCAATGCCCCACAGGCCACACTACTAAACTCACACATTTCGCGACTGCTCGAACTGTTGCCTTTTAGGCTCGTGGAGACGGAAGCTTTCTGCAACATGATGGCAGCGGCCGTCCCTCGGTACTCGGTCCCCAGCCGCCACTATTTCTCCCGCTGTTTCGTCCCCGCATTACACAAACACATGTCCCACAACATTAGCCGTGTCCTCAACAATGCAGTTACTGGGAAAGTTCACCTAACCTTGGACAAGTGGAAAAGTGCTTGTGGGCAGGGACGGTACTTCTAGTTGATGGCACACTGGCTTAACATAGTGGAAGCCGGGACCCAGTCGAACCTTGGAATGGAACACGTCCTCCCGACGCCGAGGATTGTGGGCCCTAGGTCAATCAGGGTTGCCCCCACAGTCTACAGCTCCTGCACCTCCTCCTTCTCTTTCTCTTCAGTGACCATCTTCAAAATGACTGCATCAGTCACAAGCTGAAAGCACTGCAGCACTGCTTCAGCCAAGCGGCAACAGGCTGCACTGAAGCTCATATACTTAGGTGACAAACCGCACAATGGTGAAGAGTTGTGGACAGCTCTGAAAGAGCAGGTATGGTCGTGTGTGATAATGGTTGGAACCTGGTGGCAGCTATGAGGCGAGGCGAGCTCACACACGTACCATGCCTTGCCCATGTGCTTAACCTCTTGGTTAAGCGGATTCTCAAAACCTAACTGGAGCTGCCAGATCTGCTTGTCAAAGTACGCTGCCTGTATGCCCATTTTAGACAGTCAGCTACAGCTTCCGCCACCCTTGCCATGCTTCAGCAGCGTTTGTGGATTCCAGTTCACCAACTGGTGTGTGATGTCCCCACGTGTTGAAACTCTACACCAGGGGTGGGGAACCTCAGGCCTCAGGGCCATTTACGGCCCTCGATGACCTTTTACCAGGCCCCCGAGTAGATTCTCAGGGACCGAATTCTTGGGCAGGGAGGTGTATTTTGATTGCCACAAGCTCATTAATTTCTTCTTTCTCTGTTAGCGCAGTCATGCAGTGTTCATTACTGAACACGGAAGGGCATGCAATGAAAGATTACGTCCTGACACCAGTGCCACAGTCAGGATGCACTTTGTGGGTTGGGTTTGTACGGCCCTTGAAGGATGGTATAAATATTTATATGGCCCTTGGCAGAAAAAAGTTGGAAAGGATTTGTGAGCAGAAGAGGAGAGTTGTTGACTACCAGCATCAACAAGGCCATCGGTATTCAGTTCAGACTCCACACATACGACCTCAGGAGTGGACATGGGTGTCAGACATATGTACCATCCTCCATAACTTTGAGGACTCCACCAAGATGGTGAGCGGTGATGACGCCATAATTAGCATCACCATCCCGCTTCTCTGTATTCTGAGAAGCTCTCTGCTCACAATCAAAGAGGATGGATTGCAGGTGTAGCATGATGAGATGGAGCAAGGAACCATATAGGGTGATTGCCTCATCTCATCCCAACGTGGATTGGGTGACAATGAGGATGAGGAGGAAGAACAGGAGCTACTTTCATGCAGTATAGATGGTACTACCTGCACAACTGTCATACCGTCTCTTGAGTGTTGATGGCCTGAGGTCAGAGAGGAGGAGGAGGAGAGCATGGTCAGTCATTCTCTTGGTGAGGGCACAGAAGTCTTGCCTGTTAGCAGTCTGGCAACATGAGTTTATGTTATGCTGCCTTTCCCGTGACCCTTGCGTTCACTAAATTTTGGATGACAGTCATTACTGGTTGGTGACACTCCTAGACCCACGCTACAAAGAGAAGTTTCTATCTCTTATTCTCGAGGCAGACAGGTCTACTAAAAAGGGGCAGTACCAGAGGCCCCTTGTTGCAGAATTATTTAAAAATTCCCATCTGAAAACACTTGGACAACAAAGGAGTACAGGCAAGAGAGACACACAACTCCAATCCAGCAGAGGCAGGGGAACACTGGCAACGTTCTGGGAGAGTTTTCTCAGACCCTCCCATTGCACAGGCCCTGAGGAGCTTTGGAAGACGCTGAGGGAGTACCTTGCTGACCGTACCAACGTCCACCATGATTCCTCTGTGCCTTATAATTATTGGGTATCCAAGCTGGACACGTGGCATGAACTGGCATGCCCTGCCACTAGCGTTTTGTCAGAGTGGGTTTTTAGTGCCACTGATGGAATTATAACTGATAAGCGCATCCGCCTGTCAACTGAAAATGGTGACAGGCCGACTCTTATAAAAATGAACAAGGGCTGGATTAGGCCAGACTTCTCAACACCATCGAATGATAGCAGCGTAATATAAACTCAAATCCAATGCTTTTTTTTGGGAGGTCTACTACCATGCACCTCTTCACACCGACACATGGGTATACGCTTCCTGATTTTGGCTATTTGCTGTTGTCCTCCTCCTTCTCCTCATCTTCATCCTCCACCACCATATCACCAGGGTGACTGTGGTCTGTGATGCAACACCCACATAATTTTTTTAAAGGGTGTTTATGATGCCCGTAAAAAAATGGTAAACAGTATGTTCATGTATACCCCCCAGGGGTAAATGTTTGTCAGCCCATACACTTAGTCCATGGGCATTACAAGTATAGGAGACCTGCTCCTTTCTACTGGGAACATTTTTTTTATGAGGCCCTCCTACACGTCTCTTCCAAGGGGCATTGAAGTGCCCCCAAATTTTTGGCAGCCCTTGCATTCACTGCATAGGCAAACACTATGTGAGACCCTGTTCCTAATAGTGGGAGCATTGTTTTCAGGAGGCCCTATGACCTCTGTCTCTTCCAAGGGGCATTGGAGTTCCTCCAAATTTTTGGCAGCCCTTGCATTCACTACATATGAAAACACTATGTGAGACCCACTTCCTGGGAACATTTTTGATGAGGTCCTCCTCAAAGGGGTCTCTTCAAAGGGGTATTGGGGTGCGTCCTAATTTTTGGCAGCCCAGCCACTCACTCATACACAATAACAGTATAGGAGACCTACTGTTTAATAATGGGAGCAACAAAGCATAGCCGGCTGATGGATCTCTAAGAATAGTGAGGGCCGACTGCTGGCCCTATAAAAATAGGCTTTGTGACTTTCAGAGTCCCTCCTTCCTAAATGAAACAGGATGTGTCTGATGATGTGTCACACACCGCATGGCCAGATAAGGTTGAAAAATGTTAAAATGACATTTCACAGTGAATGCATTTGTCTTGGTTGAAAGCAATGCTAAAGATCAAAAACGCTGTGTGTGAACATAGCCCAAGGTGTGGAGGGGCATTTTTGTTTTTGATTACTTATTTTGCCTTATATACCAGTCATTACTAGGGTTGAGCGAAACGGGTCGAACATTTTCAAAAGTCGCCGACTTTTGGCTAAGTCGGGGTTTCATGAAACCCGATCCGACCCCTGTGCGGGGTCGGCCATGCGGTACGCGACTTTCGCGCCAAAGTCGCGTTTCAATGACGCGAAAAGCGCCATTTCTCAGCCAATGAAGGTAAACGCAGAGTGTGGGCAGCGTGATGACATAGGTCCTGGTCCCCACCATCTTAGAGAAGGGCATTGCAGTGATTGGCTTGCTGTCTGCGACGTCACAGGGGCTATAAAGAGGCGTTCCCGCCGACCGCCATCTTACTGCTGCTGATCTGAGCTTAGGGAGAGGTTGCTGCCGCTTTGTCAGAAGCAGGGATAGCGTTAGGCAGGGTCCATTAACCACAAAACCGCTTGTGCTGCAGCGATTTGCACTGTCCAACACCACCCTCGGTGTGCAGGGACAGTGGAAGTTTTTTTTTTTTTTTTTTTCCCCTCAGCGCTGTAGCTCATTGGGCTGCCCTAGAAGGCTCCCTGATAGCTGCATTGCTGTGTGTACGCCGCTGTGCAAACCAACTGCTTTTTTCAAAGCACAAATCCTCTTGTTCCTTCCTTTCTGCACAGCTATCTTTTTTGTTTGTCCACACTTTTTATTTCATTTGTGCATCAGTCCACTCCTTATTGCTGCCTGCCATACCTGGCTGAGATTACTGCAGGCAGGGAGATAGTAGCTGCCTGCCATACCTGGCTGAGATTACTGCAGGCAGGGAGATAGTAATTGTAGGACATTCCCTGTTTTTTTTTTTTTTTTTTTTTTGGTGGGAGATTAAGATTGGCAATTTGGCATTTCTGCTAGAGTGCCATCCCTGTGTGTGCCATCTCTCTCACATAGTGGGCCATAGAAAGCCTTTTCATTTTTCTGTATTTTTTTTTGTGGGGTGTATAAATTCTCCCTGATAAAAATACAGTGGGAGATTAATATTGGCCTTTGGGCTTGTGTGCCAGTCCTGAGTGTGCCATCTCTCTCACAAATAGTGGGCCATAGAAAGCCTATTTTATTTTTTTTTGGGTTTTATAAATTCTCCCTGAAAAAAAGGGAGATTAATATTGGCCTCTGGGCTTGTGTGCCAGTCCTGAGCGTGCCATCTGTGCCAGCCCTGAGCGTGCCATCTCTCTCACAAATAGTGGGCCATAGAAAGCCTATTTAATTTTTTTTTTGGTTTTATAAATTCTCCCTGAAAAAAAGGGAGATTAATATTGGCCTCTGGGCTTGTGTGCCAGTTGTGAGCGTGCCATCTGTGCCAGTCCTGAGCGTGCCATCTCTCTCACAAATAGTGGGCCATAGAAAGCCTATTTAATTTTTTTTTTTGTTTTATAAATTTTCCCTGAAAAAAGGGAGATTAATATTGGCCTCTGGGCTTGTGTGCCAGTTGTGAGCGTGCCATCTGTGCCAGTCCTGAGCGTGCCATCTCTCTCACAAATAGTGGGCCATAGAAAGCCTATTTAATTTTTTTTTTGGTTTTATAAATTTTCCCTGAAAAAAGGGAGATTAATATTGGCCTCTGGGCTTGTGTGCCAGTTGTGAGCGTGCCATCTGTGCCAGTCCTGAGCGTGCCATCTCTCTCACAAATAGTGGGCCATAGAAAGCCTATTTAAATATTTTTTTGGTTTTATAAATTCTCCCAGAAAAAAAGGGAGATTAATATTGGCCTCTGGGCTTCTGTGCCAGTCCTGAGCGTGCCATCTGTGCCAGTCCTGAGCGTCCCATCTCTCTCACAAATAGTGGGCCATAGAAAGCCTATTTTTTTTTTTTTGGGGTTTTAGAAATTCTCCCTGGAAAAAAAAAGGGAGATTAATATTGCCCTTTGGGCTTGTGTGCCAGTACTAAGCGTTCCATCTCTCTCTCTCTCTCAGTCAGTGGGCCATAGAACGCCTATTTTTGGTTTTATTTGTTTTCTAAATTCTCCCTGAAAAAATCATTTTATTTTATTTGGTTTCTAAATTCTTCCTGATAAAATCATATTTTTTTTATTATTTTTTTTTCTAAAGTCTCCCTGAAAAAAAAAAAAAAAAAAAAAAAAAACAGTGGGAGATTAATATTGGCCTTTCTGCTTGTGTGCCAGTCTTGACTCCTGGGTGCGTCATCTCTCAGTCAGTGGGCCATAGAACGCCTATTTTTGGTTTTATTTGTTTTATAAATTCTCCCTGAAAAAATCATTTTATTTTATTTGGTTTCTAAATTCTTCCTGATAAAATCATATTTTTTTTATTATTTTTTTTTCTAAAGTCTCCCTGAAAAAAAAAAAAAAAAACAACCAAAAAAAACAGTGGGAGATTAATATTGGCCTTTCTGCTTGTGTGCCAGTCTTGACTCCTGGGTGTGCCATCTCTCTCTCTCTCTCTCTCTCTCTCTCTCTCTCTCCAATTGTGGTCCATAGAAAGCCTATATTTTTTTTCCTTGATTTGGGTTCCAAAATCTACCAGAGAAAATAACTACATCAATCATTGGTAGAAAAATATTGGCCTCTGGGCTTGTGTGCCACTCCTGACTCCTGTGTGCGTCATCTCTCAGTCAGTGGGCCATAGAACGCCTATTTTTGTTTTTATTTGTTTTATAAATTCTCCCTGAAAAAATCATTTTATTTTATTTGGTTTCTAAATTCTTCCTGATAAAATCATATTTTTTTTATTATTTTTTTTTCTAAAGTCTCCCTGAAAAAAAAAAAAAAAAACAACCAAAAAAAAACAGTGGGAGATTAATATTGGCCTTTCTGCTTGTGTGCCAGTCTTGACTCCTGGGTGTGCCATCTCTCTCTCTCTCTCTCTCTCTCTCTCTCTCTCCAATTGTGGTCCATAGAAAGCCTATATTTTTTTTCCTTGATTTGGGTTCCAAAATCTACCAGAGAAAATAACTACATCAATCATTGGTAGAAAAATATTGGCCTCTGGGCTTGTGTGCCACTCCTGACTCCTGTGTGCGTCATCTCTCAGTCAGTGGGCCATAGAACGCCTATTTTTGTTTTTATTTTTTTTATAAATTCTCCCTGAAAAAATCATTTTATTTTATTTGGTTTCTAAATTCTTCCTGATAAAATCATATTTTTTTTATTATTTTTTTTTCTAAAGTCTCCCTGAAAAAAAAAAAAAACAAACAAACAAAAAAAACAGTGGGAGATTAATATTGGCCTTTCTGCTTGTGTGCCAGTCTTGACTCCTGGGTGTGCCCTCTCTCTCTCTCTCTCTCTCTCTCTCTCCAATTGTGGTCCATAGAAAGCCTATATTTTTTTTCCTTGATTTGGGTTCCAAAATCTACCAGAGAAAATAACTACATCAATCATTGGTAGAAAAATATTGGCCTCTGGGCTTGTGTGCCACTCCTGACTCCTGTGTGCGTCATCTCTCAGTCAGTGGGCCATAGAACGCCTATTTTTGTTTTTATTTGTTTTATAAATTCTCCCTGAAAAAATAATTTTATTTTATTTGGTTTCTAAATTCTTCCTGATAAAATCATATTTTTTTTATTATTTTTTTTTCTAAAGTCTCCCTGAAAAAAAAAAAAAAAAAAAACCCCCCCAAAAAATGGGAGATTAATATTGGCCTTTCTGCTTGTGTGCCAGTCTTGACTCCTGGGTGTGCCATCTCTCTCTCTCTCTCTCTCTCTCTCTCTCCAATTGTGGTCCATAGAAAGCCTATATTTTTTTTCCTTGATTTGGGTTCCAAAATCTACCAGAGAAAATAACTCCATCAATCATTGGTAGAAAAATATTGGCCTCTGGGCTTGTGTGCCACTCCTGATTCCTGTGTGCGTCATCTCTCACTCAGTGGCCCATAGAAAGCATATAGTTTGTTACATTTGTTTTCTAAATTCTCCCTGCAAAAATCTATTTTTTTTTTTTTGGGGGGGTTTCTAAAGTGTTCCTGAAAAAAATAAAAATAAAAAAAAAATAATAGTGTGACATTAATATTAACATTTGTGCTTCAGTGACAGTCCTGCGTGTGGGGCATCTCTCTAATTTGCAGCCACCAAAAAAAGAGTGTGTAACATTGGGCCTGATTTTCGCTGTGGTCTCACCAACCTGTAAAGGGGTAGCTAAATCATACTGAAGTTATAGCTCACCGTGTAAGTTGTGTGACTGCAACAAATAACGTTAGTTTGGTTACGTTTTTAAAACAATGAGGAAGTCTAGTGGAAGAGGTCGTGGCCGGGGGCGTTCATTGTCAGCTGGTAATGAGGGTAGTGGTAGTGGTGGAGCATCAGGTGGTCGTGGGGAAAAAAATATTGCACCTAAGTCTGGAGCTGTGGAGCCAGGTTCGTCGTCCGGCTACACAAGGCCTCGAACGCTCCCTTTTCTGGGATTAGGAAAACCGCTTTTAAAGCCGGAGCAGCAAGAGCAAGTTTTGGCTTATCTTGCTGACTCAGCCTCTAGCTCTTTTGCCTCCTCTCGTGAAACTGGTAAAAGTAAAAGCAGCGCGTCGTTAGTGGATGTTCACGGTCAGGGACAAGTCACTTCCTTGTCCTCTTCAGCAAAAACAACAACAGAGAAGAATGCAGCAGGCGACACAACGGGTTACTCCATGGAGCTCTTTACACATACCGTCCCTGGCTTAGAAAGTGAAGCAGTTAACAGTCCATGCCCATTACAAATTGAATCTGACATGGAGTGCACTGACGCACAGCCACAGCCAGACTACTATGCTGGTCCTTTGACTCAGACCACAACATTGCCCTCGCAGGGTGCTGATCAAGAATCAGACCCTGATGAGACTATGTTGCCCCATCACGAACGCTATACCACCGAACGACACGGTGACACAGACGAAGTTGCGCAGGAGGTACAAGAAGAGTTATTAGATGACCCAGTTCTTGACCCCGATTGGCAGCCATTGGGGGAACAGGGTGCAGGCGGCAGCAGTTCTGAAGCAGAGGAGGAGGAGGGGCCGCAGCAGGCATCAACATCGCCACAGGTTCCATCTGCCGGGCCCGTATCTTGCCCAAAACGCGTGGCAAAGCCAAAACCTGGTGGAGGACAGCGTGGCCATCCGGTTAAAGCTCAGTCTGCAATGCCTGAAAAGGTATCCGATGCTAGAAAGAGTGCAGTCTGGCATTTTTTTAAACAACATCCAATTGATCAGCGCAAAGTCATCTGTCAAAAATGTTCTACTTCCTTAAGCAGAGGTCAGAATCTGAAAAGTCTCAATACTAGTTGCATGCATAGACATTTAACCACCATGCATTTGAAAGCTTGGACTAACTACCAAACGTCCCTTAAGGTTGTTGCACCCTCGGCCAATGAAGCTAGTCATCAACGCAACATCCCTTCCGGCAGTGTAGGACCACCATTTAGCGCACCACCTGCTGTATCTGTGCAGGTATCTTTGCCAGGCCAAAGCAGTCAGGGTCAGGGAATCACCAGTTTCGTAGTAGGAAACACTGCATCTAGGGCACCGGCGGCAACAATACCATCTCCCACCGTCTCTCAGTCTGCCATGTCCACCGGCACCCCCGCTAGTTCCACGATCTCCAGCTCTCCAGTCCAGCTCACCCTACATGAGACTATGGTTAGAAAAAGGAAATACTTAGCCTCGCATCCGCGTACACAGGGTTTGAACGCCCACATAGCTAGACTAATCTCGTTAGAGATGATGCCCTACCGGTTAGTTGAAAGCGAAGCTTTCAAAGACCTGATGGACTACGCTGTACCACGCTACGAGCTACCCAGTCGACACTTTTTTTCCAGAAAAGCCATCCCAGCCCTCCACCAGCATGTTAAAGAGCGCATCGTCCATGCACTCAGGCAATCTGTGAGCACAAAGGTGCACCTGACAACAGATGCATGGACCAGTAGGCATGGCCAGGGACGTTACGTGTCCATCACGGCACACTGGGTAAATGTGGTGGATTCAGGGTCCACAGGGGACAGCAAGTTTGGGACAGTTCTGCCTAGCCCACGGTCTAGTAAACAGTTGTCTGTAGCCGTTCGCACCCCCTCCTCCTCCTCCTCCTCCTCGTCCTCCTGCAGAAGCAAGAGCTCGTCCACAGACCGCAGTCGCACAAACACTCCATCCGCACCTGCCACTGTTGCACACCAGGTCTCCCATTATGGGGCAGCTACTGGCATACGTCAGCAGGCTGTATTGGCTATGAAGTGTTTGGGCGACAATAGACACACCGCGGAAGTTCTGTCCGAGTTCTTGCAGCAAGAAACGCAGTCGTGGCTGGGCACTGTAGATCTTGAGGCAGGCAAGGTAGTGAGTGATAACGGAAGGAATTTCATGGCTGCCATCTCCCTTTCCCAACTGAAACACATTCCTTGCCTGGCTCACACCTTAAACCTGGTGGTGCAGTGCTTCCTGAAAAGTTATCCGGGGTTATCCGACCTGCTCCTCAAAGTGCGTGGACTTTGCGCACATATCCGCCGTTCGCCTGTACACTCCAGCCGTATGCAGACCTATCAGCGTTCTTTGAACCTTCCCCAGCATCGCCTAATCATAGACGTTGCAACAAGGTGGAACTCAACACTGCACATGCTTCAGAGACTGTGCGAACAGAGGCGGGCTGTTATGTTTTTGTGGGAGGATACACATACACGGGCAGGCAGTAGGATGGCAGACATGGAGTTGTCAGGTGTGCAGTGGTCGAAGATTCAAGACATGTGTCAAGTCCTTCAGTGTTTTGAGGAATGCACACGGCTGGTTAGTGCAGACAACGCCATAATAAGCATGAGCATCCCCCTAATGCGTCTGCTGATGCAAAGTTTGACGCACATAAAGGATCAGGCGTCTGCACCAGAGGAAGAGGAAAGCCTTGATGACAGTCAGCGATTGTCTGGTCAGGGCAGTGTACATGACGAGGTACCGGGCGAAGAGGAGGTGGAGGATGAGGAGGATGATGGGGATGAGTATATTTTTAATGAGGAAGCTTTCCCGGGGGCACGGGAAATTGGTGGCGTGGCAAGGCCGGGTTCTGGTTTTTTGAGGGACACAAGTGACGTAGATTTGCCTGCAACTGCCCCTCAACCAAGCACAACCGCAGATTTGACAACGGGAACTTTGGCCCACATGGCGGATTATGCCTTGCGTATCCTCAAAAGGGACACACGCATTACAAAAATGATGAACGATGACGATTACTGGTTGGCCTGCCTCCTTGATCCTCGCTATAAAGGCAAATTGCAAAATATTATGCCACATGAGAACTTGGAACTAATATTAGCAACAAAACAATCAACTCTTGTTGACCGTTTGCTTCTGGCATTCCCTGCACACAGCGCCCGTGATCGTTCTCACACGAGCTCCAGGGGCCAGCAGACCAGAGGTGTTAGAGGGGCAGAAATCAGAAGTGGCGTTGGCCAGAGGGGTTTTCTGACCAGGTTGTGGAGTGATTTTTCTATGACCGCAGACAGGACAGGTACTGCAGCATCAATTCAAAGTGACAGGAGACAACATTTGTCCAGTATGGTTACAAACTATTTTTCATCCCTTATCGACGTTCTCCCTCAACCGTCATTCCCATTTGATTACTGGGCATCCAAATTAGACACCTGGCCAGAATTGGCAGAATATGCATTGCAGGAGCTTGCTTGCCCGGCAGCTAGTGTCCTATCAGAAAGAGTATTCAGTGCTGCAGGTTCAATACTAACAGAAAAAAGGACTCGTCTGGCTACCCAAAATGTAGATGATCTAACCTTCATTAAAATGAACCACAACTGGATTTCAAAATCTTTTGCCCCACCCTGCCCGGCTGACACCTAGCTTTCCTATGAAAAGGTCTTGCCTGTGGACTATTCTGAATGACTTTTCCAATCTCGTAATTTTCTTCACCTGATTGTCCAGCATACGACATGTTTCCACCTCACGAAATGGCCAAACTCCCCACACGGGGCCGTGCTATCGCCACTTTGCGCTTGGACCCTTGAGAGTGCTGTTTGTCTGAAGAGGTGGGTGTGGCCGCTTTTGGTCGACGGCACTGCCACTGGGTCCCTCATAGTACAATAAAGTGTCTCTGGCGGTGGTGGTGCGTACCCAACGTCAGACACACCGTTGTAATATGAGGGGCCCTGTGCCTGTACCGCCGGCCACAAGACAGTTCCCCCCCCCCAGCTCAAACAGTGCTCTACCACTAGCAAAATTATCTCTCACAGCTTCACCAATGTGTAGTCAAGGCGCTGACATCCTTCAATGCCTGGCACTGACAATACCATTGTTTTGACATTTTTGTTATGTTAGGCCTTCGAAGCCTGTCTGCGGTCCCTTCTTTCTACAACTACTACACTGACCAGGCCACTGCTGGCCGTGTTACCCTGGAACCAATTTAAAAGTGCCTACAGTCAGCCCAATTTTGTTATGTTAGGCCTTCGAAGACTGTCTGCCGTCACTCCTTCCACTAGACTTCCACTGACCATACACTGCTGCCCATGTACCCCTGGAACCAATTTAAAGTGCCTACAGCCAGCCCAATTTTGTTATGTTAGGCCTTCGAAGCCTGTCTGCGGTCACTCCTTCCACTAGACTTCCACTGACCAGACCACTGCTGCCCGTGTACCCCTGGAACCAATTTAAAAGTGCCTACAGCCAGCCCAAGTTTGTTATGTTAGGCCTTGGAAGCCTGTCTGCGGTCACTCCTTCCACTAGACTTCCACTGACCAGACCACTGCTGGCCGTGTACCCCTGGAACCAATTTAAAAGTGCCTACAGCCAGCCCAAGTTTGTTATGTTAGGCCTTCGAAGCCTGTCTGCGGTCACTCCTTCCACTAGACTTCCACAGACCAGACCACTGCTGCCCGTGTACCCCTGGAACCAATTTAAAAGTGCCTACAGCCAGCCCAAGTTTGTTATGTTAGGCCTTGGAAGCCTGTCTGCGGTCACTCCTTCCACTAGACTTCCACTGACCAGACCACTGCTGCCCGTGTACCCCTGGAACCAATTTAAAAGTGCCTACAGCCAGCCCAAGTTTGTTATGTTAGGCCTTGGAAGCCTGTCTGCGGTCACTCCTTCCACTAGACTTCCACTGACCAGACCACTGCTGCCCGTGTACCCCTGGAACCAATTTAAAAGTGCCTACAGCCAGCCCAAGTTTGTTATGTTAGGCCTTCGAAGCCTGTCTGCGGTCACTCCTTCCACTAGACTTCCACAGACCAGACCACTGCTGCCCGTGTACCCCTGGAACCAATTTAAAAGTGCCTACAGCCAGCCCAAGTTTGTTATGTTAGGCCTTGGAAGCCTGTCTGCGGTCACTCCTTCCACTAGACTTCCACTGACCAGACCACTGCTGCCCGTGTACCCCTGGAACCAATTTAAAAGTGCCTACAGCCAGCCCAAGTTTGTTATGTTAGGCCTTCGAAGCCTGTCTGCGGTCACTCCTTCCACTAGACTTCCACAGACCAGACCACTGCTGCCCGTGTACCCCTGGAACCAATTTAAAAGTGCCTACAGCCAGCCCAAGTTTGTTATGTTAGGCCTTGGAAGCCTGTCTGCGGTCACTCCTTCCACTAGACTTCCACTGACCAGACCACTGCTGCCCGTGTACCCCTGGAACCAATTTAAAAGTGCCTACAGCCAGCCCAAGTTTGTTATGTTAGGCCTTCGAAGCCTGTCTGCGGTCACTCCTTCCACTAGACTTCCACAGACCAGACCACTGCTGCCCGTGTACCCCTGGAACCAATTTAAAAGTGCCTACAGCCAGCCCAAGTTTGTTATGTTAGGCCTTGGAAGCCTGTCTGCGGTCACTCCTTCCACTAGACTTCCACTGACCAGACCACTGCTGCCCGTGTACCCCTGGAACCAATTTAAAAGTGCCTACAGCCAGCCCAAGTTTGTTATGTTAGGCCTTGGAAGCCTGTCTGCGGTCACTCCTTCCACTAGACTTCCACTGACCAGACCACTGCTGCCCGTGTACCCCTGGAACCAATTTAAAAGTGCCTACAGCCAGCCCAAGTTTGTTATGTTAGGCCTTGGAAGCCTGTCTGCGGTCACTCCTTCCACTAGACTTCCACAGACCAGACCACTGCTGCCCGTGTACCCCTGGAACCAATTTAAAAGTGCCTACAGCCAGCCCAAGTTTGTTATGTTAGGCCTTCGAAGCCTGTCTGCGGTCACTCCTTCCACTAGACTTCCACAGACCAGACCACTGCTGCCCGTGTACCCCTGGAACCAATTTAAAAGTGCCTACAGCCAGCCCAAGTTTGTTATGTTAGGCCTTGGAAGCCTGTCTGCGGTCACTCCTTCCACTAGACTTCCACAGACCAGACCACTGCTGCCCGTGTACCCCTGGAACCAATTTAAAAGTGCCTACAGCCAGCCCAAGTTTGTTATGTTAGGCCTTCGAAGCCTGTCTGCGGTCACTCCTTCCACTAGACTTCCACAGACCAGACCACTGCTGCCCGTGTACCCCTGGAACCAATTTAAAAGTGCCTACAGCCAGCCCAAGTTTATGTTAGGCCTTCGAAGCCTGTCTGCGTCCCGTTCTTTCAACTACAACTACACTGACCAGGCCACTGATGGCCGTGTTCCCTTGGAACCAATTTTAACTTGCCTACAGCCAGCCCTATGTTATTATGTTAGGCCTTCGAAGCCTGTCTGCGTCCCGTTCTTTCAACTACAACTACACTGACCAGGCCACTGATGGCCGTGTTCCCCTGGAACCAATTTTAACTTGCCTACAGCCAGCCCAATGTTAGGCCTTTGATGCCTGTTTGCCGTCACTCCTTCCACTAGGCCTCCACTGACCTGTCTATTGCTGCCCGTGTACCCCTTGAACCAACATCATTAAATATAAAAAAAATTAATTTGATTATAAAAAATAAGATCGTGTTGAGATCTCAAATGCAGACATTTTAACAATCAAAACAAACACACAACAAATATCTGGAACTGTACTACAAAGGTCCAACAGCTACAATTTCTTTCTCCTGCAAGAAGTTAACTGAAAGTTTTTTGGAGTTGTTAACACAGATATGGCATCCACCGAGTGTTGTCCTGTCGCGTCTCCTTTAAATTATTTCCAATAAGATGTTAAACTATTAATTTAATAAAATCAATAATTAAAAAAATAATTGAGTAAGTCAAAAGCACATTGCAAATAAACATTAATTACAAATCAAGAAGCATGGCGCGTCCGAGGGTGAGTAGATACCGAATAAGAATATAATCACCCTCGGACGCGCAATGCTTATTTACAACAGCCTTCCTTCCTAAGAATCAGCCCTTCCGTGGTGTAGAGAGAGGTTGTGTTACACTCCAAGGTGTTCCCCAGGTTGCCTTTCCTGAGCTTCGATCTTCCGGCTCTCGTTTAGTAGCTGTTGGAAACTACGCTGCATTAGGCCTACTAATTGTGTATGGGTGAAACAGTGGCGCATCTGCGGTCCCTCCTTCCACTAGGCCTCCACTGACCTGTCTACTGCGGCCCGTGTACCCCTTGAACCAACCTAATAAAATATTTAAAAAATTAATTTGATTATAAAAAATAAGATCGTGTTGAGATCTCAAATGCAGACATTTTAACAATCAAAACAAACACACAACAAATATCTGGAACTGTACTACAAAGGTCCAACAGCTACAATTTCTTTCTCCTGCAAGAAGTTAACTGAAAGTTTTTTGGAGTTGTTAACACAGATATGGCATCCACCGAGTGTTGTCCTGTCGCGTCTCCTTTAAATTATTTCCAATAAGATGTTAAACTATTAATTTAATAAAATCAATAATTAAAAAAATAATTGAGTAAGTCAAAAGCACATTGCAAATAAACATTAATTACAAATCAAGAAGCATGGCGCGTCCGAGGGTGAGTAGATACCGAATAAGAATATAATCACCCTCGGACGCGCAATGCTTATTTACAACAGCCTTCCTTCCTAAGAATCAGCCCTTCCGTGGTGTAGAGAGAGGTTGTGTTACACTCCAAGGTGTTCCCCAGGTTGCCTTTCCTGAGCTTCGATCTTCCGGCTCTCGTTTAGTAGCTGTTGGAAACTACGCTGCATTAGGCCTACTAATTGTGTATGGGTGAAACAGTGGCGCATCTGCGGTCCCTCCTTCCACTAGGCCTCCACTGACCTGTCTACTGCGGCCCGTGTACCCCTTGAACCAACCTAATAAAATATTTAAAAAATTAATTTGATTATAAAAAATAAGATCGTGTTGAGATCTCAAATGCAGACATTTTAACAATCAAAACAAACACACAACAAATATCTGGAACTGTACTACAAAGGTCCAACAGCTACAATTTCTTTCTCCTGCAAGAAGTTAACTGAAAGTTTTTTGGAGTTGTTAACACAGATATGGCATCCACCGAGTGTTGTCCTGTCGCGTCTCCTTTAAATTATTTCCAATAAGATGTTAAACTATTAATTTAATAAAATCAATAATTAAAAAAATAATTGAGTAAGTCAAAAGCACATTGCAAATAAACATTAATTACAAATCAAGAAGCATGGCGCGTCCGAGGGTGAGTAGATACCGAATAAGAATATAATCACCCTCGGACGCGCAATGCTTATTTACAACAGCCTTCCTTCCTAAGAATCAGCCCTTTCGTGGTGTAGAGAGAGGTTGTGTTACACTCCAAGGTGTTCCCCGGGTTGCCTTTCATGAGCTTCGATCTTCCGGCTCTCGTTTAGTAGTTGGTGGAAACTACGCTGCATTAGGCCTACAAATTTGGTATGGGGTGTAGAGACAGGTTGTGTTACACTCCAAGGTTTTCACCAGGTTGCCTTTCCTGAGCTTCGATCTTCATGCTCTCGTTTAGTAGGTGTCGGAAAGTAGGCTGCATTAGGCCTACAAATTGGGTATGGGGTGGAGAGAGATGGTGTGTTACACTCCAAGGTGTTCCCCAGGTTTCCTTGCCATTGCTTCGGTCTTCCGACTCTCGTTTAGTAGTTGTAGAAAAGTACACAGCATTAGGCCTACAAAATGGGTATGGGGTGGAGAGAGATGGTGTGTTACACTCCAAGGTGTTCCCCAGGTTGCCTTTCCTGAGCTTCGATCTTCATGCTCTCGTTTAGTAGGTGTCGGAAAGTAGGCTGCATTAGGCCTACAAATTGGGTATGGGGTGGAGAGAGATGGTGTGTTACACTCCAAGGTGTTCCCCAGGTTTCCTTGCCATTGCTTCGGTCTTCCGACTCTCGTTTAGTAGTTGTAGAAAAGTACACAGCATTAGGCCTACAAAATGGGTATGGGGTGGAGAGAGATGGTGTGTTACACTCCAAGGTGTTCCCCAGGTTGCCTTTCCTGAGCTTCTATCTTCAGGCTCTCATTAAATTGTGGTTAAATGGAACAACTGCATTTGGCGTACTAGTTGGTTTGGGGCCTACTATCGGTGTCTGCCACTCCTTGCTGTTCTCCTGGTTTCCTGTCCTGAAATACCATTTTCAGCCTCTCGTTAAGTAGTTGTTAATGTTAGACTGCATTTGGCCTACTAGTTGGGTTGGGGCCTACTATCGGTGTCTGCCACTCCTTGCTGTTCTCCTCCACTGAACAAAGCTGTGCCGCCTGTTTACTACGGTTGCCAATTTTGAACTGCATTTCGACTACTTACTGATTTGGCCCTACTCTCTGTGTCAGCCTCTCATTCCAGTTGTCCTCCACTGCAATGCCCCCTGGTTATTCCTGTGTTACCAATTTTGAACTGCATTTAGCCCACTTTCTTCTTTGGGCCTATATCTGTGTTTCCACTTCATCGTGCCCATTGCCCAGCCAGTGATAGATGAGTCTGCTGGTACATTGACCCATAACGCAACATTCCCCGTGCACGCTACACAACAACATTGTGACCCTGCTGAAAGTCAGGTTGCTCTTCCCGCATACCATACCACCTTACACGGGGACAAAGAGGAAGGTGCAGATGAAAGTGCAGGTTCCTTCATCAGGTGGGGGGAGGAATACTAGTTGGCGACGTCACTGGCACAGGGCCTCTCATAGTACGCAAAAGTGTTGCTGCCGGTGGGAGGCGCCCCCGCCGTGCAAACACACCGCTGTACTTTGAGGGGCCCTGTGCCAGTGCCAATGCCAACGAGTGGGCCCCCCCTGCTTGCTCAGGTTCACAGCACTTGCAAAGTTGAAATACTTACCTCTCCCTGCTCCACTGCCGTGACGTGGTCCAGATTTCCTGGGCCCACTAATTACTTGAACCAGCCCTACCCCCCACAACTTTAGCCAAATGACCCCCAATTTCAAATGCCTTCCAATTATTATAAGGTAAATTACGCTTGACAAGCTTCATTAAGAAGAATGGATGGTTTTGACATTAAAATGGGCACTCTAGGTGTTTTCCTGGCCCCCACTCACTGCCGACTATGCTGCCCCATTGACTTGCATTGGGTTTCGTGTTTCGGTCGATCCCGACTTTACGTCATAATCGGACGATTTCACTCGACCCGACTTTGGACATAGTCGGGTTTCGCAAAACCCGGCTCGACTCTAAAAAGGTCAAGGTCGCTCAACTCTAGTCATTACCCTGGAAAAAAATTTCATTAACATATTTCCCAGGAAAATCCATTTTGGTTTAGTTTTTGAATGTTTTATTGTGAGTCTGTAAAAGTAGACTCTGACAACATTGTTCACAGCAGTGACCTGGGAGTCAAAAATGCTTCCAGGGGTCTTCCTCATGCTGTTCCCATGTCATTTGAGCACTGTTCCCATTGATTTCCGCAATTCCTAGTCCCTCTGCAGACCTCCAGGGGGGCCGTCGGAAAAATGCTCGAGTTTCCCATAGACTTACATTGGGCTCGTTGCTCGGGTCAAGCGCCCAAGCATTCCAATTTGCTCGACCCAAGCAACAGGTACCCGAGCACTTTAGTGCTCACCCATCACTACTCAGCACTATTAACCCCTTCCCGACCCATGATGCCACGTAGGCGTCATGAAAGTCGGTGCCAATCCGACCCATGACGCCTATGTGGCGTCATAGAAAGATCGCGTCCCTGCAGATCGGGTGAAAGGGTTAACTCCCATTTCACCCGATCTGCAGGGACAGGGGGAGTAGTAGTTTAGCCCAGGGGGGGTGGCTTCACCCCCTCGTGGCTACGATCGCTCTGATTGGCTGTTGAAAGTGAAACTGCCAATCAGAGCGATTTGTAATATTTCACCTATTATAACTGGTGAAATATTACAATCCAGCCATGGCCGATGCTGCAATATCATCGGCCATGGCTGGAAACACTAATGTGCCCCCACCCCACCCCACCGATCGCCCCCCCCCCAGCCCTCCGATCTGTCCGGTACACTGCTCCGGCTCCCCTCCGTCCTGTGCTCCGCTCCCCCCGTGCTCTTGTCCGCTCCCCCCGTGCTCCAATCACCCTCCCCGTGCTCCAATCACCCCCCCTGCACTATGATCCACCCCCCCGTGCTCCGTTCCACCCCCCCGTGCTCCGTTCAACCCCCCCGTGCTCCGTTCCACCCCCCCGTGCTCCGTTCAACCCCCCGTGCTCCGTTCCACCCCCCCGTGCTCCGATCCACCCCCCCATGCTCCGATCCCCCCCCCGTGTTCCCCCCCACCCCATCATACTTACCGATCCTGCCGGGGTCCGTCCGTCTTCTCCCTGGGCGCCGCCATCTTCCAAAATGGCGGGCGCATGCGCAGTGCGCCCGCCGAATCTGCCGGCCGGCAGATTCGTTCCAAAGTGCATTTTGATCACTGAGATAGATTATATCTCAGTGATCAAAATAAAAAAAATAATAAATGACCCCCCCCCTTTGTCACCCCCATAGGTAGGGACAATAAAAAAATAAAGAATTTTTTCTTCCACTAATGTTAGAATAGGGTTAGGGTTAGGGCTAGGGTTAGGGTTAGGGTTAGGGGTAGGGTTAGGGTTAGGGTTAGGGTTAGGGCTAGGGTTAGGGTTAGGGTTAGGGCTAGGATTAGGGGTAGGGTTAGGGGTAGGGTTAGGGTTAGGGGTAGGGTTAGGGCTAGGGTTAGGGCTAGGGTTAGGGTTTCGGTATGTGCACACGTATTCTGGTTCCCTGCGGATTTTTCCGCTGCGGATTTGATAAATCCGCAGTGCTAAACCGCTGCGGATTTATGGCGGTTTTACCGCGTTTTTTCTGCGCATTTCACTGCGGTTTTACAACTGCGATTTTCTATTTGAGCAGTTGTAAAACCGCTGCGGAATCCGCACAAAGAAGTGACATGCTGCGAAATGTAAACTGCTGCGTTTCCGTGCAGTTTTTCCGCAGCATGTGTACAGCGATTTTTGTTTCCCATAGCGTTTTCCGCAGCGTGTGCACATACCTTTAGAATTAGGCTATGTGCACACGGTGCGGATTTGGCTGCGGATCCGCAGCAGATTGGCCGCTGCGGATTCGCAGCAGTGTTCCATCAGGTTTACAGTACCAAGTAAACTATGGAAAACCAAATTTGCTGTGCCCATGGTGCGGAAAATACCACGTGAAAACGCTGCGTTGTATTTTCCGCAGCATGTGTACAGCAATTTTTGTTTCCCATCGGTTTACATTGAACTGTAAACTCATGGGAAACTGCTGCGGATCCGCAGCGTTTTCCGCAGCGTGTGCACATACCTTTAGAATTAGCTATGTGCACACGGTGCGGATTTGGCTGCGGATCCGCAGCGGATTGGCCGCTGTGGATTCGCAGCAGTGTTCCATCAGGTATACAGTACCATGTAAACCTATGGAAAACCAAATCCGCTGTGCCCATGGTGCGGAAAATACCGCGCGGAAACGCTGCGTTGTATTTTCCGCAGCATGTCAATTCTTTGTGCGGATTCCGCAGCGTTTTACACCTGTTCCTCAATAGGAATCCGCAGGTGAAATCCGCACAAAAAGCACTGGAAATCCGCGGAAAATCCGCAGGTAAAACGCAGTGCCTTTTACCCGCGGATTTTTCAAAAATGATGCTGAAAAATCTCACACGAATCCGCAACGTGGGCACATAGCCTTAGGGTTAGGGTTGGAATTAGGGTTGTGGTTAGGGTTGTGATTAGGGTTATGGCTACAGTTGGGATTAGGGTTAGGGGTGTGTTGGGGTTAGTGTTGGAGGTAGAATTGAGGGGTTTCCACTGTTTAGGCACATCAGGGGTCTCCAAACGCAACATGGCGCCACCATTGATTCCAGCCAATCTTGTATTCAAAAAGTCAAATGGTGCTCCCTCAATTCCGAGCCCCGACGTGTGCCCAAACAGTGGTTTACCCCCACATATGGGGTACCAGCATACTCAGGATAAACTGCGCAACATTTAATGGGGTCCAATTTCTCCTGTTACCCTTGTGAAAATAAAAAAATGCTTGCTAAAACATCATTTTTGAGGAAAGAAAAATGATTTTTTATTTTCACAGCTCTGCGTTGTAAACGTCTGTGAAGCACTTGGGGGTTCAAAGTGCTCACCACATATCTAGATAAGTTCCTTGGGGGGTCTAGTTTCTAAAATGGGGTCACTTGTGGGGGGTTTCTACTGTTTAGGCACACCAGGGGCTCTGCAAACGCAACGTGACGCCCGCAGACCATTCCATCAAAGTCTGCATTTCAAAAGTCACTACTTCCCTTCTGAGCCCCGACGTGTGCCCAAACAGTGGTTTACCCCCACACATGGGGTATCAACGTACTCAGGAGAAACTGGACAACAACTTTTGGGGTCCAATTTCTCCTGTAACCCTTGGGAAAATAAAAAATTCTGGGCTAAATAATTATTTTTGAGGAAAGAAAACGTATTTATTATTTTCACGGCTCTGCATTATAAACATCTATGAAGCACTTGGGGGTTCAAAGTGCTCACCACACATCTAGATAAGTTCCTTGGGGGGTCTAGTTTCCAAAATGGGGTCACTTGTGGGGGGTTTCTACTGTTAAGCCACATCAGGGGCTCTGCAAACGCAACGTGACGCCCACAGAGCATTCCATCAAAGTCTGCATTTCAAAATGTCACTACTTCCGAGCCCCGGCATGTGCCCAAACAGTGGTTTACCCCCACATATGGGGTATCAGCGTACTCAAGAGAAACTGGACAACAACTTTTGGGGTCAAATTTCTCCTGTTACCCTTGGGAAAATAAAAAATTGGAGGCTAAAAGATCATTTTTGAGAAAATAATTTTTTATTTTTATTTTCATGGCTCTGCGTTATAAACTTCTGTGAAGCACTTGGGGGTTCAAAGTCCTCACCACACATCTAGATTAGTTCCTTAGGGGGTCTAGTTTCCAAAATGGGGTCATTTTTGGGGGATCTCTAATGTTTAGGCACACAGGGGCTCTCCAAACGTGGCATGATTGGAGCTAATTTTCCATTTAAAAAGCCAAATGGCGTGCCTTCCCTTCCGAGCCCTGCCGTGCGCCCAAACAGTGGTTTACCCCCACATAAGGGGTATCAGCGTACTCAGGACAAACTGGACAACAACATTTGGGGTCCAATTTCTCCTATTACCCTTGGCAAAATAGGAAATTCCGGGCTAAAAAATCATTTTTGAGGAAAGAAAAATTATTTTTTATTTTCATGGCTCTGCGTTATAAACTTCTATGAAGCACCTGGGGGTTTAAAGTACTCAATATGCATCTAGATAAGTTCCTTGGGGGGTCTAGTTTCCAAAATGGGGTCACTTGTGGGGGAGCTCTAATGTTTAGGCACACAGGGGCTCTCCAAACGCGACATGGTGTCCGCTAACAATTGGAGCTAATTTTCCATTCAAACAGTCAAATGACGCGCCTTCCCTTCCGAGCCCTGCCGAGTGCCCAAACAGTGGTTTACCCCCACATATGAGGTATCGGCGTACTCGGGAAAAATTGCCCAACAAATTTTTGTGATCCATTTTATCCTATTGCCCATGTAAAAATGAGAAAATTGAGGCGAAAAGAATTTTTTTGTGAAAAAAAAGTACTTTTTCATTTTTACAGATGAATTTGTGAAGCACCTGAGGGTTTAAAGTGCTCACTAGGCATCTAGATAAGTTCCTTGGGGGGTCTAGTTTCCAAAATGTGGTCACTTGTGGGGAAGCTCTAATGTTTAGGCACACAGGGGCTCTCCAAACGCGACATGGTGTCCGCTAACGATTTAGATAATTTTTCATTCAAAAAGTCAAATGGCGCTCCTTCCCTTCCGAGCCTTACCACGTGCCCAAACAGTGGTTTACCCCCACATGTATTTTTTATTTTCATGGCTCTGCGTTATAAACTTCTGTGAAGCACCTGGGGGTTTAAAGTACTCAATATGCATCTAGATAAGTTCCTTGGGGGGTCTAGTTTCCAAAATGGGGTCACTTGTGGGGGAGCTCTAATGTTTAGGCACACAGGGGCTCTCCAAACGCGACATGGTGTCCGCTAACAATTGGAGCTAATTTTCCATTCAAACAGTCAAATGGCGCGCCTTCCCTTCCGAGCCCTGCTGAGTGCCCAAACAGTGGTTTACCCCCACATATGAGGTATTTGTGTACTCAGCAGAAATTGCCCAACAAATTTTAGGATCCATTTTATCCTGTTGCCCATGTGAAAATGAAAAAATTGAGGCGAAAAGAATTTTTTTGGGAAAAGAAAGTACTTTTTCATTTTTACGGATCAATTTGTGAAGCATCTGGGGGTTCAAAGTGCTCACTATGCATCTAGATAAGTTCCTTGGGGCGTCTAGTTTCCAAAATGGGGTCACTTGTGGGGGAGCTCCAATTTTTAGGCACACGGGGGCTCTCCAAACGTGACATGGTGTCCGCTAAAGAGTGGAGCCAATTTTTCATTCAAAAAGTCAAATGGCGCTCCTTCCCTTCCAAGCCCTGCCGTGTGCCCAAACAGTGGTTTAACCCCACATATGCGGTATCAGCGTACTCAGGACAAATTGGACAACAACTTTCGTGGTTCAGTTTCTCTTTTTACCATTGGGAAAATAAAAATATTGTTGCTAAAAGATAATTTTTGTGACTAAAAAGTTAAATGTTCATTTTTTCCTTCCATGTTGCTTCTGCTGCTGTGAAGCACCTGAAGGGTTAATAAACTTCTTGAATGTGGTTTTGAGTACCTTGAGGGGTGCAGTTTTTAGAATGGTGTGACTTTTGGGTATTTTCAGCCATATAGACCCCTCAAACTGACTTCAAATGTGAGGTGGTCCCTAAAAAAAAATGGTTTTGTAAATTTCGTTGTAAAAATGAGAAATCGCTGGTCAAATTTTAACCCTTATAACTTCCTAGCAAAAAAAAATTTTGTTTCCAAAATTGTGCTGATGTAAAGTATGTGGGAAATGTTATTTATTAACTATTTTGTGTCACATAACTCTCTGGTTTAACAGAATAAAAATTAAAAATGTGAAAATTGCGAAATTTTCAAAATTTTCGCCAAATTTTCATTTTTATCACAAATAAACGCAGAATTTATTGACCTAAATTTACCACTAACATGAAGCCCAATATGTCACGAAAAAACAATCTCAGAACCGCTAGGATCCGTTGAAGCGTTCCTGAGTTATTACCTCATAAAGGGACACTGGTCAGAATTGCAAAAAACGGCAAGGTCTTTAAGGTCAAAATAGGCTGGGTCATGAAGGGGTTAATACTAGTGTGAAACACTCAGCTATCGCTATTCATGTGTAATAGGGCACTGTGATTGCACCATTATCGCTATGTATTGAAATATTATTATGAAGCACTGTTACAGGGGTACTCTTGTAGCATTATTGAAGAAAGAAAAGTAAAGCAAAAAAGGGTTCAAGCGCAGTCACAATCTATGAACATGAGTAAGAAGTGGCAGTAGGTTACAACAGTTTGTGTAGTACAGAGGATCTCTTCCAAGAAGCGTCATTGTTCTATAGAGAAAAGATTGATGAAGAATCTGAGTGGGTTTGCTCTTCTCATACAGAAGTCTCGTTTTCTGTGTTTTGTTTCGTACTTTCATTGCTGCCACTGAGAACATTTCTAAAATAAAACTCTTTGAAAACACGACAAATACGAGAATAGCAGCAGCGTGCGCACGTACAAACGCGTCACCGCGGACTCCGCTGAACACGCAGGTTTCTACATCACACCGCTCCTGTGTTTCAATTGATTGGAAGTTATTTAGCTGTTTGCTTGAGAAAATGTTAATGGTGATACAATTAATGATGATGCATGAAATGTAAAAAGTTGAAAATAGGTCAAAATCATTTATGTGTTATTTCAGGATGGATATGTTTTGTGGAATGGAAATGGATAACACTGCAGAGAGGGAGAATAAATGTAAATGTAACAAAGTGACAGAGACGTAGAGTATATATTTATCACAAGGAAGCCATTGGTGGTCCACCCGGCACAGTACAAAGGCCCCATATGCCGCCTCTATCTCTGTCTAAGGGGTTGAGCTTTACATTCACCTTGCCTTGTACCTCAATGGACTGTTATCTTCCTACCATTGTCGTTACATCCTCCGTGTGTGTGTGCCACCGGTGGGGTAGCCGACCCTGAAAACTCTGAAATCACAGCTGCTATTATCCCGGCAAAACAGCGGAAGGGTGAGACTCTGTAATTTTGCATAATCTTGCGTATTTTGCTGGGACTCTTCTATGTGTTGTTTGCCTGTTTTGTGGTTCAATAAATTATTGCCACACTGTTTTACATTCACCCTATGTTGTTTGAGTAGTATTACGCCACGGTAAAAGGAAAGCGGGCGTCTGATGGGATGATCCCTGTCCATGTGGTTTAAGCTAGCGGATTAGAGCATCTGCTGACCCCCGTGTCTCCACAGTGCTGAAATGACAAGAAGTGATGGAAGTGAGGGAATTCTCCACATGGTCATAGAATCATAGAATATTAGTTGGAAGGGACCTCCAGGGTCATCTGGTATAACCCCATGCTCAATGCAGGATTCACTAAACCATCTCAGACAGATGTCTGTCCAGCCTCTGTTTGAAGACTTCCATTGAAGGAGAACTCACCACTAGGGTTGAGCGAAACGGATCGGACAAATTCAAAAATCGCCGACTTTCGGCAAGGTCGGGTTTCATGAAACCCAACCCGATCCTAGTGTGGGATCGGCCATGAGGTTGGCGATCTGCGCGCAAAAGTCGCGTTTCGTATGATGCTTTCGGTGCCATTTTTCAGCCAATGAAGGAGGACGCAGAGTGTGGGCAGCGTGATGACATAGGTCTTGGTCCCCACCATCTTAGAGAAGGGCATGACAGTGATTGGCTTGTTTTCTGCGGCGTCACAGGGGCTATAAAGGGGCGTTCCCGCCGACCGCCATCTTACTTCTGCCGATCTTAGCATAGGGAGAGGTTGCTGCAGCTTCATCAGAAGAAGGGATATAGTTAGGGAGGGAAGATTAACCCACAAACCACTTGTGCTGTAGCGATTTCCACTGTCCAACACCACTTTTTCTTTGCAGGGACAGTGGAGTTTATATTTTTGTGCATCAGCTCTGTAGCTTATTAGGCTGCCTTATAAGGCTCCCTGATAGCTGCATTGCTGTTTGTATGCCGCTGTGCAAACCAACTGCTTTTTTAAAAGCAAAAATCCTGTTGCTCCTTTCTGCACAGTTCTCTTGTTTATTTGTCCACACTTTTGTGTGCAGCAGTCCTTTTTATTGCTGCCATACTTTTCCTGAGATCATTGTTGGGAGATTGAAATTGTACTACAGTCCTTGTATTTTTTTCATATATCTTCCAGCCACTCTCTGCCTCTTACATTGTGTTGTTTTATGCACAGGGCCTGAGGTTTTGTTCAGTCTCCCCCCAAAAAAGGGAGATTTACATTCTCAACAAGTTTATATACACCTTCTACCTTGTTTTACAGTACCATATAACAGTTGTTATTTTGGTTATTTTTTCCAAAAAAATGAGGAAGTCTGGTGGAAGAGCCTGTGGGCGGTGGTTGCCAGCTGGTACTGATGGTAGTGGTGCATCTGGTGGTAGTGGCAAAAGCACAATAGCACCTAAGGCTGGAGGTGTTGAGCCAGCGTCATCGTCTGGCTACACAAGGCCTCGAAGGCTCCCTTATCTGGGAGTAGGAAAACCGCTTTTAAAGCCGGATGATCTAACCTTCATTAAAATGAACCAATCATGGATTTCAAATTATTTTGCCCCACCTTCCCCTGCTGACATATAGCTTGCCGGAAAAATGTCTTGCTTTTGGCCTCCTCTTACTGACTTCTCCAATTCCTCCATTTGCAGCTGCTGAATGTCCACCAGAGGCCATTTTTATACCTCCCTAATTGGGCTGACTCCCCCCCACAGGGCCGTGGTCACCACCTGGCGCAAGCACCCGTGCGAGTGCCGTTTGCCTGGACAGGTGGGTGTGCCCACTGTTGGGTGACGGCACTGGCACAGGGTCCCTCATAGTACAATGAAGTGTCTCTGACGGTGGTGGTGCACAACCAACGTCAGACACACCGTCGTAATATGTGGGGCCCTGTGCCAGTACCGCCGTCCACGAGAGAGTGTTCCCCCAGCTCGAACAGTACTCTACCACTTGCAATACTTACCTCTCCCTGCTCCACCACTGTGTAGTCTGTGCTGTTAAATCCTTCAATGCCACTGCCAATACAAATTTGTTGAAATGATAGATGATAGTTAAAATATACATTGGCCCTGGCCTCCATTTAGACCAGTTAATACTTTGCGCCTACTACCACTGTCTGCTACTCAGCAGAGGAGCCCACCCCTGTACCTCGCTATGCTACCTGTTTTGTCCTGTTACCAATTTTGAACTGCATTTAGCCTACTTTTGCATTTGAGCCTACTACCTGTGTCTGCCACTCATTACAGTTGTCCTCCACTGAACAAAGCAATGCCGCCTGTTTAGTCCTGTTACCAATTTTGAACTGCATTTAGCCTACTTTATTATGTGGGCCTATATCTGTGTTTCCTCCTCATCCTGCCCATTGGCCAGCCACTGCTAGATGAGTCTGCTGGTACATTGACCCAGACCACTACATTCTCCTTGCACTCTACACAGCCAGAATCTGACCCTGATGAAAGTCAGGTCCCCCTTCCCGCATACTATACCACCTTACACAGGACAAAGAGGAAGGTGCAGATGAAAGTGCAGGTTCCTTCATCAGGTGGGGGGGCATACTCGTTGGTGACGTCACTGGCACAGGGCCCCTCATAGTACGCAAAAGTGTCTCTGCCAGTGGGAGGCGCCACCTGCCGTCAAACACACCGCTGTACTATGAGGGGCCCTGTGCCAGTGCCAACGAGTGTGCCCCCCCTGCTTGCTCAGGATCACAGCACTTGCAAAGTTGAAATACTTACCTTCCCTGCTCCACCGCCGTGACGTAGTCCGCGTTTCCTGGGCCCATGAAAATCTTGAGCCAGCCCTACCCCCCCACAACTTTAGCCAAATGACCCCCTGTTTTCATTGCCTAACTATTATTATAAAGTAAATTAAGATTGACAAGCTCAAGAAATAAGAATTGATGTTTTTGGCATTAAAATGGGCACTGTAGGTGTTTTCCTGGCCTCCACTCACTGCCGACTTTGATTCCCCATTGACTTGCATTGGGTTTCGTGTTTCAGTCAGGCCCCGACTTTTCGCAATAATCGGCCGATTTCACCCGACCCGACTTTTGACAAAGTCGGGTTTCGCAAAACCCGACTCAATCCGAAAAAAGAAAAAGTAACTCAACTCTACTCACCACCTCTCGTGGCAGCCTGTTCCACTCATTGATCACGCTCAATCTTTATCTTCTCCAATTTAGTTTCATCCCTTTGCTTCTCCCATAATTATAGAAAAAAGGCCCTACTGAAATCAAGTGAAACACGTCTCACCAGATGACACTGTCAGTACCTGTTTTAACCTTCTCTGTGTGTGTTTTTATTGCTTTTTTACCCCTTATAATGCTGCCTTTTGCAATTGGTCAGTGTCATACAGAGGAAAAAGTAAATGCCCACAGAGAAGAATCCCTGTCAACACCCAAACTTAAACATCAGAAGCCCTATCACCACAATGCCGTGGGGAAAAAAAGAAAAATTTAACCAGCCCTTCTGCCACTTTTTTTTACTGATAACAGGGTATAACACCCCCACCAATCAGACATTGATGACCTCTCCTGAGTATAGTCCATCAATATTAAAGTAGTGGACAACCTCTAAGCTGGCAACTCAATTGGTGTAAACCCGGCAACACCGTGTATCCGTGCTATTAATTATATTTACTAATAAACCCACTTGGCTTATTCACTGTGCAACAAATGGGGTCTTTTCTGTGTGGGACATCTATATAGGACAATAATAAGGTTATCACACTCGTTATGACAGATGTTGAGTCTCAGTTATCATTTCAGCTGAATATACTTAACAGATTATCTATATAAACAATATACGGTACCTCACACTGACGGCTTTACTTATCCAGATAGACAGACAAGGCTTGAAACAATGGTAAATGTTACCAATAGTGACAAGTCTGACAGGGTTGCTCTACCTGCACTGTACCAACTTCTCTAGAAACTAACAAGACAATTTTAAAAGAAAATGCACAGAACTCAGGATCTCTGCACTCTCAGATAAATTCAGTGATCACCTCCATAAAACCAATAATAAATAAGGCATACGATTCTACAATATAAGGTATAGTAGCTGTCTTATATACTTATCATGTACATTCTTTTGCTATTTTCTATATCTCTGCTTGCTGTCAGCCAATGGCAATTATTTTTTTTATTTATGCTTCGGGCAAGGGGCATACATGACGCGCCCACAGGGCAGTGGGATACTCGGATTGGGTCCGGTCGAAAAGGGGGATATCACGGTGCCTGTGACCCGGTCCGTGGCCCTGGGCATCAAAGTTAAATGGGTTTAAATGTTCAAAGTTTGTCGTGACGCCACCTGTGGAGTTCGGTCAAAAGGGGGGACCGACGCTGAACTAGAGGAGTCCCCTGGGGGATGTTGCAGCAGCCCAGATGTTACACTTCCCACAGGTGAAGCATGGACCCCAGGGGTCCTATGATGTGTGGTGTAGATGGTAAAGTCAGTGAATAAATGGAGGAGACAGGTTGTAAGTCTTTACCTGGTTTACTTGTGGGTGACAGGCCACAGTCCAGAGCACCGGCAACAGGTGAATTAGAAGTCCGGGTAGTCCAGAGACAAGTGGAATCCCCTTAGCAGGTCAGGTAGGAGCCTTCCACTCTGCGCTTACTGTCTCTGAGGTCCCTGCTGCCACTAAGTGTCCTAAGCAAAGTCCTTATTCGTTCTCCTGTCCAGGGACAGGTTCCTGTATGGTAGGCAGGTTGAGCTGTGCCTACTGGGGTCCTTTCACGGTGACTCCAGGCTCCAAGGTGCTGCTGTGCCACAGGTAAATATGGGCAAAGTCCATGTAATCCACAAGGCCTCTGACTCCCTGGAGGCCTTCCTAGTCCCCTCCCGGAGTCCTGTATCTCCACTGTGCTCCATCGCTGTCTGTCCTCGCACACAGACTGTCTGTACTAACTGATCTCACTCCGCCAACAAACCAGGATCTTTATCCAGGGAAGCTGCCATAAAACACTGTTCTGAGCTCTGCCTCCTGGCCTGGATTTGGAAGGTGTTGTGTGTGTCAAAACCTACCAAGGTGAATCTCACTTGTCTCCAGACATAGCACTACCCTCCCCGAGAGGAAGGCAGCACTACTGTGGTACCCGAACTCCTGGGGTGCCACATTACCCCCCCATTAAACCCAGTACACCTGGACTGGAAAAGGAAACATAAACAACAGGTTAAAAAGACATTTTTGTAAATACAATTGAAATACATTAAAACAGGTTAAACTTTTCATCCTTTACGGGAGACACTGTTCTTGAACGTTGCAAACAATTTATAACAGTATATCTGGCCTTATACCAGGGTGTCCATATTCATAAGCATAACAGTACCGATGCGAGGGACCCATCATAAACCCACAACTTAGGGTTGGGCGGGCTACAAGGCATATCCTGACCAGGTGTTCGCCACGCCAGATGGTTTTATCTTCGTTCTGCTGAAAGAAAGAAGGCTCTACCCACACCGGCAAATGGGTAGAACCAGGGTGAACCTTGAGGGTGCCAAACTATTAACAATAAAAGTTTTTGCGTAATCAGTGTCCATTACTGCAATGTCCATTTTTAACCTGTAATGGAATACATGCAAACATTTTCAAACGGGTAACACCAATTATTGACAGTCCCTATAACGGGCTGGGATTTTACCCTTGGTGCTACGAGTAAACCTACGTACTTCCTGTTCTACCATGTCTGCTGTAGTGTACCCACTAGTGCATGTACTATGTGTAGACCTGCATTCTGTAGGTATACTAGGTAATTGTCTGTGAGTTCTCAGGTTCACCATAGGTCTGACAGTTTCACCAATAGCAGAGGGTGGATTTTCTGGTTCCACTGCTGGGGTGACATTGATTGCTTGAAACTGCTGGTGTAGAGTCTCTTCTGGTTCAGGATGGTTCTGACTCACTTCTTGTATTTTCGGCTGGGGAA
Organism: Ranitomeya imitator; assembly: GCF_032444005.1. Taxonomy (NCBI): domain Eukaryota; kingdom Metazoa; phylum Chordata; class Amphibia; order Anura; family Dendrobatidae; genus Ranitomeya; species Ranitomeya imitator. The sequence goes on from NC_091284.1 coordinate 781,401,435, forward strand.
AAGTTAAGACAGGTAACACTATGACCTGATGTATTTGAGTCCAAGACTGGGGAAAATCTCCAAGAACAGTGTGAATTTTCTTTTCTTCTTCTTCCATGGGTGGAGATGTTCCTGGGTCTGTTTCTTTGTTCCTCAGTTTATCAGGGCATACTTTGAGATGGTCTCTGGATACTGCAGTCGAAGTTTCTCCTCCACCTTTACTGATAAGGCAGACATTCGTGTTGTAGAAGTTTGAAGGTAGGATAGTATACGGTTCTGCTTCCCACTGGTCATCAAGTTTGTGCAATATCCCTTTTACGTTTTAGCACTTGTTCACCTGGTGAGAAGGGAATTGCAGGGGCCTGTTGGTTATAGTCTCTTTCTTGCTTTTGTCTCGCCTCTGATAGACTTCTCTCTACGCATTCTTGTACTTTACGGTATTTTCTTGTCTCTCAGTATCCCAATCTGTATCCGGTGAGATATTTTCTGGGGTTAGGACTTCCATGTCTAGATCAACTGGTAGTTTACTAGATCTTCCTCTCATCAGGTATGCTGGAGTACAGTTGGTGGAGTTCACTGGAATGTGGTTGTACAAGTCTACCAAGTCTGGTAACATATCTGGCTATAAGTTCCTTTCATATAAAGGCAAGGTCTTTAACAGATCGATTACCACCTGGTTTATCTTTTCACACATTCCGTTGGTTTGCGGGTGGTACGGTGTGGTTCTAAACTTTTTGCATCCATACAGTTGGAAGAATTCTTGGAACACTTCCGCTTCAAAGGCTGGTCCTTGGTTAGTAAGTACTTTTTCAGGATATCCGTGTGGTCTACAGAAGTGCTGTTGGAAGGCTCTGGCTGCTGTTTTTGCTGTCTGGTCCTTGACAGGTACTACTACCAGGAATCTGGAGTAATGGTCCACAATAGTCAAAGCGTAGACATAGCCTGACCGGCTTGGAGTTAGCTTCACATGGTCTAAGGCCACCAGTTCAATTGGCTGTTTGGTGACTATGGGCTGTAGGGGAATCCTCTGGCTGTCACGGTCCTTTCTGCGCAGGTTACATGCGCCACACTCTCAGCACCACTTTTCGATGGCTTTCCTCATGCCAATCCAGTAAAATCGTCCCCGTAACCAGATCTACAACTTCTTCCATACAAAGTGTCCTGCTCCATCATGGTATGCTTCCAGAACCATTGGCGCATCTTGTCTGGGACCACTATTTGCCACACTAACTCATGGATCAATGTTTCTTCGGCACAGCATACCATCGTAGATGAATAGTTTGCCTCTCTCCTTCCACAGTTGTTGCATCTCATGCGGATCATTTGGACCAGGGTGTGAATATGCCTGCGTCAGCAGCTCTTTCACCAGAAGGATGGCAGGGTCACTGTCCTGAGTTTCTGCCCATCCATGGTGGGGCAACGGGTTCAGCATGGCTTCTTGTTTGTTTTTGTGCCTGTTTTATACATAATGAGAGTACTGAGTTGCTCCAGGGTGATGGAAAGCTGGCAACTCTACTTCTTCATGTTCATCTGAATCTTCTTCCACATCTGGTAGGTTGGGCATTCTGGATAACGCATCGGCGTTGGCATTTTTTTGCCCTGCACGGTACTTGATAGTGAAGTCGTAATTAGACAACGGGCCATCCATTGCTGCTCCAAGGCACCTAGCTTTGCCATCTCCAGGTGAGTCAGCGGATTGTTATCAGTATAGACTGTAAAGGTACCGTTACACTAAATGATTTACCAACGATCACGGCCAGCGATACGACCTGGCCGTGATCGTTGGTAAGTCGTTGTGTGGTCGCTGGAGAGCTGTCACACAGACAGCTCTCCAGCGACCAACGATGCCGAAGTCCTCGGGTAACCAGGGTAAACATCGGGTTACTAAGCGCAGGGCCGCGCTTAGTAACCCGATGTTTACCCTGGTTACCATTGTAAAAGTAAAAAAAAAAACACTACATACTCACATTCCTGTCACGTCCCCCAGCATGAGCTTCCCTGCACTGTGTAAGCGCCGGCCGTAAAGCAGAGCGGTGACGTCACCGCTGTGCTCTGCTTTATGGCCGGCCGGCGCTGACATAGTCAGTGCGGGAAGCTGACGCCGGGAGACGTGACAGGAATGTGAGTATGTACTGTTTTTTTTTTTTTACTTTTACAATGGTAACTAGGGTACATATCGGGTTTCTAAGAGCGGCCCTGCGCTTAGTAACCCGATATTTATCCTGGTTACCAGTGAACACATCGCTGGATCGGCGTCACACACGCCAATTCAGCGATCACAGCGGGTGATCAGCGACCAAAAAAAGGTCCTGATCATTCCCAGCGACCAACGATCTCCCAGCAGGGGCCTGATCGTTGGTCGCTGTCACGCATAACGATTTCGTTAACGATATCGTTGCTATGTCACAAAAGCAACGATATCATTAACGAAATCGTTATGTGTGAAGGTACCTTAAATCTTGCTGAGGGCAGGTAGTGCTTGAACCTTTCTGTCACTGCCCAGACGATGGCGAGGAACTCCAGCTTAAAGGAACTATAATTTTCAGGGTTCCTTTCTGTGGGGCGCAGCTTCCTGCTGGCGTACGCAATTACCCTTTCCATGCCTTTTTGTACCTGGGACAGTACTGGTCCCAATCCCACGTTTCTGGCATCCATGTACAGCACAAATGGTTGGTCGTATTCTGGGTAGACCAGTACCTCATCTCCCGTGAGAGCCAACTTCAACCGAGTGAAGGATCCTTCCAGCCTGACATTCCTGTCAATCGGGGTATTTTTATCCTTGGCTTTCTTAGATTGGCCCACTAACAGGTCTTGCAATGGTGTGGCTATCTTGGTGAAGTCTTTAATACATTTTCTATAATAGCCTACCAACCCGAGGAACTGTCGGACTTCATGGACGTTACTGGGTTTTGGCCAGTTCTTGATCATGGTGACCTTGTCAGGGTCTGGGACCACTCCTTCAGAGCTCACTACATGGCCCAGGTACTGTACTTTGGATTTTAACAGGTGACATTTAGATGGTCTTTTGTTGTGAGTTCTGTTTTTGGGCTCCCTCTGGTGGTTACTGATGGTACTGGGTGATTTGTGTTCTGCTGTCTCTGGTGTCCACCTGTTCTATTAGGATTTGGGAGTTTCCTATTTAACCGGGCTTTCTTGTCATTTCCCCGCCGGCTGTCAAGGTTATCAGAGTGTTTTGTTACCTCAGCTTCTGGCTTCAGTAATCTTCAGGATAAGCTAAGTTTTTGATTTTCTTGTTCCACGTTTTGCTTTATTTTTGTCTTGTCCAGCTTGCATGTAATTGTTTCTTTGCTGCTGGTTGCTCTAGTGGGCTGTAATTGCTCCTCATGTTCCATGAGTTGGAACATGAGTTCAAGTAATTACAGGATGGTTTTTTTGAAGGGTTTTTTGCTGACCGCGCAGTTTACTTTTGTATCCTCTGCTATCTAGTTTTAGCGGGCCTCATTTTGCTGAATCTGTTTTCATACTGTGTATGTGCCTTCCTCTCATTTCACCGTCATTATATGTGGGGTGCTGCTATTTCTGTGGGGGATTTCTCTGGAGGCAAGAGAGGTCTGTGTTTCTTCTAATAGGGGAAGTTAGATCTTCGGCTGGTGCGAGACGTCTAGGATCAACGTAGGCACGTTCCCCGGCTATTGTTATTTGTGTGTTCAGGTTTAGGGTCGCGGTCAGCTCAGGTTCCATCACCCTAGAGCTCGTTGGTGCTTGTCCTTTTGTGATTCTCTGCCATTGGAATCATGACAGTATAGCCGGCCAAAATGTTTGGGCTGAAGTAGGAGGAAAAGTAGTCTGAGGAAGTTTTTTTTTTTTTCTCTCCTCTGAGGTTGCTGCCTAGCCTTAATTGCAGCCTGGCTGATTTTTTTTTTCCTCCTCTTAATCCTTGAATGGCTCTGACCTTAGCTGTTTATCATGGACGTCCAGAGTTTAGCTTCCAGCTTGAATAATCTTGCTGCTAAGGTTCAAAATATACAAGATTTTGTTGTACGTGCTCCTATGTCTGAACCTAGAATTCCTATTCCAGAGTTCTTTGCTGGAGATAGAGCTAGTTTTCTGAATTTTAGGAACAATTGCAAGCTGTTCCTTTCTTTGAAATCTCGCTCTTCTGGAGACCCTGCTCAGCAGGTTAAGATTATTATATCTTTCCTGCGGAATGACCCTCAAAATTGGGCATTTGCATTGGCACCAGGGGATCCTGCGTTGCTTAATGTGGATGCGTTTTTTCTGGCATTGGGTTTGCTCTATGAGGAACCTAACCAGGTAATTCAGGCTGAAAAAGCTTTATTAGCTCTCTCTCAGGGGCAAGATGAAGCAGAAATATAATGTCAAAAATTTCGGAAATGGTCAGTGCTTACTCAGTGGAATGAGTGCGCCCTGGCTGCAAAGTTCAGAGATGGCCTTTCTGAGGCCATTAAAGATGTTATGGTGGGGTTCCCTGCGCCTACGGGTCTGAATGAGTCTATGACTATGGCTATTCAGATTGATCGGCGTTTACGGGAGCGCAAACCTGTGCACCATTTGGCGGTGTCTTCTGAACAGGCACTTGAGACAATGCAATGTGATAGAGTTCAGTCTAGAAGTGAACGGCAAAACTATAGGCGGAAAAATGGGTTGTGCTTTTACTGTGGTGATTCAGCTCATGTTATATCAGCATGCTCTAAACGCACAAAAAAGGTTGATAAGTCTGTTGCCATTAGTACGTTACAGTCTAAGTTCATTCTGTCTGTGACTCTGATTTGCTCATTATCATCCATTTCCGTCGATGCCTATGTAGATTCAGGCGCTGCCCTGAGTCTTATGGATTGGTCATTTGCCAAGCGATGTGGGTTTAGTCTTGAGCCTCTGGAAGTCCCTATTCCTTTGAAGGGAATTGACTCTACACCTTTAGCTATGAATAAACCTCAGTACTGGACACAAGTGACCATGCGTATGACTCCCGTTCATCAGGAGGTGATTCGCTTCCTGGTATTGTATAATTTACATGATGTTCTAGTACTTGGTCTGCCATGGTTACAAACTCATAATCCAGTCCTTGACTGGAAAACAATGTCTGTGTTAAGCTGGGGATGTCAGGGGGTTCATGATGATGCACCTCCGATTTCTATCGCTTCATCTACTCCTTCTGAGGTTCCTGTATTTTTGTCTGATTATCGGGATGTTTTTGAGGAGCCTAAGCTCAGTTCGCTTCCTCCTCACAGGGATTGCGATTGTGCTATAGATTTAATTCCTGGTAGTAAATTTCCTAAAGGTCGTTTGTTCAATCTGTCAGTGCCAGAGCATACTGCTATGCGGGATTATGTTAAGGAGTCCTTGGAAAAGGGACATATCCGTCCATCTTCGTCCCCTTTGGGAGCAGGTTTTTTTTTCGTGGCCAAAAAAGATGGGTCCTTAAGGCCTTGTATAGATTATCGTCTTTTGAATAAGATTACCGTAAAATATCAGTATCCTTTGCCTTTGTTGACTGATTTGTTTGCTCGCATTAAGGGGGCTAAATGGTTCACTAAGATTGATCTACGGGGTGCGTATAATCTTATACGAATAAAGCAAGGTGATGAGTGGAAAACCGCATTTAATACGCCTGAGGGCCATTTTGAGTATTTGGTAATGCCTTTCGGACTTTCTAATGCTCCTTCAGTCTTCCAGTCCTTTATGCACGATATTTTCCGTGAATATCTGGATAAATTTATGATTGTGTATTTGGATGATATTTTGGTTTTTTCTGATGACTGGGAGTCTCATGTTCAGCAGGTCAGGAAGGTGTTTCAGGTCCTGCGGGCTAATTCCTTGTTTGTAAAGGGCTCAAAGTGTCTCTTTGGAGTCCAGAAGATTTCTTTTTTGGGGTATATTTTTTCCCCTTCTACTATTGAGATGGATCCCGTCAAGGTTCGGGCTATTTGTGACTGGACGCAGCCTGCATCTCTTAAGAGTCTGCAGAAGTTCTTGGGCTTTGCTAATTTCTATCGTCGTTTTATAACTAATTTTTCTAGTGTTGTTAAGCCTTTGACGGATTTGACTAAGAAGGGTGCTGATGTTGCTGATTGGTCTCCTGCGGCTGTGGAGGCCTTTCATGAACTTAAACGCCGGTTTTCTTCTGCTCCTGTGTTGCGTCAGCCTGATGTTTCGCTTCCTTTCCAAGTTGAGGTTGATGCTTCCGAGATTGGAGCGGGGGCGGTTTTGTCACAGAGAAGCTCCGATTGCTCGGTGATGAAGCCATGTGCGTTCTTTTCTAGAAAATTTTCACCCGCTGAGCGGAATTATGATGTGGGTAATCGGGAACTTTTGGCCATGAAGTGGGCATTTGAGGAGTGGCGTTATTGGCTGGAGGGTGCTAGACATCGTGTGGTGGTCTTGACTGATCACAAAAATCTGATTTACCTTGAGTCTGCCAGGCGTCTGAATCCTAGACAGGCTCGTTGGTCACTGTTTTTCTCTCGTTTCAATTTTGTGGTTTCATACCTGCCAGGTTCAAAGAATGTGAAGGCGGATGCTCTTTCTAGGAGTTTTGTGCCTGACTCCCCTGGAAATTCTGAGCCCACTGGTATCCTTAGGGATGGGGTGATTTTGTCGGCCGTCTTCCCAGACTTGCGACGTGCTTTGCAGGAGTTTCAGGCGGGTAAACCTGATCGTTGTCCGCCTGAGAGACTGTTTGTTCCAGATAGTTGGACCAGTAGAGTCATCTCCGAGGTCCATTCTTCTGCGTTGGCAGGTCATCCTGGAATATTTGGTACTAGAGACTTGGTGGCCAGGTCTTTTTGGTGGCCTTCCTTGTCGAGGGATGTGCGTTCTTTTGTGCAGTCTTGTGAGGTTTGTGCTCGGGCTAAGCCTTGCTGTTCTCGAGCCAGTGGATTGTTGTCACCTTTGCCTATCCCGAAGAGGCCTTGGACGCACATTTCCATGGACTTTATTTCGGATCTCCCTGTCTCTCAAAAAATGTCCGTCATCTGGGTTGTGTGTGACCGCTTTTCTAAAATGGTTCATCTTGTACCCTTGCCTAAGTTGCCTTCCTCCTCTGAGTTGGTCCCTCTGTTTTTCCAGAACGTGGTTCGTTTGCATGGGATTCCGGAGAACATCGTTTCTGACAGGGGATCCCAGTTTGTGTCTAGATTTTGGCGGACGTTCTGTGCTAAGATGGGCATTGATTTGTCCTTTTCGTCTGCATTCCACCCTCAGACGAATGGCCAGACGGAGCGAACTAATCAGACTTTGGAAACTTATTTGAGGTGTTTTGTTTCTGCTGATCAGGATGACTGGGTTACCTTTTTGCCGCTGGCCGAGTTTGCCCTTAATAATCGGGCTAGTTCTGCTACCTTGGTTTCTCCTTTCTTTTGTAATTCGGGGTTTCATCCTCGTTTTTCCTCTGGTCAGGTGGAGCCTTCTGATTGTCCTGGAGTGGACATGGTGGTGGATGGGTTGCATCGGATTTGGAGTCATGTGGTGGACAATTTGAAGTTGTCCCAGGAGAAGGCTCAGCAGTTTGCTAATCGCCGTCGCCGCGTGGGTCCTCGACTTCGTGTTGGGGACTTGGTGTGGTTGTCTTCTCGTTTTGTTCCTATGAAGGTCTCTTCTCCTAAGTTCAAGCCTCGGTTCATCGGTCCTTATAGGATCTTGGAAATTCTTAACCCTGTGTCGTTTCGTTTGGATCTCCCGGCATCGTTTGCTATTCATAATGTGTTCCATCGGTCGTTGTTGCGGAGGTATGAGGTACTAGGGTTGAGCGAAACGGGTCATTCATTTTCAAAAGTCGCCGACTTTTGGCAAAGTCGGGTTTCATGAAACCCGATCCGACCCCTGTGCGGGGTCGGCCATGCGGTACGCGACTTTCGCGCCAAAGTCGCGTTTCAATGACGCGAAAAGCGCCATTTCTCAGCCAATGAAGGTAAACGCAGAGTGTGGGCAGCGTGATGACATAGGTCCTGGTCCCCACCATCTTAGAGAAGGGCATTACAGTGATTGGCTTGCTGTCTGCGGCGTCACAGGGGCTATAAAGGGACGTTCCCGCCGACCGCCATCTTACTGCTGCTGATCTGAGCTTAGGGAGAGGTTGCTGCCGCTTCGTCAGAAGCAGGGATAGCGTTAGGCAGGGTCCATTAACCACCAAACCGCTTGTGCTGTAGCGATTTCCACTGCCCAACACCACCTTCGGTGTGCAGGGACAGTGGAAGCTACATTTTTTTTTTTTCCCCTCAGCGCTGTAGCTCATTGGGCTGCCCTAGAAGGCTCCCTGATAGCTGCATTGCTGTGTGTACGCCGCTGTGCAAACCAACTGCTTTTTTCAAAGCACAAATCCTCTTGTTCCTTCCTTTCTGCACAGCTATCTTTTTTGTTTGTACACACTTTTTATTTAATTTGTGCATCAGTCCACTCCTTATTGCTGCCTGCCATACCTGGCTGAGATTACTGCAGGGAGATAGTAATTGAAGGACACTCCCTGTTTTTTTTTTTGTTTTTTTTTTTGTGGGAGATTAAGATTGACATTTCTGCTAGAGTGCCATCCCTGTGTGTGCCATCTCTCAGTCAGTGGGCCATAGACAGCCTATTAATTTTTTTGCTTTATTTGGGTTCTAAATTCTACCTGAAAAAATCAATAAATCAATCAGTGGGAGATTAATATTGGCCTTTGGGCTTGTGTGCCAGTCCTAAGCGTGCCATCTCTCTCTCTCAGATAGTGGGCCATAGAAAGCCTATTTATTATTTTTTTTATTGGGTTTATAAATTTTCCCTGGAACAAAAAAAAAAAAGTGGGAGATTAATATTGGCCTCTGGGCTTGTGTGCCAGTCCTGAGCGTGCCATCTCTCTCACAAATAGTGGGCCATAGAAAGCCTATTTATTTTTTTGCTTGATTTGGGTTCTAAAATCTACCTGAAAAAATCACTACATCAATCAGTGGGAGAAAAATATTGGCCTCAGGGCTTGTGTGCCACTCCTGACTCCTGTGTGCATCATCACTCACTCAGTGGGCCATAGAAAGCCCATTTTTATTTTTTTTTTTGCTTTATTTGGGTTCTAAATTCTACCTGAAAAAATCAATAAATCAATCAGTGGGAGATTAATATTGCCCTTTCTGCTTGTGTGCCAGTCTTGACTCCTGGGTGTACCATCTCTCTCTCTCTCTCTAATTGTGGGCCATAGAAAGCCTATTATTTTTTTAGCTTGATTTGGGTTCCAAAATCTACCTGAAAAAATCACTACATCAATCAGTGGGAGATAAATATTGGCCTCTGGGCTTGTGTGCCACTCCTGACTCCTGTGTGCGTCATCTCTCACTCAGTGGTCCATAGAAAGCCTTTTTTTGTTTTATTTGATTTCTAAATTCTCGCTGAAAAAATCATTTTATTTTATTTGGTTTCTAAATTCTTCCTGAAAAAATCATTTTATTCTATTATTTTTTTTTTCCTAAAGTCTCCCTGAAAAAAAAAAAAAAACAAATCAGTGGGGGATTAATATTACCCTTTCTGCTTGTGTGCCAGTCTTGACTCCTGGGTGTGCCATCTCTCTCTCTCTCCAATTGTGGGCCATAGAAAGCCTATTATTTTTTTAGCTTGATTTGGGTTCCAAAATCTACCTCAAAAAATCACTACATCAATCAGTGGGAGATAAATATTGGCCTCTGGGCTTGTGTGCCACTCCTGACTCCTGTGTGCGTCATCTCTCACTCAGTGGTCCATAGAAAGCCTTTTTTTGTTTTATTTGTTTTCTAAATTCTCCCTGAAAAAATCATTTTATTTTATTTGGTTTCTAAATTCTTCCTGAAAAAATCATTTTATTCTATTATTTTTTTTTTCCTAAAGTCTCCCTGAAAAAAAAAACAAAAAAAAAACAGTGGGAGATTAATATTTACATTTGTGCTTCAGTGACAGTCCTGCGTGTGTGGCATCTCTCTCATTTGTTGCCACCAACAACAGAGTGTGTAACATTGTGCCTGATTTTCGTTGTGGTCTCACTCACCTGTAAAGGGGTAGCTAAATCATACTGAAGTTATAGCTCACCGTGTAATTTGTGTGACAGCAACAAATACCGTTAGTTTGTTTATGTTTTTAAAAGAATGAGGAAGTCTGGTGGAAGAGGTCGTGGCCGGGGGCGTTCATTGTCAGCTGGTAATGAGGGTAGTGGTAGTGGTGGAGCATCAGCTGGTCGTGGGAAAAAAAATATTGCACCTAAGTCTGGAGCTGTGGAGCCAGGTTCGTCATCTGGCTACACAAGGCCTCGAACGCTCCCTTTTCTGGGAGTAGGAAAACCGCTTTTAAAGCCGGAGCAGCAAGAGCAAGTTTTGGCTTATCTTGCTGACTCAGCCTCTAGCTCTTTTGCCTCCTCTCGTGAAACTGGTAAATGTCAAAGCAGCGCGTCGTTAGTGGATGTTCACGGTCAGGGACAAGTCGCTTCCTTGTCCTCTTCAGCAAAAACAACAACAGAGAAGAATGCAGCAGGCGACACAACGGGTTACTCCATGGAGCTCTTTACACATACCGTCCCTGGCTTAGAAAGTGAAGCAGTTAACAGTCCATGCCCATTACAAGTTGAATCTGACATGGAGTGCACTGATGCACAGCCACAGCCAGACTACTATGCTGGTCCTTTGACTCAGACCACAACATTGCCCTTGCAGGGTAATGATCAAGAATCAGACCCTGATGAGACTATGTTGCCCCATCACGAACGCTATACCACCGACCGACACGGTGACACAGACGAAGTTGCACACGAGCTACAAGAAGGGGTAATAGATGACCCAGTTCTTGACCCCGATTGGCAGCCATTGGGGGAACAGGGTGCAGGCGGCAGCAGTTCTGAAGCGGAGGAGGAGGGGCCGCAGCAGGCATCAACATCGCAACAGGTTCCATCTGCCGGGCCCGTATCTTGCCCAAAACGCGTGGCAAAGCCAAAACCTGTTGGAGGACAGCGTGGCCATCCGGTTAAAGCTCAGTCTGCAATGCCTGAAAAGGTATCCGATGCTAGAAAGAGTGCAGTCTGGCATTTTTTTAAACAACATCCAATTGATCAGCGCAAAGTCATCTGTCAAAAATGTTCAACTACCTTAAGCAGAGGGCAGAATCTGAAAAGTCTCAATACAAGTTGCATGCATAGACATTTAACCACCATGCATTTGCAAGCCTGGACTAACTACCAAACGTCCCTTAAGGTTGTAGCACCCTCGGCCAATGAAGCTAGTCAGCAACGCAACATCCCTTCCGGCAGTGTAGGGCCACCATTTTCCGCACCACCTGCAGTATCTGTGCAGGTTTCTTTGCCAGGCCAAAGCAGTCAGGGTCAGGGAATCACCAGTTTTGTAGTAGGAAACACTGCATCTAGGGCACCGGCGGCAACAATACCATCTCCCACCGTCTCTCAGTCTGCCATGTCCACCGGCACCCCCGCTAGTTCCACGATCTCCAGCTCTCCAGTCCAGCTCACCCTACATGAGACTATGGTTAGAAAAAGGAAGTACTTAGCCTCGCATCCGCGTACACAGGGTTTGAACGCCCACATAGCTAGACTAATCTCGTTAGAGATGATGCCCTACCGGTTAGTTGAAAGCGAAGCTTTCAAAGCCCTGATGGACTACGCTGTACCACGCTACGAGCTACCCAGTCGACACTTTTTTTCCAGAAAAGCCATCCCAGCCCTCCACCAGCATGTTAAAGAGCGCATCGTCCATGCACTCAGGCAATCTGTGAGCACAAAGGTGCACCTGACAACAGATGCATGGACCAGTAGGCATGGCCAGGGACGTTACGTGTCCATCACGGCACACTGGGTAAATGTGGTGGATGCAGGGTCCACAGGGGACAGAAAGTTTGGGACAGTTCTGCCTAGCCCACGGTCTAGGAAACAGTTGGCTGTAGCCGTTCGCACCCCCTCCTCCTCCTCTTCGTCCTCCTGCAGAAACGAGAGCTCGTCCACAGACCGCAGTCGCACAACCACTCCATCCGCAGCTGCCACTGTTGCACACCAGGTCTCCCATTATGGGGCAGCTACTGGCAAACGTCGGCAGGCTGTATTGGCTATGAAGTGTTTGGGCGACAACAGACACACCGCAGAAGTTCTGTCCGAGTTCTTGCAGAAAGAAACGCAGTCGTGGCTGGGCACTGTAGATCTTGAGGCAGGCAAGGTAGTGAGTGATAACGGAAGGAATTTCATGGCTGCCATCTCCCTTTCCCAACTGAAACACATTCCTTGCCTGGCTCACACCTTAAACCTGGTGGTGCAGTGCTTCCTGAAAAGTTATCCGGGGTTATCCGACCTGCTCCTCAAAGTGCGTGGACTTTGCTCACATATCCGCCGTTCGCCCGTACACTCCACCCGTATGCAGACCTATCAGCGTTCTTTGAACCTTCCCCAGCATCGCCTAATCATAGACGTTGCAACAAGGTGGAACTCAACACTGCACATGCTTCAGAGACTGTGCGAACAGAGGCGGGCTGTTATGTTTTTGTGGGAGGATACACATACACGGGCAGGCAGTAGGATGGCAGACATAGAGTTGTCAGGTGTGCAGTGGTCGAAGATTCAAGACATGTGTCAAGTCCTTCAGTGTTTTGAGGAATGCACACGGCTGGTTAGTGCAGACAACGCCATAATAAGCATGAGCATCCCCCTAATGCGTCTGCTGATGCAAAGTTTGACGCACATAAAGGATCAGGCGTCTGCAGCTGAGGAAGAGGAAAGCCTTGATGACAGTCAGCCATTGTCTGGCCACGGCAGTGTACAGGACGAGTTAGCGGGCGAAGAGGAGGAGGAGGACGAGGAGGATGATGGGGATGATTATATTTTTAATGAGGAAGCTTTTCCGGGGCCACTGGAAATTGGTGGCGCGGCAAGGCCGGGTTCTGGTTTTTGGAGGGACACAAGTGACGTGGATTTGCCTGAAACTGCCCCTCAACCAAGCACAACCGCAGATTTGAGAACTGGAACTTTGGCCCACATGGCGGATTATGCCTTACGTATCCTCAAAAGGGACACACGCATAACTAAAATGATGAACGATGACGATTACTGGTTGGCCTGCCTCCTTGATCCTCGCTATAAAGGCAAATTGCAAAATATAATGCCACATGAGAACTTGGAACTAATATTAGCAACCAAACAATCAACTCTTGTTGACCGTTTGCTTCTGGCATTCCCTGCACACAGCGCCCGTGATCGTTCTCACACGAGCTGCAGGGGCCAGCAGACCAGAGGAGTTAGAGGGGCAGAAATCAGAAGTGGCGTTGGCCAGAGGGGTTTTCTGACCAGGTTGTGGAGTGATTTTGCTATGACCGCAGACAGGACAGGTACTGCAGCATCAATTCAAAGTGACAGGAGACAACATTTGTCCAGTATGGTTACAAACTATTTTTCATCCCTTATCGATGTTCTCCCTCAACCGTCATTCCCATTTGATTACTGGGCATCAAAATTAGACACCTGGCCAGAATTGGCAGAATATGCATTGCAGGAGCTTGCTTGCCCGGCAGCTAGTGTCCTATCAGAAAGAGTATTCAGTGCTGCAGGTTCAATACTAACAGAAAAAAGGACTCGTCTGGCTACCCAAAATGTAGATGATCTAACCTTCATTAAAATGAACCACAACTGGATTTCGAAATCTTTTGCCCCACCTTGCCCGGCCGACACCTAGCTTTCCTATGAAAAGGTCTTGCCTGTGGACTATTCTGAATGCCTTTTCCAATCTCGTAATTTTCTGCACCTGATTGTCCAGCATACGACATGTTTACACCTCACTAAATGGCCAAACTCCCCACACGGGGCCGTGGTATCGACACTTGGCGACAGCATCCGTGAGAGTGCTGTTTGTCTGAAGAGGTGGGTGTGCCCGCTTTTGGTCGACGGCACTGCCACTGGGTCCCTCCTAGTACAATAAAGTGTCTCTGGTGGTGGTGGTGCGCACCCAACGTCAGACACACCGTTGTAATATGAGGGGCCCTGGGCCTGTACCGCCGGCCACAAGACAGTTCCCCCCCCCCCCAGCTCAAACAGTGCTCTACCACTTGCAAAATTATCTCACAGCTCCACCAATGTTTAGTCTATGCGCTGACATCCTTCAATGCCTGCCACTGACAATACCATTGTATTGACATTTTTGTTATGTTAGGCCTTCGAAGCCTGTCTGCGGTCACTCCTTCCACTATGCCTCCACTGACCACACCACTGCTGCCTGTGTACCCCTGGAACCAATTTAAAATTGCCTACAGCCAGCCCAATTTTTTTATTTTAGGCCTTCGATGCCTGTCTGCGGTCCGTTCTTTCTACTACTACTACACTGACCAGGCCACTGCTGCCCGTGTACCCCTGGAACCAATTTAAAATTGCCTACAGCCATGTGTTATTATTTTAGGCCTTCGATGCCTGTCTGCGGTCACTCCTTACAATATGCCTCCACTGACCACACCACTGCTGCCCGTGTACCCCTGGAACCAATTTAAAATTGCCTACAGCCAGCCCAATTTTTTTATTCTAGGCCTTCGATGCCTGTCTGCGGTCCATTCTTTCCACTACTACTACACTGACCAGGCCACTGCTGCCTGTGTACCCCTGGAACCAATTTAAAATTGCCTACAGCCATGTGTTATTATTTTAGGCCTTCGATGCCTGTCTGCGGTCACTCCTTCCACTAGGCCTCCACTGACCACACCACTGCTGCCCGTGTACCCCTGGAACCAATTTAAAATTGCCTACAGCCAGCCCAATTTTTTTACTTTAGGCCTTCGATGCCTGTCTGCGGTCACTCCTTCCACTAGGCCTCCACTGACCACACCACTGCTGCCCATGTACCCCTGGAACCAATTTAAAATTGCCTACAGCCATGTGTTATTATTTTAGGCCTTCGATGCCTGTCTGCGGTCACTCCTTCCACTAGGCCTCCACTGACCACACCACTGCTGCCCGTGTACCCCTGGAACCAACATCAGAAAATATAAAAATAAGTATTTTGCTTATAAAAAAGAAAATACTGGAGAGATATCAAATGCAGACATTTTAACATTAAAAACAAACACATACAACAAAAATCTGGTACAGTACTAAAAATGGCCACCAGCTACAATAACTTTCTCCTGCAAGTAGTTAACTGAAAGTTTTTTTCAATTTAAAACACAGATATGGCATCCACCGAGTGTTGTCCTGTCGCGTCTTCTTTATATTATTGCCAAGAAGATGCAAAACAATGAAAATAATAAAATCATTATTTACCAAAAAAATAGAGTAAGTCAAAACCACATTGCAAATAAACATTCATTACAAATAAAGAAGCAGGGCGCGTCCGAGGGTGAGTATATACCTAATAAGAATATAATCACCCTCGGACGCGCCCTGCTTCTTTCCGACAGCCTTCCTTCCTAAGAATCAGCCCTTCCATGGTGTAGAGAGAGGGTTTGTTACACTCCAAGGTGTTCCCCAGGTTGCCTTTCCTGAGCTTCGATCTTCATGCTCTCGTTTAGTAGTTGTCGGCAAGTAGGCTGCATTAGGCCTACAAATTGGGTATGGGGTGGAGAGAGATGGTGTGTTACACTCCAAGGTGTTCTCCAGGTTGCCTTTCCTGAGCTTCGATCTTCCGGCTCTCGTTTAGTAGTTATTGGAAACTACACTGCATTAGGCCTACAAATTGGGTATGGGGTGTAGAGAGATGGTGTGTTCCACTCCAAGGTGTTCTCCAGGTTGCCTTTCCTGAGCTTCGATCTTCCAGCTCTCGTTTAGTAGTTCTTGGAAACTACACTGCATTAGGCCTACAAATTGGGTATGGGGTGTAGAGAGATGGTGTGTTCCACTCCAAGGTGTTCTCCAGGTTGCCTTTCCTGAGCTTCGATCTTCCGGCTCTCGTTTAGTAGTTGTTGGAAACTACGCTGCATTAGGCCTACAAATTGGGTATGGGGTGTAGAGAGATGGTGTGTTCCACTCCAAGGTGTTCCCCAGGTTTCCTCGCCAATGCTTCGATCTTCATGCTCTCGTTTAGTAGTTGTTGGAAACTACGCTGCATTAGGCCTACAAATTGGGTATGGGGTGTAGAGAGATGGTGTGTTCCACTCCAAGGTGTTCTCCAGGTTGCCTTTCCTGAGCTTCGATCTTCCGGCTCTCGTTTAGTAGTTGTTGGAAACTACACTGCATTAGGCCTACAAATTGGGTATGGGGTGTAGAGAGATGGTGTGTTCCACTCCAAGGTGTTCTCCAGGTTGCCTTTCCTGAGCTTCGATCTTCCGGCTCTCGTTTAGTAGTTCTTGGAAACTACACTGCATTAGGCCTACAAATTGGGTATGGGGTGTAGAGAGATGGTGTGTTCCACTCCAAGGTGTTCTCCAGGTTGCCTTTCCTGAACTTCTATCTTCAGGCTCTCATTAAATTGTGGTTAAACGGAACAACTGCATTTGGCGTACTAGTTGGTTTGGGGCCTACTATCGGTGTCTGCCACTCCTTGCTGTTCTCCTGGTTCCCTGTCCTGAAATTCCGTTTTCAGGCGCTCGTTAAGTAGTTGTTAATGTTAGACTGCATTTGGCCTACTAGTTGGGTTGGGGCCTACTATCGGTGTCTGCCACTCCTTGCTGTTCTCCTCCACTGAACAAAGCTGTGCCGCCTGTTTACTACGGTTGCCAATTTTGAACTGCATTTCGACTACTTACTGATTTGGGCCTACTCTCTGTGTCAGCCTCTCATTCCAGTTGTCCTCCACTGCAATGCCCCCTGGTTATTCCTGTGTTACCAATTTTGAACTGCATTTAGCCAACTTTATTCTTTGGGCCTATATCTGTGTTTCCTCCTCATCCTGCCCACTGCCCAGCCAGTGATAGATGAGTCTGCTGGTACATTGACCCATAACGCAACATTCCCCGTGCACGCTACACAACAACATTGTGACCCTGCTGAAAGTCAGGTTGCTCTTCCCGCATACCATACCACCTTACACGGGGACAAAGAGGAAGGTGCAGATGAAACTGCAGGTTCCTTCATCAGGTGGGGGGAGGAATACTAGTTGGCGACGTCACTGGCACAGGGCCTCTCATAGTACGCAAAAGTGTTGCTGCCAGTGGGAGGCGCCCCCGCCGTGCAAACACACCGCTGTACTTTGAGGGGCCCTGTGCCAGTGCCAATGCCAACGAGTGGGCCCCCCCTGCTTGCTCAGGTTCACAGCACTTGCAAAGTTGAAATACTTACCTCTCCCTGCTCCACTGCCGTGACGTGGTCCAGATTTCCTGGGCCCACTAATTACTTGAACCAGCCCTACCCACCACAACTTTAGCCAAATGACCCCCAATTTCAAATGCCTTCCAATTATTATAAGGTAAATTACGCTTGACAAGCTTCATTAAGAAGAATGGATGGTTTTGACATTAAAATGGGCACTCTAGGTGTTTTCCTGGCCCCCACTCACTGCCGACTATGCTGCCCCATTGACTTGCATTGGGTTTCGTGTTTCGGTCGATCCCGACTTTACGTCATAATCGGCCGATTTCACTCGACCCGACTTTTGAGATAGTCGGGTTTCGCGAAACCCGGCTCGACTCTAAAAAGGTCAAGGTCGCTCAACTCTATGAGGTACCTGTTGTTCCTTCGCTTGAGCCTCCTGCTCCGGTGCTGGTGGAGGGAGAATTGGAGTATGTTGTGGAGAAGATCTTGGATTCTCGTGTTTCCAGACGGAAACTCCAATATTTGGTCAAGTGGAAGGGTTATGGTCAGGAGGATAATTCTTGGGTGGTTGCCTCTGATGTTCATGCTGATGATTTGGTCCGCGCTTTTCATAGGGCTCATCCTGGTCGCCCTGGTGGTTCTCGTGAGGGTTCGGTGACCCCTCCTCAAGGGGGGGTACTGCTGTGAGTTCTGTTTTTGGGCTCCCTCTGGTGGTTACTGATGGTACTGGGTGATTTGTGTTCTGCTGTCTCTGGTGTCCACCTGTTCTATTAGGATTTGGGAGTTTCCTATTTAACCGGGCTTTCTTGTCATTTCCCCGCCGGCTATCAAGGTTATCAGAGTGTTTTGTTACCTCAGCTTCTGGCTTCAGTAATCTTCAGGATAAGCTAAGTTTTTGATTTTCTTGTTCCACGTTTTGCTTTATTTTTGTCTTGTCCAGCTTGCATGTAATTGTTTCTTTGCTGCTGGTTGCTCTAGTGGGCTGTAATTGCTCCTCATGTTCCATGAGTTGGAACATGAGTTCAAGTAATTACAGGATGGTTTTTTGAAGGGTTTTTTGCTGACCGCGCAGTTTACTTTTGTATCCTCTGCTATCTAGTTTTAGCGGGCCTCATTTTGCTGAATCTGTTTTCATACTGTGTATGTGCCTTCCTCTCATTTCACCGTCATTATATGTGGGGGGCTGCTATTTCTGTGGGGGATTTCTCTGGAGGCAAGAGAGGTCTGTGTTTCTTCTAATAGGGGAAGTTAGATCTTCGGCTGGTGCGAGACGTCTAGGATCAACGTAGGCACGTTCCCCGGCTATTGTTATTTGTGTATTCAGGTTTAGGGTCGCGGTCAGCTCAGGTTCCATCACCCTAGAGCTCGTTGGTGCTTGTCCTTTTGTGATTCTCTGCCATTGGAATCATGACAGTCTTTCCTTCGAGCAAAAGTTGTACAGGGCTTCAAACACCTCGGCCAGGTGCTTCAGGTGGTCTTCATACATCTTGGAGAAGGCAATGACATCGTCCAGGTACAACAAGACAGTTTCAAAGTTCTTGTGCCTGAGACAGCACTCCATCATTCTCTAAAATGTTCCTGGGACGTTGCACAGTCCAATCGGCATGTAATTAAATTCAGCGAGACCCATTTGTGTTGTGAAGGCCATCTTCTCCTTGTATGCCTCTGCTCTGGGAACCTGCCAGTACCCACTGGTGAGATCCAAAGTAGAAAAGTAATAATCAGATTATAATGTAGCCAATGACTCTTCTATTCTAGGCAACAGGTATGCATCCTTGTGTGTAATGCGGTTTATCTGCCTATAATCTACACACATTCTCAGGGTGCCGTCCTTCTTTCTAATGAGGACTAATGGAGCTGCCCAGGTTCTACAGCTTTCTCTGATTACCCCAGCCCCTTCATCTCTCGCAACATACTTTTGGCACACTGGTAATGAGTTGGAGGTACAGGCTGGTACCTCTCCTTGATGGGTGGATGACTTCCCGTGGGGATGTGATGTTGTACACTGTTTACCTGCCCAAAATCTAGTGGGTGTTTACTGAATACCTGTTCATACTCATGGACTACCCGGTAAGCCCCTTGTTTATGATGTGAAGGTGTAGAATCAGTGCCCACGTGTAATTTCTGATGCCAATCTTCAATTTCTCCTGCAGAACCATTGTCCTCCGCCTAGTTGGATGAGACCAAGGGTTCTGTCACCTGTATCACATTGTTATCAATGGTAAACAGTTTGGCAATTGTGGCATATCTGGTTAAGTGAACCTCCTTCTCCCCACAGTTGAGAACACGTACTGGTACCTTCCCCTTGCAGACTTCAACCACCCCTCTGGCTGTCAGGATTGTAGGCCTACTGTCCGAATACACAGGTTCTACCAGGGCCTGGTAATCTTTACCTCTGATACCTATTGCTGGTTGACACCATATCAACATTTCTCTCCTGGGGGATATTGCAATGGGGACTGGATCACTCACTGTGACTCTGCCAATTTATGCACCAGATAGTTCTACCTGTTGTCTTTGTCCCAGGGCTCTGACTTCCTTCTGCAGGACTCTCTGTTCACTGCAACCAGCAGTTTCTGCCACCTGTTGTAACAAGACAATAACCTCTGCCATACAATTTTCAATAACATTAGTACCAATGGTCATCATAGGGTTACATTCACGTCGGTCAATATCAACAATCACCATCCCTTGGGCTTTTAATTCTACCCACCCCACTTTAATGGTGACCTCCTTGTATCCCACCTGCGGCAAAAGCTGACCATTACTGGCTACTATTGTTAAGTCACTATCTGGACTATCTGCTTATAAAGGATGTAAGGATGTGAACCAAAAAAGCGTTCATCGGGATGCCATCGATCACAATGGGGAGAACTGGTCATCGTCCGACGTATTTGGCTCACCAGTTGTGTGGGCCTGGTCGTCCTATTCCTGGGGGTTGGCCGTCTGCCCCAGGGGTCGCTCGTTTAAATGACAGTACCTTGCAATGTGTCCTGCCTGGTTGCAGCGGCGGCAGATGGGTCGTTCATCCTGGTGATAGCGATCGTCGTCTCTCCCTCTGATTGGTGGGATCCTTTTCTGATGTCGCCAGGGGACGTCCTCCAGTCTGGAAGCCAGCATGACTGATCCTCTCCTTAGGGTATTCATGTAGAGACTGTACGGTCCGGTCTAATGCAGCAACACTCTTGGTCAGCTCCTGCATCTTGAGGCATAGTCCTGTAGAAGAATCCTCATCTAGGACCTGTGCATCAGCTTCAATAGGGACCTGTGGATATGATGCCACCTACTGGTGGTACGTGAGGGCTGGACGCTTAGGAGGCACTGCACAGCTGGGTGGAGGTTCGTGCAACACCCGGATGGCTCTGTCCTTAAATTCTGCAAAGTCCAGGTCAGGGTTTTGCAAGGCTTGGATGCGTAGCTGAGTCCTGTGGGTGTTAGACAGGAGCCCCTCAACTAACTGCTCTTTCAAAAGTTTATCTCCATCCTGTACGCTGTTAGGATCTACTTGGTTAGCAGCCCGGAGCGCCTCCTGCAAATTAAGAGCATAGTCCCGTATACTGTCCTGTGCTTTTTGCTTACACCCGAAGAACTTCATTTTTATTTCTGCAGCGGTGTGGGTGTCAAAGGTAATTTTGAGCTTAGCAAAGATGTGCTGCACAGTCCTTTTGTCTACACCTGGCCAGGATTTTACCTCTCTCAGGGCCGCACCAATCAGTTAGCCAGTTAAGATAATAATTTTCTGATGCTCTGTCAAAGGATAAACTTCAAACAGGCTGCAGAGCCTTTCTTTAAAAGTAATTTAACGTATGTGACTCTCCGGAATACTGTGGGAGCATGATGGGTACCGTACCTGTGGTGGTGTCCGGCCGGCTTACTGGAGCTGCGGGCTCTGCGGGGCCTGGTAGCAGTACGGGGCCTGTGGTAGCGTCCACCGTGGGGCCTGGAACATCACTGGGCCTGTGGGTCCGATCGCCGTGGGACCTGGGGGTGCTATGGGGTCTGCGGCTGCGACCGCCGACAATTCCCCTCCTGGGTCAGACATGGCTCTTCCCCCTCGCTAACCTGGTACAAGCTGGGCCTCCTCTCTTGCGTTAGCAGCGGTCCCTCTGGTGCGCCGCTCGGCACTTTGCATTGTCCTCACTTCTGGCATCACTGTACGGCGTCTTCACTTCCGGCGTTCCTCTCACCAGCGCTTTTCAGCTGGCTCCGCCCACGAAGGTATGTCTCCTCCTTCCCCTCACGCTCCACACGGCACAGCAATGGCGGTTTTGGTGGCAAACTGTCACGGTCACTGGCACTCAGTACCTGGCGATGCCAGGGCACGAAATCCTGTTCGTGATGCCAAAGTTGACATGCCCACAGGGCAGTGGGATACTCAGTACCGGGTCTGGTCGCAAAGGGGGATGTCACGGTGGCTGCGACCCGGTCCATGGCCCTGGGCATCAACGTTAAAGGGGGGTAAACAAAGTCTGTCATGATGCCACCTGTGGAGTTCGGTCAATAGGGGGGACCGACGCTACATTAGAGGTGTCCCCTGGGAGATGTTGTGGCAGCCCAGATGTTACACTTCCCACAGGTGAAGCGGGGTCCCCAGAGGTCCTATGGTGTGTGGCATAGATGGTAAAGCCGGTGAATAAATGGAGGAGACAGGTTGTAAGTCTTTACCTGGTTTACTTGTGGGTGACAGGCCACAGTCCAGGGCACCGGCAACAGGTGAATTAGAAGTCCGGGTAGTCCAGAGACAAGTGGAATCCTCTTAGCAGGTCAGGTAGGAGCCTTCCTGTTATGACCTGGTGGTTAGGACAATAATGGACCTGGTGGTTAAGAGCACACGGAATGACCTGATAGTTACTAATAATATAGGACGAGCTCTGAGACGTGGGAACTCTGGTGACCGCAATCCCTAATCCTATCACACACTAGAAATAGCCGTGGATTGCTCCTAACGCTCCCTATGCAACTCGACACAGCCTAAGAAACTAGCTAGCCCTGAAGATAGAAAAATAAAGCCTACCTTGCCTCAGAGAAATTCCCCAAAGGAAAAGGCAGCCCCCCACATATATTGACTGTGAGTAAAGATGAAAATTACAAACACAGAGACAAAATAGATTTAGCAAAGTGAGGCCCGACTTACTGAACAGAATGAGGATAGGAAAGGCAACTTTGCGGTCAGCACAAAAAACTA
The DNA here is from genome assembly GCF_032444005.1 of Ranitomeya imitator. NCBI lineage: Eukaryota > Metazoa > Chordata > Amphibia > Anura > Dendrobatidae > Ranitomeya > Ranitomeya imitator. The sequence goes on from NC_091284.1 coordinate 781,423,724, forward strand.
CAAAAGACCACACAGAGGGCGCAAAAAGACCCTCCGCACCGACTCACGGTGCGGAGGCGCTCCCTCTGCATCCCAGAGCTTCCAGCAAGCAAGACAAAAATCAAAATAGCAAGCTGGACAGAAAAACAGCAAACAAAGAAAAACAAGCAGGAACTTCGCTTCTGCTGGGAAGACAAGTCACAAGAACGATCCAGGAGTGAACAAGACCAATACTGGAACATTGACAGCTGGCATGGGGCAAAGATCTAAGTGGAGTGAAATAGAGCAGCCCACTAACGACTTAGCCTCGTCACCTGTGGAAGGAAACTCAGAAACACCCACAGCCACCAGAGGAAGTCCATGGACAGAACCAGCCGAAGTACCATTCATGACCACAGGAGGGAGCCCGACAACAGAATTCACAACACCTTCCACTCTGTGGTTACTGTCTGCCACTAAGTGTCCTAAGCAAAGTCCTTATTCGTTCTCCTGTCCAGGGACAGGTTCCTGTATGGTAGGCAGCTTGAGCCGTGCCTACTGGGGTCCTTTCACGGTGACTCCAGGCTCCAAGGTGCTGCTGTGCCACAGGTAAATATGGGCAATGTCCATGTAATTCAGTGCCCTCCAGGTTCTTCTCTGTGTCTTATAGTCCACAAAAGCCTCGGGCTCCCGGTATCCGGCTACTGCGCTCTGACTCCCTGGGGCCTTCCTAGTCCCCTCCTGGAGTCCTGTATCTCCACTGTACTCCATCCCGGTCTGTCTTCGCACACAGACTGCCTGTACTAACTGAACTCACTCCGCCTCAAAACCAGAATCTTTATCCAGGGAAGCTGCCCTAAAACACTGTTCTGAGCTCCCCCTCCTGGCCTGGATTTGGAAGGTGTTGTGTGTGTCAAAACCTACCAAAGGGAATCTCACTTGTCTCCAGACATAGCACTACCCTCCCCGAGAGGAAGGCAGCACTACTGTGGTACCTGAACTTCTGGGGTAGTTTATACTAACATGGCACTCTGTAGTAAAAGTGTTGTTGGTGCTCAAGTCAGGTATCCAACCTGTCTAAATATAATAAAAAACTTGGCACTCAGTATTTGAACAAAAAAGAGCTTCCTTTTATTTGTGCATCCAGACAAAAATGGTTATGAACTTTTTCGGTCCGTCACTGGACCTTCATCAGAACATTCTTTAACATGAACTGGATGTGAAGGTGTGCTCTGTAAGCAGTTATGAGCGTCCAAATTATAGGAACCTGCTGCAGCAGGTATGTACTGTAGACCAGCTGGGCATCATAAGCCAAGGACAGCGCAAGAGGTAAACACAAAACTATTGCAAAAAGAACTGCGCTGTATCCAAGTGTGCAAGTACGCCGTGCAGCAGGGAGGAACGCTCTGGGGTGCCACATACATAAAAATCCTAGGTAACTATAGCAAAGTTCTGAATTGGGTCCTCTAGCTACCGTTAAATAATTCATTGAGTTCATGTGATTTCCTCCTGTGGGTCAAGGGGCAGTGACACAGGGCACCTACTCTTGTCACAAAAAGGTAGATATCGTCCAAATCGGTGGTAGTAATCAGGTAAGAATGTATTATACCAATTACAGAGCAGCTATGTCTCAAGCTGATGGTAGAGTGATGATGATGGCTCGAACCACTAAAGAGTGCTCATACCCTGTCTAATCTCTTAGATGCTATGGTTGCTTTTTATCATTGCATGTAAGGGGTTAAACGTCTGCTACTACAGCCAACTCCTATCTCTGCAGTCACTGGCTGGTGTATTCTGCGTAAAACAGCACATGAGCCTGCTGTATACAGATCGTTCCAAGCTTTTGCTATACATACTGCATGTGTTATAGCGTTAAGGGGTTAAATATGTGTCACGCTGTGACGGTCTTCAGTAAGGAAGAGGGGCCTCAAACTGTCCCTGGAACTGCAACTCTAACTATCCCTGTGCTGGATTGCTCTTAAAGATAGAGAGGCCCGAGTCTCTGGCCTTACTATGCTTCTGTAAAAACCATAATCTGTCCCCTCCCCCACTACATGAGGCATGATGAGACAGAAATAAAAGGTAAAAGAGACACAAAGACAAAATAGGGAAAACAGAAAACTTCTATCATATAAAAGCACTAACCAACATTAGGGAGGAGGATAGGGACTGGGAGGAATAAACTAAATGGGAAAAGGGACCAGTAGATAAAGACACAAGTACAACAAACTATAGAAAATCACAACTCCAACTGCAAACTTCAACTACTTAACTTTAGCACACAGCACAGGAAGACAAATCTCTACTATCAACAACGTACTCCTATTCAGCACAGCATCTACTAAGCGCAAGGAAGCAGAGCTTTCACCAGCAGGAAAGAGAGCTTCTGGCCAAGTTTTATAGGAAGAGTTAATGGCCAGATCAGAAGCAGCTGAAATGGTGCTGCAAGTTTTTGACCAGCATAGAAAGGGTTGTTAACCTTTTCAGCACCAAAGGAAACCAAATTCATTTAATATGGGATCCAAATACACAGGCTAAATGGAAAATCTGTTATTCACAATACGCAGTGATCTTCTACCCCCGAATCTCCCAGGTTAGCGTGCCACTAATGACTAATGGATGATTAAACTTTGCATAGAACTGAGAACCACTGTTTATGAGTTTCTGTTTCCCACAGACAATGAATATTGAGTTTCAGGAACCTCAGTAAGGCTAGTTTCACATTTGTTGGGGAAAAATTACAAAAATGTATTTATTTCCATTTTACCATTAGGGCTAGGGTTAGCGTTAGGGTTAGGGCTAGGGTTAGAGCTAGGGTTAGGGTTTGGATCCCTTTATCACCTTGATGGTGGGTGAGGGTTAGGGTTAGGGCTAGGGTTAGGGTTAGAGTTTGGATCCCTTTATCACCTTGATGTTGGGGGGTGGCTTATCAGTGTCTAGACTTGTTTTTCCCTATTGAAACGCATGCGTTCAAAAACGCAACCAAACGCATGTGCTTAAAAACGCATGCGTTTACATAGCAATGCGGTTTCTTTACCCAAACCTTGCGCAATCGAACGCATGTGTTTCCTGGCAGCAAATAGACGCCTCTAGAAATTACTACATGTTGCATTTCCACGCCAAGCTGCAAGTGACGAAGCGACGTTTTTAATGTTAAATATGGGAAAACACGATGCATGCGTTTATATGCGGTACAAACGCTGCGGCAAAAAACGCAAATGTGAAACCAGCCTTAGAAGAATTTTAACTTAAAATATAAACAGAAACATAATATTAGAAGAAGAAACTTTCTGAAATGAACAGAATGTTGCATCCTGCTGTCTGCTGCACTCATCCGTCATTCTGAATACTGCCAGTCACTATATAGTCAGTCACTAATTTGCAGGATCTTATGGCTTATATTGTAAGACTAAACAGAATGAGACTTTGTCACAATACCTGGAGATGAGAACAAACGAGCTTTGTATGGAATGGAAAAAAATGCTCGATCCCTCATGAATGAATGACAGAGGCTGCTGAGCTTTGTGTGCTGTGTGATCGATCAACCTGCATTCTTCAGAAGACAGTAGACCAAGAAACTTACCTAGAGGGGTTATTTGGCTTAGAAAACCATATTAGCTAGCAGAGCACATTCAGTAGATGAATCAATCAGCTAAAGTAGAGTGGATATAAAAAACCCTTTTCCTTTGGAGGAACCCACATGTCCATGAATTAGCCCACAGTTCATGTCATTCGGTAGGGCCATGTAATACTTCATTTATCTTGTGTTGGTGTTGCAGATACATTGAACATTTGCTTTTATTGCTTCTATGGATCTCCACCAATCACAAGTAATTGATCTGTGATCAGCTTGCTTTCAGGAGAACACTCCAAAAATGTTATTGTCCAAGTAACGCCCTGAAATGACAATTCTACTGTAGGATGCTAGCAGGTGCATAGGATGCAGTGACACACAGGAGGAACAGCAAGGGTTAACAGGGATTTTATGTAAGGGTACCGTCACACTAAAACGACGCTGCAGCGATACGACAACGATGTCGATCTCTGCAGCGTCGCTGTGTGGTCGCTGGAGAGCTGTCAAACAGACAGCTCTCCAGCGACCAACGATCCCGAAGTCCATGGTAACCAGGGTAAACATCGGGTTACTAAGCGCAGGGCCGCGCTTAGTAACCCGATGTTTACCCTGGTTACCAGCGTAAACGTAAAAAAAAAAAAACACTACATACTTACATTCCTGTCGCGTCCCTCGGCGCTCTGCTTCTCTGCACTGACAGTGAGCGCCGGACAGCCGGAAAGCAGAGCGGGGACGTCACCGCTGTACTTTACGGCCGGCGCTCAGTCAGTGCTGGAAGCTGAAGGCGAGGGACATGACCAGACACCGGGAATGTAAGTATGTAGTGTTTTTTTTTACATTTACACTAGTAACCAGGGTAAATATCGGGTTACTAAGCGCGGCCCTGCGCTTAGTAACCCGATGTTTACCCTGGTTACCAGTGAAGACATCGCTGAATCGGCGTCACACACGCCGATTCAGCGATGTCAGCGGGAGATCCAGCGACGAAATAAAGTTTCAAACGATCTGCTACGACATACGATTCTCAGCAGGGTCTCTGATCGCAGTAGCGTGTCAGACACAGCGAGATCGTAAGGATATCGCTGGAACGTCTCGGATCGTGCCGTCCTAGTGACCAAAGTGCCACTGTGTGACACAATAATAAATCAACAGGGGGTATTAGTATGAAGATAACAACAGTTCAACTTATCTGTCTTTGGGCATTGGTAGGAGGTGGCTGGAAAATCCCTTGGTGGCGCCGCAGGCGGCGCAAGAAGTCTCTAATCCGGTCCCGCAGAAAGGCGATGCACTGGCTCCTTGCGATGGTGAATTCCCTGGGTCTTTCAGCACGTGGTCTCCTGGCCTGGGCACAAGATGTTGTAGAGGTGTTGGTCCGCCGCACAGTGGACATGGCAAACAGTTCAGCAGACAAGGCCACAGGAGTAGTATGCAGTCCAGCGGTCACAGCCACAGGAACAGGCCGGCACTCAGTGGGCACCGCAGGGCTAGGACTGAGTGGTGCCTCCACGGTGGTAAGCAGAACGGTGCTCTGAAGTCCGTACTGATCACTGTACGGTGCGGGGATTTCTCTAAGTTCTGTGTCTTCGGGATGGCACTGCTCACAAAGTCAGAAGGCCTGGATAGCTGGCGTGGGTAAGTTGAGAGGGAGTCAACCGTCTCTGTCCTCTCATGCAGATTCCCCGCCAAAAGTCCCATCTTCCAGCGCACACCGCTCGTTATGTCGGATCCGCCCCCATCAGTCAGGTGTCCTGAACTGCTCCAGTCAGAAATCTCTTCCCGCCGGAATAATGGTGACAGCCCCGACAGTTTCAGCCCAGACACGCAAGAGGGACCATTAGCCTGGCTCTCCTCCCTGCACTACTTTCAACAAACTTTGCATAAATAAATAGTGCAGGTGAATATATATGTATATAACAAACCCTTTTGTTAATATATCTTATCAGACAATTCTATTTCTCATCTTATGAGACTCGTCTTCTACTCTCTTGTGCATCTAGAATTTGTCATACACTCTAGAAAAAAAGTTCAACTTGGCTTGCTAGCACAGTGAGGTGTTAAGTTACACCTCTCTCATAGTCTTTGGAGTGGGGAGCAGAGAGAGATAAACAGAAGGACACACAGAAAATGGGCTGTCCAACTTTTATCTGATCCCAGTGTTGGATTCACATCTACACTGCACAGTACTGCTGTAAATTTCTGACTGTGTGCTTGGAATGAAGAGCAGGACTATCTCTTTGCTGTGCTGTGTGTGGCAGAGATCATAGCAGCTATTCTCCTCCCACTAGCTCAGAGACAATTGAAAATTAAAAGGAATATGACATCACATTTGACCTATCTAAACTAGTACCGAATATACTCGAGTATAAGCCGACCCGAGTATAAGCTGAGACCCCTAATTAGGCACAAAATCTGTGAAAACTTATTGACTCTAATATAAGCCTAGGGTGGGAAATGCAGCAACTACTGGTAAATTTCAAAAATAAAAATACATACCAATAAAAGTAAAATTGATTGAGACATCAGTAGGTTAAAAGTTTTTGAATATCCATATTAAATCAGGAGCCCCATAAGATGCTCCATACAAAAATATGCCCCAAATAATGCTGCACAAAGGTTAATAACGGCCCCATAAGATGCTCCATATTAAAATATGCCCTACATAATGCTGCACAAAGCTTAATGATGGCCCAATAAGATGCTCCATAGAATAATATGCCCCATATAATGCTCCATAAAAGTTGATGGCCCCATAAGATGCTCCATAGAATAATATGCCCAATATGCTGCTCCATAAAAGTTGATGGCCCCACAAGATGCTCCTTAGATTAATATGCCCCATATGCTGCTCCTTAAAGGTCGATGGCTCTATAAGATGCTCCATAAAATAATATGCCCCATATGCTGTTCCATAAAGGTTGATGGCCTCAGAAGATGTCCCATAGCATAATATACCCCATTGTTGTGAATTCCGTTCTGGAGCTCCCTCCTGTGGTTGCTAATGGTATTTTTGTGAGTTCTGCCCTTGGGCTCCCTCTGATGGTTTCGAGTGGAACTGCTGCTCCTTTAGGTAGCTGTAGCAGCTGCCTTCACTAATCGCCGTGCCTGGGTTTGTTATTTAAACCTGCTCTGGGCTTTAGTCCATGCCTGCTGTCAATGTTCTTGGTTGGATTTGGTTCTTTCCTTGGAATTCTCATATGGCCAGTCCTTGTCTGCAAAAGATAAGTTTTTGCTAGTTTTTGTTTGTCCATTTGTTTGGACTCTATTGCTTTGCAAATATATCTCTTTTTGTCCAGCTTGTCACTATGTGTTATTCAGGCTAGCTGGAAGCTCTGGGAAAGCAGATTTGCCCCTCCACACCGTCAGTCGGTGTGGAGTTCATTTTTGTAAACTCTGCGTGGATTTTGTAGTTTTTATACTGACCGCACAGTATCCTTTTCTCTCTGTCTATCTAGTTTAGTATTTGCCTCCTTTGCTGAATTCTGATTTCATTTCTTTGTACGTCATTTCCCTCTCCATTCACAGTCAATATTTGTGGGGGGCTATCTTTCCTTTTGGGGGTTTTCTCTGAGGCAAGATAGCTTTCTATTTCCTTCTTTAGGGGTAGTTATTTCTTAGGCTGTGAAGAGGTGTCTAGGGAGAGTCAGGAACATCCCACGGCTATTTCTAGTGTTGTTGTTAGGATTAGGGACTGCGGTCAGTAGAGATACCACCTTCTCAGAGCTCGCTCCATGTTGCGTTTTAGCCACCAGGTCATATCAGTGTGGCCTCTTAACCACCAGGTCATAACACCCCATATGCTACTCCATAAAGGTTGATGGCCCCATATCATAATATGCCCCATATGCTGCTCCATAAAGCTGGATGGCCCCATAAGATGCTCCATAGAATAATATGCCTCATATGCTGCTCCGTAAAGGTTGATGGCCCCAAAAGATGCTCCATAGCATAGTATGCCCCATATGCTGCTCCATAAAAGTTGATGGCCCCATAAGATGCTCCATAGAATAATATGCCCAATATGTTGCTCCATAAAGGTTGATGGCCCCATAAGATGCTCCATAGAATAATATGCCCTATATGTTGCTCCATAAAGGTTGATGGCCCCATAAGATGCTTCATATCTTAATATGCCCCATATGCTGCTCCAGAAAGGTTGATGGCCCCATAAGATGCTCCATAGAATATTATGCCGCATATAATGCTCCATAGAGGTTGATGGCCCCATAAGATGCTCCATAGAATAATATGTCCCATATGCTGCTCCATAAAGGTTGATGGCCCCATAAGATGCTCCACAGAATAATATGCCCCATATGCTGCTCCATAAAAGTTGATGGCCCCTTAAGATGCTCCATAGAATAATATGCCCTATATGCTGCTCCATAAAGGTTGATGGCCCCATAAGATGCTCCATAGAATAATATGCCCCATATGTTGCTTCATAAAGGTTGATGGCTCTATAACATGCTCCATAGAATAATATGCCCCATATGCTGCTCTATAAAGGTTGATGACGCCATAAGATGCTCCATAGCATAATGTCGCCCATATGCTGCTGCTGTGATTAAAAAAAAATTGACAAGCTCACCTCTCATCGCTAGGCACCGAGTGCCGGTGTCCTGAGCAAGTGGGGACACCGGCGCACTATGGGGGTCAGGTGCCGGTGTTAACGCTGGCTCAGGCCCCCGACACTTGCGATATTCACCTGTCCCCATTTCACCGCCGTGTCTTCCAGCTCTCTGCAGTGACTGTTCAGGCAGAGGGCGTGCACTAAACACATCATCGTGCCCTCTGACCTGAACGTCACAGCCAGAGGTCGTGGAAGACACAGCGTGGCGGTGGAATGGGGACAGGTGAATATCGCATGGTTAACCCTCCCTCATCCTACTCACCCCATCCTGGCGCATCTCTGCAAGTCCCTTCTTCTTTGATGGTCTCCGGCGTGCGCCGGCAGCTTGTTTCTGTGTTCAGTGGTCACATGGTACCCCTCATTAAAGTAATGAATATGCGTGCCGCCTCTATGGGAGTGGAGTCGCATCCATATTCATTACTTCATTGAGCGGTACCACGTGACCGCTGAACACAGGAAGAGCTGCAGGCACCAAAGACTGAGAAGCAGGGACATGTAGAGATCATGCCGGGAGGGTGAGTATGATGTGACAGCCGCCACTCCTGCCGCTCTCCCTCCCACCCCTGCGACAATGACTCAAGTATAAGCTGGCACGTTCAGCCTAAAAAAATCTCGGCTTACACTCGAGTATATATGGTAATATGGGCATTTAGGTTATAGATTGCTGAAAAAAGTCCTACCTTCGTTGCCTCATATCTGAAGCCTTGTCGTTTACAAATCATCTTTTATCACTTTATATAAATAACCTCTTCCAGGCTATGGGGAGGTCGCTGCATGGAAGATAACTCTGTTTCCAGAGCTTGTTTTAAATAAAAGGGGGAGTTACCAGTGTGCAGGCTTGGACTGGCCCACCGGAGAACCGGAGGATTCTCCGGTGGGCCCAGGCACTGACACCTGCTGGCATACTGGCCAGCAGCTGCCTAGGGCCCCGACTGCTTCAAGGGCCTCTATTGCTCCAGGGGCCCCCAGTCAGGGGCTATGGGGCCACTGAGTCAAGGGAGCCCGCCCTGTGCCAGCCTAGCAGCAGCTGGGGACAGGATCCGCTGCTAAAGCAAAATGAATATTCACGCTCCCCATGCCCCTATGGGCATGGAGAGAAGTGAATACCATTTCTCTCTAATAGCGGGCAGCATTAGGCGCAGGCTGCAGCTAACACTGCCACATGTAAAGCCCCACCACCACACCACACACACGCACACACACAAAGCACCGCTTCACATACACAAACACGCAGGCACACAGACACACAGCACAGCACATCCCGGCGTCCTGCTTCCTGTCTGAGAAAGCCCAGCTGGATGACGTCATCATCCAGCGTGCTGTCTCAGACAGAAAGCTGCCAGCGGGGAGGAGGCTGCCGGGATGTGCTGCTGTTCGGGGAGGTGAGCTGTGCCGTATGTCTGTGTGCCTTCGTGTGTGTATGTGGTGTGGTGCTTTGAGTGTGAGAGAGTGATGCAGTGCTTTGTGTGTGTGTGAAAGGGGTGGTGGGGAAGGACAATGATATTGGTGGGGAGTGGCAATGATGCAGGTGATGAGCAATGATGGTGGTGAGGGGAGACAATGATGGAGGTGATGGGCAATGATGGTGGTGGGGGAGGCAATGATGGAGATGAGGGACAATGATGGTGGGGGAAGGCAATGATAAAGGTGATAGGCAATGATGGTGGGGGAGGCAATGATGGAGGTGATGGGCAAAAATGGTGGTGAGGGGGAGGTAATGATGAAGGTGATGGGCAGTGATGGTGGGGGAAGGCAATGATAAAGGTGATAGGCAATGATGGTGGGGGAGGCAATGATGGAGGTGATGGGCAAAGATGGTGGTGAGGGGGAGGCAATGATGAAGGTGATGGGCAGTGATGGTGGGGGAGGCAATGATGGAGGTGATAGGCAATGATGGTGGGGGAAGGCAATGATGGAGGTGATAGGCAAAGATGGTGGTGAGGCAATGATGGAGGTGATGGGCAATGATGGTGGTGAGGGGGAGGCAATGATGAGGGTGATAGGTAATGATGGTGGGGAGGCAATGATGCAGGTGATCGGCAATGATGATGGGGAGGCAATGATGGGGGTGGGGGAGGCAATGATGGAGGTGATGGCCAATGATGGCAGTGGGGGGAGGCAATGATGGAGGTGATGGGCAATGATGGTGGTGGGGGAGGCAATGATGGAGGTGATGAAATGGGCAATGATGGTGGTGGGGAGACAAGGATGGAGTTGATGAGCAATGATGGTAGAGGAAGGCAATGATGGCGGTGATAGGCAATGATGGTAGGGAGGCAATGATGGAGGTGATGGGCAATAATGATGGCAGTGGGGGAGGCAATGATGGAGTTGATGATGGAGGTGATGAAATGGACAATGATGGTGGTGGGGGAGGAGGCAATGATGGAAGTGGTGATGAGGACAATGATGGGGATGGAGAGGGGCTGCATTATACTTTATGAGGGGGCTACATTATCTTCTGTGGGGGGACTGCATTCTCAGGGGACTACATTATATTCTTGGGGGCTACATCATACTATATGAGGGGGCTACAGTATACTCTATGGGGGGCTGCATTATATTCTGTGGTGAGGCTGTATTATTCGCTCAGGGGACTACATTGTATTCTGGGGGGCTGCATATTACTATATGAGGGGGCTACAATATACTCTATGGGGGCTGCATTATATTCTGTGTGGGGGCTGCATTATTCTCTCAGGGGACTACGTTATATTCTGGGGGCTACATCCTACTATATTAGGGGGCAGCATTATGCTCTATGAGGGGGCTACAGTAGGCTGCAGTATACTCTATGGGGGGCTGCATTATATTCTGTGGTGGGCTGCATTATACTATATGAGGGGGGCTGCATTATACCCTATGAGGGTGCTACATTATATTCTATGGTGGGGACTGTGTTATACCTGAGGGGGTTGCATTATATTTTGTGGGGTGCTGCATTATATTCTATGAGAGGGGACTGCATTATATTTTATGAGGGGGCTACATTATTTTATGAGGGGGCAACATTATATTCTATGAAGGGGCTACCCTAACCCCTGCTACATAATTAAGACGTGTACTACCTTATATTATACTCTGATATTAGCATGTTTTAGCACTTAATTGGTAGTCTTTTATTTATTTCTATGTAGCTACATAGTGGGCCCCAAGAATGATTTTCTCTGGTGGGACCAAGGTGCTCTAGTCCGATGCTGCCAGTGTGATACAAGTAACTAACACAGAACAGGAGAAATGAAATTTGCAAGAAATCAAAGACATTTTTTGCTTGTTTCTCAACTCTGCTGTATTGCAACAATATTGCAACCCTATGTGCCTGTTATCTGGAAGCTGAAGTTGAGAGGAACCTGCAGATGTGTTAGGTATAATCACACACAACTCTGCAGTGAGATCAGGAGAGCAGACAGCGACCATTACACATCACACTGGTAACCATTACACATCACACTGGTAACCATTACACATCACACTGGTAACTCCCCTTCATGTAAAACAAGCTCTGGTAGCAGAGTTATCTTCCAGGCAGCGCTCTCCCCCAGAGCCTGTAAGAGGTTATTTATATAAAAAGAGAAAACTGGTCAAAATGCACGATACAATTCATATACTGGCCAGCCATAGTCTTATTCCTTATGTACATATACTGTAAGAGTGGTGGACTGTACTATTGTGTTCCGATCCCTGAAGACACCAATCGCGTTGTGCTGTATATGTAGGAAATGGTTAACATAGGAGGGGCTGCTGTGTGATAAGCTAGTAACATTCCCTTAGAGAGTGAGAGGGGCTTTGGCGCCCGAATAGTCCACATGGGCTCTAGGGCCAGGGCACCACAGGAGTTACACAACGTTTAAGAAGAAGAAAAGTATAGCCATTTGGAGTCTATAGGACAGAAGTATGGTGTCCACCAGCAGGATTGCAGCAGTTCATAGCTGGAGGAAGGAAGCGGTCCGCAAGAGTACAGGGTGCAGATTGTTCAGCATGTGGCAGATTATTGCATGGGTCAATACTCTCAGAAGCGGACTAGAGAAGCCCCAGGCTCAGTGAGTCTCAACAGGGAGAACACTGCAGTACCGCTTAAGGCACTATTACCCTGTAATGTACTGGATGACGTGAAACTGAGTGCAGGGAAAAAGCAGAATGAGAACTGCATGGGCCTTGTTGTTGATGTTGTTGATGTTGTTACTAACAAGAATGTGCTGCCAAGTTGTACAAGTAATGTTTCACATGTTGCATTTGAACCGGACTGTGTCTCAATTCTTGTGAAGCCAGTTGCAGAAAGCCCTCAGCACCACAGTGGTATACCTGGTGGCGCAGCGGAAGAAGACACAGGTATGCTGGTGAAAGAATGCTGTTTTCATGTAAGTCGAGGCCAGGGCAAAGATACACTTGAGTGTTCGGCCAAGACTACGGCCCTGCAGCTCCCTTACATATATTATAATGTGGACAGTGTCATGCGGTTTTAGATATATTTTGTTATTTATAGTGTTGAACAGGTATAGGTTAAGATTTAGAGCATTGGGCAGTGACTACAGGGTAAGATAGACTCTCGCAAGCATTATAAGTATAATATGTTTAATGTACAGTATGCAAATGTAATGAATAGTGTTTGTGAAAGATCTGCCCAGCGGCATGCTGTAGAGACAGACATAGTTAAGGTACAGGACTACCCCCAGTGGGAGGGGCACGCGCCAGCCAAAAGGGACTGCTTCCTGATAGTTAATCAAATAAGGAAGTACAGTAATCAAGGTCAAGCTGAAGTTGCAGTGGGCAAGCATCGTTCGGGCAGTAGGAAGCCTTATTGGCAGAGGCATAGCTAGGGTTTTGGTTGCAACTATGGTGGTGCATCCTAATAGTGGATATAGGAAAATCTCATTAGATGACTGCTCTGTTACTGAAAATAATCTTTATACAAAGACCAATACTGATATTACCAACATATGGTGACTATACAGTGGTAGATACCAGTCCTGCAGAACATGTAATAGATCACACTACAGCTACAGATAGTGACTTACAGCTTATGATTTTCCGGATAAAATAGTTCACTTTTCCCACCAATGCCGTCTGGCCCAGACTGACACAACAACTTCTTCCAGCCAGGACTCGGCTGCAAAGATTACAACAAAGTCACATCTGACTTCTCACATTTCGTGCCCCCATCTATTCCCAACTTGCACAAACTCCTTATCCTGCTTTTACCCCAATACTGAGCCGCTGCTGCCTAATGTGTACCTATTACTACACCTACTGTGTGGTACTGTATGCACTTTAGATGGTAAAACAAACCTTTAGAATATAGTAATGCCATGTGCAAGTGCCCTAGAAAACAGTGCCCACATTTTGCCCCCTAGAAAGTAATAATGCCCTCTGTGTGCCCGTTAGTCAGTCACAATAACTTAAGTTCCACTATAACAGTAAGTACCGACATAACATTTAATACTCTTCCAAGTCTCCCCCCTGCAAAGCTCTTCTCTACACAGTGTGATGCTCTCCTTTACACAGTATAGTGCTCCCACACTGCATAGTACTTCCACATAATATACTGACCCTTTAGTAGCCCCAAACTGTTGTTTGGCTCCGAAACACTGTATGATATCCCCCTGACTTTACAAAAATCCCACATTATCTCCCACACTGTATGATGCCCCCTAAATGCCCCCATATAGTATAATGCACCAGATAGGCCTCTATATAGTATAATGAACTCCTCATAGGCCTCCATATAGTATAATGCACTCCCCATAATCCTATATATAGTATAATGCACTCACCATAGTCCTCTGTATAGTATTCTGCACTTCCCATAGTCCTCCACATAGTATAATGCACTCCCCATAAGCAAACTCTATATAGTATTATGCACTCTCCTTAGGCATACTCTATATAGTATAATGCACTTTCCACAGGCAGCCTCTATACAGTATAATGCACTCCCCATAGGCCTCGATATAGTATAATGCACACCCATAGGCCTCTATATAGTATAATGCACTCCCTATAGGCATCCATAGAGTAATAATGCACTCACCATAGGCTTCCATAGAGCATAATGCACTCCCCATAGGCCTCCATGTAATATAATGCATCAGTGCTATATATATGGACCCGACTCCACTCCCATAGGGGTGGAGCTGCATATTCATTACTGTAATGAGCGGTACCATGAGACCGCTCAATACAGGAAGAAGCTGCCGGCACCCGGAGAACCAGGGACATGCAGGGACCGCGCCAGGAGCAGGTGAGTATAACGGGGGCATTGCGCGATAGTCACCTCTCGGCGTTCCACTGCCGGGCACTGTCTTCCGCGTCCTCTGCAGTGACGCTCAGGTCAGAGGGCGCGATGACGCGATTAGTGTACGCGCCGCCCTCTGCCTGAACTTCAGTTCAGAGGACGTGGAAGACACAGCAGCGGCCAGCGGTGGAACGGGGAAAGGTGACTATAGTGGTGGGGGCCTGAGCAACGGGAGGTGAGTATGTGATTTTTTTTTTTAATCGCAGCAACAGCATATGGGGCAAATATCTGTATGGAACATCTTAAGGGGTCATAATCAGCATTTGTGGAGCATTATATGGGGCAAATGTCTGTATGGAGCATTTTATGGGGCCATAATCAGCATTTGGGCAGCATTAAATGGGGCAAATGTCTGTATGGAGCATCTTATGGGGCCATAATCAGCATTCGTGGAGCATTATATGGGGCAAATGTCTGTATAGAGCATCTTATGGGGCCATAATCAGCATTTGTGCAGCATTATATGGGGCAAATATATGTATGGAGCATCTTATGGGATCATAACGTTTGTGTAGCACTATAAAGGGCAAATATCTCTATGGAGCATCTTATGGGGCCCTTATTACCCTTTATGCAGCATTATATGGGACATATTTTAATATGGAGCATTATATGGGGCCCATCATGAACTGTATGGAGCATTATATGGGGCTCCTGATTCAATATGGATATTCAAAAACACTTAACCTACTGATGTCTCAATTTTACTTTTATTGGTATCTATTTTTATTTTTGACATTTACTGGTAGCTGCTGCATTTCCCACCCTAGGCTTATACTCGAGTCATTAAGTTTTCCCAGTTTTTTGTGGCAAAATTAGGGGTCTCGGCTTATACTCGGGTCGGCTTATACTCGAGTATATACGGTATATATATAAAGAAGAAAATTAGAGCAGCACAAAATACAAAAGAAAAAGAAAAATCGGGTGCAAAGCCCCCCAGGTACAGATCAAACCTCAATTGTAGGAATCCAAAAAATCTAGGCAGCACACCATTCTCACTGAAAGAAAGCAGGAACTACTTTTATTAGCCCAGCTCAGCTTTTTGTTTCGGTTCATGAAGATGTGAACCTTTTTCAAGGAGTGAGTGAATACATGTGACAAGTATATAAAGGGTGTACATAATTACAATATTTAACAATAATTGCATGAGAAAGAGCATGTCCATTTATATAAAATGACATACCAAATGTGCAGAATATAGTACATACCAATTGATACATCATAAAGTGCAGTGCAACAATGTACATGTAACAGATATACCATTACATTTGCAGGTCAATTGGTAATCAAATTCCAGCTGTATTCCATTAATACTCATCTTCATGGCTTAAATATATATATATATCTATATAATCGCCTAAGGGGTACTTCTGTCTATTTGTCTGTGTCGCTGATTGGTCGCAGCTGGCCGCGACCAATCAGCGACAGGCTTAGTCCAGCCGCGAATTGGCCCCTCCCTACGCTCCTCAAGTCAGTGCCCCCTCCCTACTCCCCTTCAGTCAGTGCCAGTGTGTCGCCCCATCCTGGGCCACCATATCTTTAAAAAGATATAGTGTTAAAAATAATTACAAAAAATTAAAAATTGTGCTATTCTCACCTTCCGCCGTCCACCGATATGCGCGATGCTGCAGCCAGCTTCCGTTCCCAGTGATGCATTGCAAAATTACCCAGATGACTTAGCAGTCTCCCGAGACCGCTAAGTCATCTGGGTAATTTCGCAATGCATCACTGGGAACGGAAGCTGGCAGCAGCATCGCGCGCATCAGGACAGCTTCGGTGGACGCCGGAGGTTGAGTAACTAACTATTTTTTATTTATTTATTTTTTAACAGGGATATGGTGCCCACACTGCTATATACTGTGTGGACTGTGTTATATACTGCGTGGGCTGTGTTATATTCTACGTGGGCTGTGTTATATATTATGTGGGCTGTGTTATATACTGCCTGGCTGCTATATACTATGTGGGCAGTGTTATATACTTCATGGGCTGTGTTATATACTACGTGGGCTGTGTTATATACTACGTGAGCTGTGCTATATATTACGTGGGCTGTGCTATATACTACGTGGATGTGTTATATACTACGTGGCTGTGTTACATACTACAATCTTGCCTTGCGCAGGCGTGTACTATGGAGGACAGAGAATGAACTTCAATCCAATATTGCAGCCAGCATGCAGCCAGCGGGTAAGGAAAGGGTGAATCAAACACCCGAAAACCCCGCCCCTATGGCTGAAGATTGTTCCCTCCAAATTCAGGGAAGCCTGGTGTGTATTACCTGTCCATGGTGCTGAAATAAAGCTTTATGCCTTTACAGTCCCCCAATCGTGCCCTACAGAGATTCGCCGATTTCTGACCCCGGACTGGAGGGTATGCACAAGTTGTACATACTCCCAGCCAGAAACAAGTAATTTTTTTTACAAAGGGAAATGTTTGTTATATTTTATTTATAAAGCAATAAAACGCAGTGCATTATAAAATAGCCTATAGCTTACATAGATAATAAGTCTGGGCTTAAGGGAACAACCCTTAAAGGAGAAGTTGAATCCCCCCAGCTACAGTATACATTGTTGATATGACAGGTACGTGACATACCCCTATGATACAAGTATATAATATATCCATCAGATCTAAACTACTTTCACCCTAAGGTGCAAAAAAAGAAATGACACATAGGTATGAAACATATTAGACTGTCATTTCCACTCTCCTTTACCATTTTATGTGCTGGGTAAAGAAAATATAGCCATTTTATATTACAAGTCACATCTTCATTAAGTGCAACTGTGAACAAGCTGTTAGCGGGACCAATCATGCGTAATCAATGGGTTACGTGTAAGGAATAGTCAGACAGGGCTAAATAAACCATGAAGAAGGTGAATGGTACTTAGGCATCATATGGCACCCTCAGGATAGAAGACACACGCCATGTAAAGTATATACCGGTACGTGGGCAAAATATAAATACTTAGAATTAAAGCGACAGCTATGAATGAATTATATTGGTGGCCTGAATCATGAGCTGCTTGTACCAGCTGGGCCACAAAGGCAGAAACCAAATATCTTGCCGATAGAAACGATTATCACGCTCATGATCAGTTAACTGTGCGTAGAATTGCTAGAAGACATCCATTTACACAGCTGTCTTCACATTTTTCATGAAAATTATGTGATCCACAGTCAATGCACAGCCGTGCACCAAACCCCGATATTAGGATCATGAAGTGGCAGTTGGTCAGGCCTGGACTGCTAATCTGCCCTTTCGGGCACTTTCCAGGTGGGTCATGGTGTGGCACTGCTTGTGGGGCTACCAGTTTGTTTTTCTGGCTGCTGGCCCATGTAATTTTTTGGGCACCTGGTGGTGCAGCACCACAGGGGGGCAGGGACGCACACACAGTGTTCAGTTACATGTGGCTGGAGCCATACCTGACCTTAGATATGTGCTGTGAGGAGAGGAGGCAGCTCAAATACCCAGCATATAACTTTGAAAAAAAAAGAGAAGGGTGCGGTACTTACATGGCAAGCAGGCATCCTCCTCTCTGTATGCAGAGCTGACTCTAGTGTTTGATCTGCCATGGGGGAGGGGCATCAGCGCTAACACAGCAGGACAAGATGAGAGCTGTCCTGTGTTGTGCCCACTGTCCATTGTACTTAAAGAGATTTTTCCATGAACAAAAGTTGATTTTAATCAATAGATCCTGGAATAATAATAAATTACACAATTGGATGTGTTTACATAAAATGTTCCTGTGCTGAGATAATCTTATAAATGTGTCCCTGCTGTGTACTGTGTAATGGCCGTGTCTGACCCTGCAGGAACATGATCTGATCATACCACAGCTGCTGGGCAGGGGGGTAAGCAAAAGAGAGTATACAGACATTACAGCAGGGGATCATAGCTGATTAATTTTGGGAAGTAAAACATTTCACTGCCTGTTTTTTTTAAACAATATTTTACCTCAATGAAAGAATCAGCTGCGATCCCGTGCTGTAATGTCTGTAAACTCTATTTTGCATCCTCCCCTGCCCATGAGATGTGGTAAGATCAGACCATGTTCCTGCACGGTCAGACACAGTCATTTCACAGTACACAGCAGGGGCACGTTTATTAGATTATATCAGCACAGGAGCATGGGGCCCTGCTTACCAGGATAGGGATGGGACCATGCATATTTGGACGAGATGGGGGCCCTGCATACCAGGATAGGGATGAGGGGCCATGCAAATTGGATAGGGATGAGAGCAATCATTCCTGCCAGGACTGGGATGAGGGGGCCTATCACACCAGTATAGGGATGAGGAGCCATGCATACCAGAATTGGGATGAGGGGGCATGCATACCAGGATAGGGGTGAGGGGGTCATGCATACCACGATAAGGAATAGGGATCCATGCATACCAAGATAGGGATGAGGAGCCATGCATACCAGTGTAGAGATGAGGGTGCCATGTGTATCAGGATCGGGATGAGGGGACCATATATATACCAGGATAGGGGATATTAAGTACAGAATTGACCACATTTTTTGCTTCAGTTTTTTTTTATAATTTCCTTCTCTAAAACTTAGGTGCGTCTTATGGTCCGGTGCGTCTTATAATCCGAAAAATATGGTAATGTGTATGCATATAGGATTAATTATTTTTGGTCCTCAATTGTTGATTGGCCAAAAAATAATTTGTATTACTGCATTCAGTTTTTTCATTATTCATCACTGCATCACTTTTATTTACATTTAAGAATAGTTGCCCCAATAGGCAGCAATTTCCCTTGATTATCATAGTTCTTTTACTCCACCATAGGAGCAGCATTTGCTCTACATTTATGCAGCAGTTGTCTGCTGGCTCCCTTTCACTAAAGGCCCCTTCACATTTAGCGACGCTGCAGCGATACCGACAACGATCCGGATCGCTGCAGCGTCGCTGTTTGGTCGCTGGAGAGCTGTCACACAGACCGCTCTCCAGCGACCAACGATGCCGGTAACCAGGGTAAACATCGGGTAACTAAGCGCAGGGCCGCGCTTAGTAACCCGATGTTTACCCTGGTTACCATGCTAAAAGTAAAAAAAAAAACAAACACTAGATACTTACCTACAGCCGTCTGTCCTCCAGCGCTGCGCTCTGCTTCTCTGCTCTCCTCCTGTACTGGCTGTGAGCTGGAAAGCAGAGCGGTGACGTCACCGCTCTGCTTTCCGGCTCACAGCCAGTACAGGAGGAGTGCAGAGCACAGCGCTGGAGGACAGACGGCTGTAGGTAAGTATCTAGTGTTTGTTTTTTTTTACTTTTAGCATGGTAACCAGGGTAAACATCGGGTTACTAAGCGCGGCCCTGCGCTTAGTTACCCGATGTTTACCCTGGTTACCAGTGAAGACATCGCTGGATCGGTGTCACACACGCCGATCCAGCGATGTCTCCAGGGAGTCCAGCGACGAAATAAAGTTCTGGACTTTCTTCAGCGACCAACGATCTCCCAGCAGGGGCCTGATCGTTGGTCGCTGTCACACATAACGATTTCATTAACGATATCGTTGCTACGTCACAAATAGCAACGATATCGTTAACAATATCGTTATGTGTGAAGGTACCTTTATTACCAAGGTTGCATTATCAGAGTATTATCTTTATCACCAATTTGACTCTTTAACTTGGCTGCTAAAATATGGAGCTATATCACTTATTTATTATTTATTATTCATCCACTTTTCATACATAATTCTTTACACTATTATAATAACATAATTCCCCATTAAGTGTCACCTGCTTAACCCAGCAGGAAGTACGTCGGCGTCTAAAAATCACTAAAATTGACAAATTTCCGGACCCGGATGGGATACACCCCCGAGTACTGCAGGAATTAAGTACAGTCATTGATAGACCATTATTTTTAACTAGATGGTGGCCCGATCCTAACGCATCGGGTATTCTAGAATATGCATGTCCACGTAGTATATTGCCCAGTCACGTAGTATATTGCCCAGCCACGTAGTATATTGCCCAGCCACGTAGTATATTGCCCAACCACGTAGTATATTGCCCAGCCACGTAGTATATTGCCCATCCATGTAGTATATTGCCCGGTCACGTAGTATACAGCACAGAGCCACGTAGTATACAGCACAGACACATAGTATATTGCCCAGCGACGTAGTATATTGCCCAGTCACGTAGTATATTGCCCAGCCACGTAGTATATTGCCCAGCCACGTAGTATATTGCCCAGCCACATAGTATATTGCCCAGCCACATAGTATATTGCCCAGCCACGTAGTATATTGCCCAGCCACATAGTATATTGCCCAGCCACATAGTACATTGCCCAGCCACATAGTATACTGCCCAGCCACATAGTATATTGCCCAGCGAAATAGTATATTGCCCATTCACGTATTATACAGCACAGCCACGTAGTATACAGCACAGACACGTAGTATATTGCCCAGCGACGTAGTATATTGCCCAGTCACGTAGTATATTGCCCAGCCACATAGTATAAATGCCCAGCCACATAGTATATTGCCCAGCCACATAGTACATTGCCCAGCCACATAGTATACTGCCCAGCCACATAGTATACTGCCCAGCCACATAGTATATTGCCCATTCACGTAGTATACAGCACAGCCACGTAGTATACAGCACAGACACGTAGTATATTGCCCAGCGACGTAGTATATTGCCCAGTCACGTAGTATATTGCCCAGCCACATAGTATAAATGCCCAGCCACATAGTATATTGCCCATTCACGTAGTATACAGCACAGAGCCACGTAGTATACAGCAAAGACACGTAGTATATTGCCCAGCGACATAGTATATTGCCCAGTCACGTAGTATATTGCCCAGCCATAGTATATTGCCCAGCCACATAGTATATTGCCCAGCCACATAGTATATTGACCAGCCACATAGTATATTGCCCAGCGAAATAGTATATTGCCCAGCCAAATAGTATATTGCCCAGCCACATAGTATATTGCCCAGCCACATAGCAGATTGCCCAGCCACATAGTATATTGCCCAGTCATGTAGTATACAGCACAGAGCCACGTAGAATATTGCCCAGTCACGTAGTATATTGGCCAGCCACGTAGTATATTGGTCAGTCACGTAGTATGCATCATATCCCTATTAAAAAAGAATTAAAATAAAAAATAGTTACATATTCACTTTCCGGAGCGGATCGAAGCGGCCGGTTACCGATGCTCATCACTCGCTCCGGTCTGAAGAGTGCATTGCGGTCTCGCGAGATGATGAAGTAGCGGTCTCGCGAGACCGCACGTCATCATCTTGCGAGACCGAAATGCATGGAGCGGTCACCGGGGCGTTGCGAGGAGCATCGGTAACCGGCCGCTTCGATCCGGGAGCTCCGGAAGGTGAGTATGTAACTAATTATTATTTTTAACATTAGATCTTTTTACTATTCATGCTGCATAGGCAGCATGAATAGTAAAAAGTTGGTCACACAGGGTTAATAGCAGCGTTAACTGAGTGCGTTACACCGTGGTCAATGCTACCATTAACCCTGTGTGAGCGCTGACTGGAGGGGAGTACAGAGCGGGCACTGACTGCGGGGAGGAAGGAGCCGCCATTTTTCTGCCGGACTGTGCCCGTCGCTGATTGGTCGCGGCAGCCATAACAGGCAGCTGGCGAGACCAATCAGCGACTTGGATTCCATGACAGACAGAGACCATGACCAATGAATATCCATGACAGACAGACAGACAGAAGGGCAGAAAGACGGAAGTGACCCTTAGACAATTATATAGTAGATCTTTAAAGAATCCATATAAACAGGGTCTATACCACAGGACTGGCGTATAGCAAATGTGGTGCCAATATTCAAAAACGGCACAAAAACTGAACTCGGAAATAATAGGCCAGTAAGCTTAACCTCTACTGTGGGTAAAGTCCTGGAGGGCATTCTAAGGGATGCTATACTGGAGTATCTGAAGAGGAATAACCTCATGACCCAGTATCAGCACGGGTTTTCTAGGAACCGTTACTATCAGACTAATCTCATCAATTTCTATAAAGAGGTAAGTTCCGGACTGGACCAAGGGAACTTAGTGGATATAGTGTATATGGACTTTTCAAAAGCTTTTTGATACGGTGCCGCACAAAAGGTTGATACGTAAAATGAGAATAATGGGTGTAAGTGGGTTAAGAGCTGGCTCAGGGATAGGAAACAAAGGGTGGTTATTAATGGAGCACACTCGGACTGGGTCGCGGATAGCAGTGGGGTACCACAGGGGTCAGTATTGGGCCCTCTTCTTTTTAACATATTTATTAATTACCTTGTAGGGGGCATACAGAGTAGAATTTCAATATTTGCAGATGACACTAAACTCTGCAGGGTAATCAATACAGAGGAGGACAATTTTATATTACAGGATGATTTATGTAAACTAGAAGCTTGGGCTGATAAATGGCAAATGAGCTTTAATGGGGATAAATGTAAGGTCATGCACTTGGGTAGAAGTAATAAGATGTATAATTATGTGCTTAATTCTAAAACTCTGGGCAAAACCGTCAATGAAAAAGACCTGGGTGTATGGGTGGATGACAAACTCATATTCAGTGTGGCCAGTGTCAGGCAGCTGCTGCAAAGGCAAATAAAATAATGGGATGCATTAACCCCTTCCCGACCTTTGACGCCACGTAGGCGTCATGAAAGTCGGTGCCAATCCGACCCATGACGCCTATGTGGCGTCATGGAAAGATCACGTCCCTGCAGATCGGGTGAAAGGGTTAACTCCCATTTCACCCGATCTGCAGGGACAGGGGGAGTGGAAGTTTAGCCCAGGGGGGGTGGCTTCACCCCCTCGTGGCTACGATCGCTCTGATTGGCTGTTGAAAGTGAAACTGCCAATCAGAGCGATTTGTAATATTTCACCTATTATAACTGGTGAAATATTACAATCCAGCCATGGCCGATGCTGCAATATCATCGGCCATGGCTGGAAATACTAATGTGCCCCCACCCCACCCCACCGATCGCCCCCCCAGCCCCCCGATCTGGCCGGTACACTGCTCCGGCTCCCCTCCGTCCAGTACTCCGCTCCCCCCCGTGCTCTTGTCCGCTCCCCCCTGTGCTCCAATCACCCCCCCGTGCTCCAATCACCCCCCCTGCACTCCGATCCACCCCCCCGATGCTCCGTTCCACCCCCCCGTGCTCCATTCCAGCCCCCCCGTGCTCCGTTCCACGCCCCCCGTGCTCCGTTCCACCCCTCCCGCGCTCCGATTCCCCCCCGTGCTCCGATCCCCCCCCCCCCGTGGTCCCCCCCCCGCCCCATCATACTTACCGATCCAGCCGGGGTCCCGTCCGTCTTCTCCCTGGGCGCCGCCATCTTCCAAAATACATGCATTTTGATCACTGAGATAGATTATATCTCAGTGATCAAAATAAAAAAAATAATAAATGACCCCCCCCCCCTTTGTCACCCCCATAGGTAGGGACAATAAAAAAATAAAGAAATTTTTTTTTTTCCACTAATGTTAGAATAGGGGTAGGGTTAGGGGTAGGGGTAGGGTTAGGGGTAGGGTTAGGGGTAGGGTTAGGGGTAGGGGTAGGGTTAGGGGTAGGGGTAGGGGTAGGGGTAGGGTTAGGGGTAGGGTTAGGGCTAGGGTTAGGGGTAGGGTTAGGGTTAGGGCTAGGGTTAGGGTTTCGGTATGTGCACACGTATTCTGGTCCTCTGCGGATTTTTCCGCTGCGGATTTGATAAATCCGCAGTGCTAAACCGCTGCGGATTTATGGCGGATTTACCGCGTTTTTTTCTGCGCATTTCACTGCGGTTTTACAACTGCGATTTTCTATTGGAGCAGTTGTAAAACCGCTGCGGAATCCGCACAAAGAAGTGACATGCTGCGGAATGTAAACCGCTGCGTTTCCGTGCAGTTTTTCCGCAGTATGTGTACAGCGATTTTTGTTTCCCGTAGGTTTACATTGAACTGTAAACTCATGGGAAACTGCTGCGGATCCGCAGCGTTTTCTGCAGCGTGTGCACATACCTTTAGAATTAGGCTATGTGCACACTGTGCGGATTTGGCTGCGGATTGGCCGCTGCGGATTCGCAGCAGTATTCCATCAGGTTTACAGTACCATGTAAACATATGAAAAACCAAATCCGCTGTGCCCATGGTGCGGAAAATACCGCGCGGAAACGCTGCGTTGTATTTTCCGCAGCATGTCAATTCTTTGTGCGGATTCCGCAGCGTTTTACACCTGTTCCTCAATAGGAATCCGCAGGTGAAATACGCACAAAAAACACTGGAAATCCGCGGAAAATCCGCAGGTAAAACGCAGTGCCTTTTACCCGCGGATTTTTCAAAAATGGTGCGGAAATATCTCACACGAATCCGCAACGTGGGCACATAGCCTTAGGGTTAGGGTTGGAATTAGGGTTGTGGTTAGGGTTGTGATTAGGGTTATGGCTACAGTTGGGATTAGGGTTAGGGGTGTGTTGGGGTTAGTGTTGGAGGTAGAATTGAGGGGTTACCACTGTTTAGGCACATCAGGGGTCTCCAAACGCAACATGGCGCCACCAATCTCGTATTCAAAAAGTCAAATGGTGCTCCCTCACTTCCGAGCCCTGACGTGTGCCCAAACAGTGGTTTACCCCCACATATGGGGTACCAGCATACTCAGGACAAACTGCGCAACAATTACTGGGGTCCAATTTCTCCTGTTACCCTTGTGAATCTAAAAAAATGCTTGCTAAAACATTTTTTTTGAGGAAAGAAAAATGATTTTTTATTTTCACGGCTCTGCGTTGTAAACGTCTGTGAAGCACTTGGGGGTTCAAAGTGCTCACCACATATCTAGATAAGTTCCTTGGGGGGTCTAGTTTCTAAAATGGGGTCACTTGTGGGGGTTTCTACTGTTTAGGCACACCAGGGGCTCTGCAAACGCAACGTGACACCCGCAGACCATTCCATCAAAGTCTGCATTTCAAAAGTCACTACTTCCCTTCTGAGCCCCGACGTGTGCCCAAACAGTGGTTTACCCCCACTCATGGGGTATCAGCGTACTCAGGAGAAACTGGACAACAACATTTGGGGTCCAATTTCTCCTGTAACCCTTGGGAAAATAAAAAATTCTGGGCTAAATAATTATTTTTGAGGAAAGAAAACGTATTTATTATTTTCACGGCTCTGCATTATAAACTTCTATGAAGCACTTGGGGGTTCAAAGTGCTCACCACACATCTAGATAAGTTCCTTTGGGGGTCTAGTTTCCAAAATGGGGTCACTTGTGGGGGGTTTCTACTGTTAAGCCACATCAGGGGCTCTGCAAACGCAACGTGACGCCCACAGAGCATTCCATCAAAGTCTGCATTTCAAAACGTCACTACTTCACTTCCGAGCCCCGGCATGTGCCCAAACAGTGATTTACCCCCATATATGGGGTATCAGCGTACTCAGGATAAACTGGACAACAACTTTTGGGGTCAAATTTCTCCTGTTACCCTTGGGAAAATAAAAAATTGCAGGCTAAAAGATCATTTTTGAGAAAATAATTTTTATTTTTTATTTTCATGGCTCTGCGTTATAAACTTCTGTGAAGCACTTGGGGGTTCAAAGTCCTCACCACACATCTAGATTAGTTCCTTTGGGGGTCTAGTTTCCAAAATGGTGTCATTTCTGGGGGATCTCCAATGTTTAGGCACACAGGGGCTCTCCAAACGTGACATGGTGTCCGCTAATGATTGGAGCTAATTTTCCATTTAAAAAGCCAAATGGCGTGCCATCCCTTCCGAGCCCTGCCGTGCGCCCAAACAGTGGTTTACCCCCACATATGGGGTATCGGCGTACTCAGAACAAACTGGACAACAATATTTGGGGTCCAATTTCTCCTATTATCCTTGGCAAAATAGGAAATTCCAGGCTAAAAAATCATTTTTGAGGAAAGAAAAATTATTTTTTATTTTCATGGCTCTGCGTTATAAACTTCTGTGAAGCACCTGTGGGTTTAAAGTGCTCAATATGCATCTAGATAAGTTCCTTGGGGGGTCTAGTTTCCAAAATGGGGTCACTTGTGGGGGAGCGCCAATGTTTAGGCACACAGGGGCTCTCCAAACGCGACATGGTGTCCGCTAACAATTGGAGCTAATTTTCCATTCAAAAAGTCAAATGGCGCGCCTTCCCTTCCGAGCCCTGCCGAGTGCCCAAACAGTGGTTTACCCCCACATATGAGGTATCGACGTACTCGGGAGAAATTGCCCAACAAATTTTATGATCCATTTTATCCTACTGCCCATGTGAAAATGAAAAAATTGAGGCGAAAAAATTTTTTTGTGAAAAAAAAGTACTTTTTCATTTTTACAGATCAATTTGTGAAGCACCTGAGGGTTTAAAGTGCTCACTAGGCATCTAAATAAGTTCCTTGGGGGGTCTAGTTTCCAAAATGGGGTCACTTGTGGGGGAGCGCCAATGTTTAGGCACACAGGAGCTATCCAAACGCGACATGGTGTCCGCTAATGATGGAAATAATTTTTCATTCAAAAAGTCAAATGGCGCTCCTTCCCTTCCGAGCCTTACCATGTGCCCAAACAGTGGTTTACCCCCACATGTGAGGTATTGGTGTACTCAGGAGAAATTGCCCAACACATTTTAGGATCCATTTTATCCTGTTGCCCATGTGAAAATGAAAAAATTGAGGCTAAAAGAATTTTTTTGTGAAAAAAAAGTACTTTTTCATTTTTACGGATCAATTTGTGAAGCACCTGGGGGTTCAAAGTGCTCACTATGCATCTAGATAAGTTCCTTGGGGCGTCTAGTTTCCAAAATGGGGTCACTTGTGGGGGAGCTCCAATTTTTAGGCATACGGGGGCTCTCCAAACGTGACATGGTGTCCGCTAAAGAGTGGAGCCAATTTTTGATTCAAAAAGTCAAATGGCGCTCCTTCCCTTCCAAGCCCTGCCGTGCGCCCAAACAGTGGTTTACCCCCACATATGAGGTATCAGCATACTCAGGACAAATTGGACAACAACTTTCGTGGTTCAGTTTCTCCTTTTACCATTGGGAAAATAAAAAAATTGTTGCTAAAAGATAATTTTTGTGACTAAAAAGTTAAATGTTCATTTTTTCCTTCCATGTTGCTTCTGCTGCTGTGAAGCACCTGAAGGGTTAATAAACTTCTTGAATGTGGTTTTGAGTACCTTGAGGGGTGCAGTTTTTAGAATGGTGTCACTTTTGGGTATTTTCAGCCATATAGACCCCTCAAACTGACTTCAAATGTGAGGTGGTCCCTAAAAAAAATGGTTTTGTAAATTTCGTTGTAAAAATGACAAATCGCTGGTCAAATTTTAACCCTTATAACTTCCTAACAAAAAAAAATTTTGTTTCCAAAATTGTGCTGATGTAAAGTAAACATGTGGGAAATGTTATTTATTAACTATTTTGTGTCACATATCTCTCTGGTTTAACAGAATAAAAATTCAAAATGTGAAAATTGCGAAATTTTCTAAATTTTCGCCAAATTTCCATTTTTATCACAAATAAACGCAGAATTTATTGACCTAAATTTACCACTAACATGAAGCCCAATATGTCACGAAAAAACATTCTCAGAACCGCTAGGATCCGTTGAAGCTTTCCTGAGTTATTACCTCATAAAGGGACACTGGTCAGAATTGCAAAAAAGGGCCAGGTCTTTAAGGTCAAAATAGGCTGGGTCATGAAGGGGTTAAAAGAGGCATAGATGCTCATGAGGAGAACATAATTTTACCTCTATACAAGTCACTAGTTCGACCACACTTAGAATACTGTGCACAGTTCTGGTCTCCGGTGTATAAGAAAGACATAGCTGAACTGGAGCGGGTGCAGAGAAGAGCGACCAAGGTTATTAGAGGACTGGGGGGTCTGCAAT
This sequence comes from Ranitomeya imitator, assembly GCF_032444005.1. Classification (NCBI taxonomy): domain Eukaryota; kingdom Metazoa; phylum Chordata; class Amphibia; order Anura; family Dendrobatidae; genus Ranitomeya; species Ranitomeya imitator. The sequence goes on from NC_091284.1 coordinate 781,452,046, forward strand.
ACCAAGATAGGTTATTACACTTGGGGCTATTTAGTTTGGAAGAACAAAGACTAAGGGGTGATCTTATGTTAATGTATAAATATGAGGGGACAGTACAAAGACCTTTCTGATGATCTTTTTAATCATAGACCTGAGACAGGGACAAGGGGGCATCCTCTACGTCTGGAGGAAAGAAGGTTTAAGCATAATAACAGACGTGGATTCTTTACGATAAGAGCAGTGAGACTATGGAACTCTCTGCCGTATGATGTTGTAATGAGTGATTCGTTACTTAAATTTAAGAGGAGACTGGATGCCTTTCTTGAAAGGTATAATGTTACAGGGTATACAGTTAGGGCCAGAAATATTTGGACAGTGACACAAGTTTTGTTATTTTAGCTGTTTACAAAAACATGTTCAGAAATACAATTATATATATAATATGGGCTGAAAGTGCACACTCCCAGCTGCAATATGATAGTTTCCACATCCAAATCGGAGAAAGGGTTTAGGAATCATAGCTCTGTAATGCATAGCGTCCTCTTTTTCAAGGGACCAAAAGTAATTGGACAATGGACTCTAAGGGCTGCAATTAACTCTGAAGGCGTCTCCCTCGTTAACCTGTAATCAATGAAGTAGTTAAAAGGTCAGGGGTGGATTCCAGGTGTGTGGTTTTGCATTTGGAAGCTGTTGCTGTGAGCAGACAACATGCGGTCAAAGGAACTCTCAATTCAGGTGAAGCAGAACATCCTGAGGCTGAAAAAAAAGAAAAAATCCATCAGAGAGATAGCAGACATGCTTGGAGTAGCAAAATCAACAGTTTGGTACATTCTGAGAAAAAAGGAATTGACTGGTGAGCTTGGGAACTCAAAAAGGCCTGGGCGTCCACGGATGACAACAGTGGTGGATGATCGCCGCATACTTAATTTGGTGAAGAAGAACCCGTTCACAACATCAACTGAAGTCCAGAACACTCTCAGTGAAGTAGGTGTATCTGTCTCTAAGTCAACAGTAAAGAGAAGACTCCATGACAGTAAATACAAAGGGTTCACATCTAGATGCAAACCATTCATCAATACCAAAAATAGACAGGCCAGAGTTAAATTTGCAGAAAAACACCTCAAGAAGCCAGCTCAGTTCTGGAAAAGTATTCTATGGACAGATGAGACAAAGATCAACCTGTACCAGAATGATGGGAAGAAAAAAGTTTGGAGAAGAAAGGGAACGGCACATGATCCAAGGCACACCACATCCTCTGTAAAACATGGTGGAGGCAACGTGACGGCATGGGCATGCATGGCTTTCAATGGCACTGGGTCACTTGTGTTTATTGATGACATAAGAGCAGACAAGAGTAGCCGGATGAATTCTGAAGTGTACCGGGATATACTTTCAGCCCAGATTCAGCCAAATGCTGCAAAGTTGATTGGACGGCGCTTCATAGTACAGATGGACAATGACCCCAAGCATACAGCCAAAGCTACCCAGGAGTTCATGAGTGCCAAAAAGTGGAACATTCTGCAATGGCCAAGTCAGTCTCCAGATCTAAACCCAATTGAGCATGCATTTCACTTGCTCAAATCCAGACTTAAGATGGAAAGACCCACAAACAAGCAAGACCTGAAGGCTGCGGCTGTAAAGGCCTGGCAAAGCATTAAGAAGGAGGAAACCCAGCGTTTGGTGATGTCCATGGGTTCCAGACTTAAGGCAGTGATTGCCTCCAAAGGATTTGCAACAAAATATTGAAAATAAAAATATTTTGTTTGGGTTATGTTTATTTGTCCAATTACTTTTGACCTCCTAAAATGTGGAGTGTTTGTAAAGAAATGTGTACAATTCCTACATTTTCTATCAGATATTTTTGTTCAACCCTTCAAATTAAACGTTACAATCTGCACTTGAATTCTGTTGTAGAGGTTTCATTTCAAATCCAATGTGGTGGCATGCAGAGCCCAACTCGCGAAAATTGTGTCACTGTCCAAATATTTCTGGCCCTAACTGTATATACTAGATTCATTGTTAGGGTGTTGATCCAGGGAACTAGTCTGATTGCCGTATGTGGAGTCGGGAAGGAATTTTTTTCCCCAAAGTGGAGCTTACTCTTTGCCACATGGGCCTTCCTCTGGATCAACATGTTAGGCCATGTTAGGTTAGGCTATGGGCTGAACTAGATGGACTTAAAGTCTTTCTTCAGCCTTAAAAAACTATGCTACTATGTTACTATGTATTATATAGGAGTAAATAATGTAAATATCACTATCTTCTATCTAATTTTTAACTCTAGAGTGTCTTGTCTCATCGCTTACCATTCAGAATATTATTCAGCCTTTTGCAATCCCCCTCATTTCACAGTAGTTCTACATCAATCTTGGTGTTTTGCTAAATATTTTCCCTGCAGATGATCTCCTAGTAGTGTGAAAATTCTTTATCCTTCTTCAACTACCTTGCTTTAATACATCGCTTTCTTTGGTTTGTAGGTGAGCGCATGCGCATGCTGCTGGCACATTGGGATTCGGAGATTTCGAATTGTGTGGGTCTCCACGCCTCCCCCATGCCCCTTGTGTATGAAAATAACTCACAGTAGGGTGTTGTGCACAGCAACCTGAGGCCGGTTCCTGAGTGTATGAAGCATGAAAAAAGGTGAAAAATGCCAGCGATTGCAAAAATAAGTAAGTTAAAACATCACATTTATTACAGTACGTAAATATCCAAAGGGGAGATTAAAAATCCATACAAAAGATGAGACATGGGTCTATGCGTTTTGAGATGACTACCTCTTAGTGTTATTATTATTATTTATTTATATAGCACCATTAATTCCATGTTTCTGTACAGAGATTGGGTTACATCAAAATACAAATATCACTTACAGTAAACAAACTAACAATGACAGACTGGTACTGAGGGAAGAGGACCCTGCCCTTGTGGGCTTACATTCTACGGGATTATGGGGAAGGAGACAGTAGGTCGAGAGTTGCAGTAGCTCTGATGGTGTTGAGGTGGTCATGTGGTCATGTGGTCATTACAGCTTGTAAGCTTTTTTGAAGAAATAGGTTTTCAGGTTCCGTCTGAAGGATCCAAGTGTGGTGGATAATCGGACATGTTGGGGCAAAGAATTCCAGAGGATGGGTGATATTCGAGAGAAATCTTGGAGGCAATTGGGTGAGGAGCGCAAAGTGTGGAGGAGAGAAGGAGGTCTTGGGAGGACCGGAGATTACATGAGGAAAGATATTGATGGATTAGTTCAGAAATATATGGAGGAGAAAGGTTATGGATGGCTTTGTAGGTCAGTGTTAGTAGTTTAAACTCGATATGCTGGGAAATTGGGAGCCAGTGAAGGGATTTGCAAAGAGGGGAAGCAGGAGTGTAGCGAGGACAGAGATTAATTAGTGGGGAAGCAGAGATAAGGACAGACTGGAGGCGTGTGAGAGCGTTAGAAGGTAGGCCACAGAGGAGGATGTTGCAGTAGTCGAAGCAGGAGATGATTAGAGCATGAACAAGCATTTTGGTATAGTGAGGGTTGGGGAAAGGAAAGATTCTGGAAATATTTTTGAGCTGGGTGCTACAGGAGGTGGCGTGAGCTTGTATGTGAAATTTGAAAGACAGGGCAGAGTCAAGGGTTACTCCGAGGCAGCAGATTTCCGGGACAGGGGAAAGTGTGATTTCATTTATTGTGATAGATAGATCAGGTAGGGAAGGTATGAGAGTTGGAGGAAAGATAATTAGTTCAGATTTGTCCACGTTGAGCTTGAGGAAGCGAGAGAAGAAGGATATGGCTGATAGACACTCCGGGATTCTGGAGAGCAGAGAGGTGACATCTGGGTCAGAGAAGTTAATCTGAGTGTCATCAGCATATATATGGTACTTTATGAGTTGTCCCAGGTCAATGGTATAGATTGAGAAGAGAAGGGGTCCTAGTGGATCGCCCCCACGTAAGGGCAATGGGGTACTCGGTACCGGGTCCTTCAGTTCCCTCAGCTGGGATGTCACGGTGGCCTGACCCGGACCGTGGCCCTATGAGGGGCGCCAATAAATAGAATTCAAATAGTTTGTAGATGATGGTAGTGTTCGTGACGCCACCTGTGGTATTCGGCCAGTATGACCAACGCTGCTTAGGGGTCTGCTGGGGTGATGGAATGGCAGCTAGATGGTATACCTTCCCACAGGTGAAGTATATCCCCAGGGCTTCCCAGAAGTGTAGATGGTAATTGTGGATGGTGCAAGGCGCGGTGAATAACGAGGACACAATGGGTGCAGTCTCTTTACCTTTACTGAAGGCTTCAGCATCCACAGTCCAGGGTGCCGGATGACAGGGTAGGCAGAGTCCGGCCGGTCTGATGGCAATTCCAGAGTCCCCCTGTCCAGGTGGAAATCAGTAGCCTTCTCCTTGCGCACAGTAACGTAGTAGGTCCCTACGTGCATTAGCTCTCATAGGGTTCTCACTCTTGTTACTCTTCTCTCGGTCCCCCAGATGGATAGGACCAACCCGTATGACGGTGGTGGCCTGAGGCTATTTTATAGGGACCCTAGCGTCGCCCCTCCTCCGCGTTGCCACCTTGTCTGCTTAGGTTCTAAGGTCGGGCAGCCAACTTGGAATTGACTGTCCTGCCGGTCTCTGAAGTAAAGCATAGAGTCTATTACTATTGTTCCGGCCACCGGATCTGCGCTCAGTGGGAGGCAGCCTGCTTCTAGCTCGTCTCCCACTGGTTTTGTACTCCTGTTGCTACGACTTCTGTGCTCATCACTCACTACGGCACACTTCCTTTCTTGTCCTTTCTTAGGAGGCTGCCGCATGGGTTGCAGGTGCAGCTCCGTGTTCTTCTTTCCTTCCTGGGCCGAGCCCAGTCGACTCCTCTCCTCTCCTGCTGACTATCTCCTTCTCCCTCCAGTCAGAACTGCCTTCCGTCTCCAACTGCCTAACTTCCTAACCAAACCCCCAGTTTTACCCAAGTGTGAGGAGTGGCCTAATAGATAGAACCTTTTGCTCCCCCTGGTGGCCGGCGTGTGAAGTGTGGCTGTGATACCTGGCAGGGTGAACTCCTTTGGTGCCATCAGACGTAACATCGCTCCCCCTGGTTGAAGAACAACATTACTGCAACGACCAGGACTCTGGGGCGCTGCACTAGGACAGAGCCTTGAGGGACACCAACAGAGAGAGGGCGAAATGAGGAGGTAGTGTGGGAGTAGGAAACGCTAAATGTGTAGTTGGTAAGGTATGAGGAGATCCAGGATAGAGCAAGGTCTTTGACACCAAAGGAAGAGAGGATCTGTAGTAGGAGGCAGTGGTCAGCTGTGTCAAAGGCAGAGGACAGGTCTAGAAGGATGAGTATAGAGAATTGTCTATTAGCTTTGGCTGTAAGTAATTAATAAGTTTGGTCAGGGCAGTCTCATTGGAACGATGGGAATGGAAGCCAGATTGTAGGTTGTCGAAGAGCGAATTAGATGCAAAGTGAGAGGAAAGTTCAGCATTAAGTATATAAGGGGACAATACAAATATCTCGCTGAGGATCTGTTTATACCAAGGAAGGTGACGGGCACAAGGGGGCATTCTTTGCGTCTGGAGGAGAGAAGGTTTTTCCACCAACATAGAAGAGGATTCTTTACTGTTAGGGCAGTGAGAATCTGGAATTCCTTGCCTGAGGAGGTGGTGATGGCGAACTCAGTCGAGGGGTTCAAGAGAGGCCTGGATGTCTTCCTGGAGCAGAACAATATTGTTTCATACAATTACCGTATATACTCGAGTATAAGCCGAGATTTTCAGCCCAAAATTTTGGGCTGAAAGTGCCCCTCTCGGCTTATACTCGAGTCAAGGTGGGTGGCAGGGTCGGCGGGTGAGGGGGTGAGGGCGCTGAGGCATACTTACCTAGTCCCAGCGATCCTCGCGCTGTCCCTGCCGTCCCACGGTCTTCTGTGCTGCAGCTTCTTCCCCTCTTCAGCGGTCACGTGGGACCGCTCATTACAGAAATGAATAAGCGGCTCCACCTCCCATAGGGGCGGAGCCGCCTATTCATTCCTCTAATCAGCGGTGCCGGTGACCGCTGATAGAGAAAGAAGCTGCGGCACCGAAGACCAGGCAGAGGGACAGCGCGAGGATCGCCAGGACTAGGTAAGTATAGCATATTCACCTGTCCTCGTTCCAGCCGCCGAGCGTCGCTCCATCTTCCCGGCCGGCGCCTCCATCTTCCCGGCGTCTGCGCTCTGACTGTTCAGGCAGAGGGCGCGATGACGCATATAGTGTGCGCGGCGCCCTCTGCCTGATCAGTCAGAGCAGAGACGCCGGGAAGATGGAGGCGCCGGAACGAGACGCCGGGAGCTGCAATCAAGGGAGGTGAGTATGTGTTTTTTTTTTTTTATTGCAGCAGCAGCAGCGGCGGCGGCAGAGATTTATGTGGAGCATCTATGGGGCACAGTGAACGGTGCAGAGCACTGTATATGGCACATCTATGGGGCACAGTGAACGGTGCAGAGCACTGTATATGGCACATCTATGGGGCACAGTGAACGGTGCAGAGCACTGTATATGGCACATCTATGGGGCACAGTGAACGGTGCAGGGCACCGTATATGGCACATCTATGGGGCACAGTGAACGGTGCAGAGCACCGTATATGGCACATCTATGGGGCACAGTGAACGGTGCAGAGCACCGTATATGGCACATCTATGGGGCACAGTGAACGGTGCAGGGCACTGTATATGGCACATCTATGGGGCACAGTGAACGGTGCAGAGCACCGTATATGGCACATCTATGGGGCACAGTGAACGGTGCAGAGCACTGTATATGGCACATCTATGGGGCACAGTGAACGGTGCAGAGCACTGTATATGGCACATCTATGGGGCACAGTGAACGGTGCAGAGCACTGTATATGGCACATCTATGGGGCACAGTGAACGGTGCAGGGCACCGTATATGGCACATCTATGGGGCACAGTGAACGGTGCAGAGCACCGTATATGGCACATCTATGGGGCACAGTGAACGGTGCAGAGCACCGTATATGGCACATCTATGGGGCACAGTGAACGGTGCAGGGCACTGTATATGGCACATCTATGGGGCACAGTGAACGGTGCAGAGCACCGTATATGGCACATCTATGGGGCACAGTGAACGGTGCAGAGCACCGTATATGGCACATCTATGGGGCACAGTGAACGGTGCAGAGCACCGTATATGGCACATCTATGGGGCACAGTGAACGGTGCAGAGCACCGTATATGGCACATCTATGGGGCACAGTGAACGGTGCAGAGCACCGTATATGGCACAGCAATGGGGCACAGTGAACGGTGCAGAGCACTGTATATGGCACATCTATGGGGCACAGTGAACGGAGCAGAGCACCGTATATGGCACATCTATGGGGCACAGTGAACGGTGCAGGGCACCGTATATGGCACATCTATGGGGCACAGTGAACGGTGCAGAGCACCGTATATGGCACATCTATGGGGCACAGTGAACGGTGCAGAGCACCGTATATGGCACATCTATGGGGCACAGTGAACGGTGCAGGGCACCGTATATGGCACATCTATGGGGCACAGTGAACGGTGCAGAGCACCGTATATGGCACATCTATGGGGCACAGTGAACGGTGCAGAGCACCGTATATGGCACATCTATGGGGCACAGTGAACGGTGCAGGGCACTGTATATGGCACATCTATGGGGCACAGTGAACGGAGCAGAGCACCGTATATGGCACATCTATGGGGCACAGTGAACGGTGCAGGGCACCGTATATGGCACATCTATGGGGCACAGTGAACGGTGCAGAGCACCGTATATGGCACATCTATGGGGCACAGTGAACGGTGCAGAGCACCGTATATGGCACATCTATGGGGCACAGTGAACGGTGCAGAGCACCGTATATGGCACAGCTATGGGGAAATATGAACGGTGCAGAGCACCGTATATGGCACAGCTATGGGGCACAGTGAACGGTGCAGAGCACTGTATATGGCACAGCTATGGGGCACAGTGAACGGTGCAGAGCACCGTATATTGGGCACAGCTATGGGGAAATATGAACGGTGCAGAGCACTGTATGGCACAGCTATGGGGAAATAATGATCTATTTTTATTTTTGAAATTCACCGGTAAATGCTGCATTTCCACCCTAGGCTTATACTCGAGTCAATAAGTTTTCCCAGTTTTTTGTGGCAAAATTAGGGGGGTCGGCTTATACTCGGGTCGGCTTATACTCGAGTATATACGGTATTAGGTTCTGTAGAAGGACGTAGATCTGGGGATTTATTATGATGGAATATAGGCTGAACTGGATGGACAAATGTCTTTTTTCGGCCTTACTATGTTACTATGTTACTATGTTACTATGTTACTATGTAACGTGCTGCTCAAGGAGTTTGGAAGCAAATGGGAGAAAAGATATGGGGCGACAGCTGGACATAGTGCTCGGGTCAACGGATGGCTTTTTGAGGATAGGTGTAATTGCGGCATGCTTAAATGCAGAGTAGAAGGTACCAAAATCTAGTGATAGGTTGAATAGATGGGTTAGGGATGGGATAAGTGTGGTGGTGAGGTTGGGGAGGAGGTGGGATAGGATGGGGTCAAGCACACAAGTGGTGAGGTGTGATGTAGAGAGAAGATGCGAATGCTTTTCCTTTCAATGCTGCTCTGCAATTCTGGATACTTGCCAAAGCTTTTTAGTGATGTTATTGTGCCAGGGTTGTCTATTGATTTGTCTTAGTCTTCTTAGCCACGTAAACAGAAAAATAAGGAAAAGAATCAAAACACCAGAATTGCATTTTTTTTCTGTCTCCAAAACATGTAAAAAAGAAACGCAATAAGCAACAATCAAAATATCACATCTCACCCAAAATGGTAGCAGTAAAAATGTTGTCTTGGGGAATAAAAACAAACACTTATACAGCACCATCTGCAGTAAATTGAAATGTTACTGGTCTTCGAAAACGGCAACACGAACGATATAACTTTTTTGTTACAAATTTTTTAATTTTTTTTTTACCACCTAAATAATAGTAATAAAGCTTTGCTTGTTTGATATTGCCATAATCATACTGACCTGGAAAGTGATACAATGTTATTTTTATCATATAATGAATGTGTAAATAAATAAAAAAAAAAAACAATTGTGGAGTTAAACTTTTTTGCTATTTTGAAAAATTTGGAATTTTTTCCGTGCGTCCCATAAAAATGAATTGTGTCATTCAAAAGTACAACTTGTCGCACAAAAAAAACAGACACTATATCGATGGAAAAATATAAAAATTATGGCTCTGGGAAGAAGGGGAGGACAAATAAAGTGAAAGAGCAAAAACCAAAAGTCACTCAGTCGGTAAGAGTAACCGTTGTTTTTTTTTATTCATAAATCAATAATGCACATGAAAAAAACTTTGCAATATGTCTGATTAAATAAATTTGCTCCTTTCTGCTCCATCCTGAATTTAGGGATGAAATATGTCCTCAGTGAATACAGACTCGTAAAATTAATGGGATATAAAGACTTTTTATAAATGGGGCCATTTGATTCTGTCCTTTTTTTGGTGGGTATGGACATACTTGGTCTTGATAGTTACCCATTCTTTCCAACTGTTGAAGACCAGAAAGCAACAAATTTTGGCCACACTCCAATCCACAACCATTTACCATTTCTTTCTCCCCTGGCAGGAGGAGTTGTCAGGGGGTGGTGGTAGTAAGGAACATTTATCAGAGACCTGAGACTGCAGGACTTAAACCCAAATCCGGGACTGTCCACTGTATCTGGGACAGCTAGACAGTTGGGACTAGAGATGAGCGGATAGATTCACGGGACTCCGATCCAGCATCTAGATCAGTGTATCTAGATGGGAGAAGATGAATCTCTTAACTTTCCATCATCCCCGGCACAGTGTTTGATTAACCAGGGCTGGAGCGAGGTCATCTGTGCGTCTTGCTCATCTCTACCTGGGACTTATGGATTTATTTTTTGTTCCTTCATTCACAGTCGGAGCCGCCAGAACTTTCACATCTTTATGTAGCTTCACTATACAACATCTGGCTTTTTGGTGTCTGCAAGGCCGTGTTCACACGTTACAGAAATACTATGTTTTTTATGTCTGCACCAGACTACAGAATAACAATCTTCTCTGATTATTGCTGAATTTTTTAGGTCTTTTCTCCCTTATTTGACGGAGCAGATGTGAAGCCGTGTTTTTAGGCCGGAGTCACACATGCGAGAAACACGTCCGTGTCTCGCATGTGAAAAGCAAGCTGTGGTGCCAGCACTTGGGAGCGGAGCGTGCGGCTCCATGTGTTGCTATGCTGCCGTACGCTCTGCTCTGGAGTGCCGGCGCCCCAGCTTGCTTTTCACATGCGAGACACGGACGTGTTTCTCGCATGTGTGACTCCGGCCTTGATGTGTTTTTAAGACTCCACATAGAAACCTCTAAAAAAAAAAAAAGCACCAAGACCACACAGTTCAACAGCGTCTTTGGACCACAGGGGGCACAGTTTTCATGAAATCACATCAACTTAAACACAGCAGAATTTATGTGCAAAAAAAGCTGCGAAAACCACAGGATTTCCGCTACATGCTAACATGGTCTTAAAATCTAAGCAAAGAGGATGTGAGTTCATGATGAAACCTCCACCCCCTGTGGTCTGAAGATGCTGCTGTTTTGGCGCTTTTTTTTATCTATAGACTTCTTCTGACAAAAAAAAACTTGATGAAAAAAAAAAACGCCGTTGCATTTATAGGCGCAGAATCAAACCGTTTCTGTAGTATTAAAAATGCAGATTCATATCTTCACCAAAAACGCATCAAATAATGGGGAAAACACATAAAAGAAATGCAGCAAACACGCAATAATCACAGAAGATTGCTAATGTTACGGCGTTTTCTGGTGCGGACACCTGCAGAAAAAAAAGCAGTAGAAAAAACGCAGCATTTACACTACGTGTGAGCAAAACCTCAGCATTACAGTTTTATTACATTTTTTATGGGTCCGTGATTAACATTGTAATCTAGGAGAAGCTTAATAATTTATTTTTTTCATCTTTGAAAATCACTAATGAAATACTGATGGTAAAAACTGAAACACTGATTAAACGCGACCATTTTTGAGTGTGTGAAAAACGGAGAAGAGAAATAAAAGAAATATGTTTTATTTAGTTTTTCGGCCTCTTTATGAGAATGTGGCCAGTCTAGGATGTAAAAATAGTGAAACATCTCCTTTAAATGGGATGTCCAGGTCTTCTATGAAAACCTGCAGTCGGTCTATGCGACTCTGTGACTGCAGACTCGTGAAGTGTCATATCACGCACGGCAGGCTGTGAGGATTCTCCAGTGCCGGAGGAGAGACCGAGTGGTCATATAACTGCCAGTGTGCGATATGCGTACTCCCTGCACACTATGGCTACAAATGTGTGACTTTGCTCAGTACACTTGTACCGAGCACGTCTAGTTACCACTTGTACTGAGACCGAGCACGTCTAGTCGGAATGTGGCCGGGAGTATGTATATCGCATACTTGCAGTCACATGACCACTCTGTCTCCTCCAGGACTGGAGAATCCTCACAGCCTGCCGTGCGTGATATGACACTTCACGAGTCTGCAGTCACAGAGACACATAGAGCAACTACTCTGGTTTTCGTGAAAAATCTGGAAACCCCTTTAATCGCCTGGATCAATCCATCTTCAGAGGCCAAGCAATAAGCTCCTGACAGTTTTCAATCACTTTTCCACCCACTACTTTAAAGAGCACCTCTTAACATACCCCCCTTTCCCACCTGCTGTCTAGGGCTGCCCACATTCTCAATCAAAAATACCAAAAATCAGCCAAGTTTACGTGCATAAAAAAGGGTGAGGTGTTTTTATGGTTTCACAGGACACCTGATTCACCAATGATATGGTATGACACTGTTCACACTGCCGTTTTTAATTCCATTGTTCTGTTCTGTTAGGATAACACCTAACCTAACAGCAGGGCTGGACCCCTTACATTTCAAACACTAGCGGAACCTGTTGTACCCTACAGATAGTAGCAGGATCTGTTGGGTTTTCATCATCGGACCCTACATTTTAGTGGACAAAATAGTGAAGAACGCTGCGTTATTCTGTCCTCCTCCATTTTGATACGGGAAAGATATATATCTTGGTACCGTGTTAGCCAGTGGATAAAAAAAATTTAGAATTGAGAGTCCTCAGTGGTTGATACCTTTTAATGGCTAACTGAAAAGATGGTAAAAAATTGCAAGATTTCGAGACTACACAGGTTCCTTCATCAGGCTTAGCAGAGAAGAGACCTGTGTAGTCTCGAAAGCTTGCAATTTGTTACCATCTTTTCAGTTAGCCATTAAAAGGTATCAACCACTGAGGACTCTCAATTCTAAATATTATTCTGTCCTGCATTTTTGGTTAGGTTTGTGACAAAGCCTCAGCTTGATTGTGTGAACATTTTTCATTGTCTGGCACATTTTCACCCAAGCTAAAAGGGAACCTAACAACTGATACATTGTGTCCTGGTATCGAGCAGCATATGTCAGGCACCAAGATTTCAGCCTTGTACTTTTGACTCTGTGGCGCTCTCGTGAGAAAGCATACTGTCAAATCCGCTGCTGAAGATTAGTCAGACAGGGCGGTCCCCTCTGGCTTCTCTCCGTCCACTTGCCTGGAGTGATAGGTCTCTGCATACATGTATAGGGAGAGAACTGCCACTCGCTGGCCGCAGGAAGAGAGAAACATCCAGGAACCTTTCCGACAAGTCTGCCATGCAGCTTATAACGTATGTTGCTCTCTGAAATGCCACCGCATGCTTGTTATACAGGCAGACATGCCTTACTGTTGGCTCCACATCAACGTCTTCACTACATGAGCCGTACATGGACTGTGCATGCTGTGTCTTCCGGTTTGATGTGGTCTCCGGAGCTGAGCCCACATCTTTCCCGACACGTGCCAGCTGTTTTGAACAGCTGACATGTGCCTGCAACAGGTGTTGGTGGAATCGCGATCCATCCGCGTCTGTTAACTAGCTAAATGCCACTGTCAATCTCTGACAATGGCATTTAACTCGCATTTCCAGGAAGCGCGCCGGAAATCCCACCCATCGGTGACCCTGTCACGTGATCGCGGGTCACTGATAGGTTGGCAGAGTTCTCCAGCTGACCTCTATGGTTGTCATAGCCAGATTACTATGTACGCCGCCCGTTGGTTGGCGCTCATAGGAAGTGAGCATTTCTGTTACATCGGATGGATCAGACAACTGCAGCTTCTAGTCTCGCATAGAGACTATTGAAGCATGCAAAAAGAAAAAAAGTTTTTAAAAATATTTAAAAAATAAAAAAATATAAAAGTTCAAATCACCCCCCTTTTGCTCCATTCAAAATAAAACGGTAAATAAAAAAAACAAACATACACATATTTGGTATCACCATGTTCAAAATAGCCCAATCTTTCAAGCTATAAAAATAATTAATCCAATTGGTAAACGGCGTAGCAAAAAAAAAAATCAAATCCCCTGAATTACGTTTTTGGTAGCCTCAACATTGCATTAAAATGCAGTAACGGGTGGTCAAAAGATCACATTGAAACCAAAATTAGATCATTAAAAATGTCAGCTCAGCATGCAAAAAATAAGCCCTCAGGGGCCCCACATCCTGAAAAATCGAGACTATACGGGGCTCGGAAAATGACACAATTTTTTTTTAACAAACTTTGGATTTTTTTCATCACTTAAATACAAAAAGCACCTAGA